>NC_083328.1:1816875-2172500 GCF_963455315.2 Globicephala melas | reverse complement strand
GCTTTCCGGAGGATGGCATTTGTCGGCTGGCGAGCAGGCGAGTCCATGGGAAATATAGCCCTTCTACCCGAGAGACAGCTGTGGACAGAGAGAAGGCAAGGCTGTGGAGGAAGCAGAAGGGGAAGGGATGGGACCTGGACCACATGGGCTGGCCTGCTTTTAGCTAACACCGTGTGTATTAGTTTGCAGGGGGCTGGGGGGCCGGGGCTGCCTTAACAAAGTACCACAGTCTGAGCAGCTTAAACAACAGAAATTCATTTTCTCACAATTCTGGAGGCTGGAAGTCCAAGACTGCACTGTCTGCCGGGTTGGTTTCTCCTGAAGCACCATTCCTTGGCTTATGGACAACTGTCTCCCCGCCCCACCCCCATCTTTATGTGGTCGGCCCTCCGTGTGCATCTAGGTCCTAATCTCCTCTTCCTATAAGGACACAGTCAGATTAGATTAGGGTCCATCCTTACAATCTCGTTTTACCTTAATTACCTCTTTAGAGACCCCATTCTCCAAACACTGTCATGTTCCAAGGTCCTGGGGTCAGGTCTTCAACACGTGAATTCATGGGGGACACAGTTCAGACCATAATGGAGTGTAAAGCCCCAGTGACCCTCCAGCCAGCCACCAGCTTGTCTCACCAGACGCCCAAGAGCTGAACCCGCCCTCCCTGCTCCCACCCTCCCCCATGCCTAGTGCCTTCTGCACACAGTAGCCAGAGTGAGGGATGTTCTTAAAACATCTATCAGAGCATGACATTCCTCCAGGCCTTTGGTGGCTTTCCATTGTGTTTTGAATAAATACAGACTCTCCAGCAGGGTCCCAGAGCAGCCCCTGCCTCATTCTCCTGCTCTGATCTCCATTCACTGTGCTCAGGACACCTGCGCTCTGTGTCTTCCCCTTGATCCCCTGGGCCTTTTCTTCTTTGCCTCAGAGATTTGCATGTACTATTCCTTCTGCCAGGAGACACTTGTCTCTGCTTGTCATCTAATGAGCTCACTCCTACTCACCCTTGGAGTCTCCATTTAAATAACACTTCTGCAGGAAAGCCCTCCGAACCTCCCTCCTCCTGATTGAAAGAAGCCCTTCCACTCCCTGGCATGGGACAGCCACTCCATAGAGATTGCTCAACAGAAGAGAAAATGAATAACTAACATACGACCCAGCAATTCCACTCCTAGGCATATATCCGAAAAAAACAAACACTCTAATTTGAAAAGACACATGCACCCCCAATGTTCATAGCAGCACTGTTTACAATAGCCAAGACATGGAAGCAACCTAAATGTCTATCGACAGATGAATGGATAAAGATGTGGTGCATATATACAATGGAATACTACTCAGCCCTAAAAAAGAATGAAATTTTGCCATTTACAGCAACAGGGGTAGACTTGGAGGGCGTTATGCTAAGTGAAATAAGTCAGACAGAGAAAGACAAATACTGTATGATATCGCTTATATGTGGAATCTAAAAAATACAAAACTAGTGAATAAAACAAAAAAGAAGCAGATTCACAGACATAGAGAACAAAATAGGGCTTACCGGGGAAAAGGGAAAGGGGTAGGGGAAAAAAGGGTTATTATGGGATTATGTGAAATAGTGTGTGAAACTTTTGAAAACTGTGAAGCTCTATAGAAGTTAAAGAATCTTTCAATTTGAAAAAAAAAGAATGAATGAGCAAGTAAGTGAACAAACAAACATATCCAAACACAGTATGGTAACTCCAACCCCTCCAGTGAAAGTTGCAGTGTCAACCACGGGTTCATGATCTCAGCCTTGGTGCCGAGGAAACACCCACACCCACGGGGAACTAGGGGTGTTCTCACCCTTGCCCACCCAGAGGGGCCTGCCAGGAAGCACTCACCTCTCTCACTTCTTATCCCCACAGCCCACGGCAAGTGAAAATCCACAGCTATGAGAGTTTGGGCTCTCTCTGGCCCATGACCCTCCCACCCAAACTTCTGTCCCACTGGAAATATCAAATTATAAATTTAAACCAAGAGAGTGAAGCTGAGAAGTGTTTCAAGTGGCAGTGAGAGTCCCTGTTAGACTTCTCCCCGATTTCTTTCTCTTGGATTAATACTATCCAAAAACCTATTCAAGCCAGTCACTCCTTCCACCTTGGAATGATGGTTGTGAGTTAACAGACAACCATCAAAGAACGTTAACAGCTTTGTTCAGACTCAAGCAAGTGTAATTGGTAGTGAAATGTGAGAACAACAAGGGTAAATGGTTCCCTGAAAGAGTGAATCTCGTTCCCTGGTAAATGACACGGTCAGAGATGAGGTCCTCACCCTGAGATGAGGTGAGACTCGTTTCCTGGGACGCTGATTCCAGGAAGCATTGCGGAAGGGAGGTGTGGTCCACGGCCCCGACAAGACACCCAAGTCCTAACCCCTGAGACCGGTACAGCAATAGGGGACTTTGAAGATGTGGTTAAGGCTCTTGACGCAAGGAGATTGTCCTGCGTCACGTGGGTGGGCCCTTATACAACCACGTGTCCTCATGGTACCGGACGCACAGCGAGGCCAAACACCACCAAAACGCCAGAGTTTGGAGCACAGAAAGGTTTATTGCAGGGCCGTGAAGGAGATGGGTGGCTCATGCCTTAAAAACCCCAAACTCCCTGGAAGCTTTCCCCAAAGCCCTTTTACAGGAACGGTGAGGGAGGGGCGTGGTTCGTTGGTGCAAACTTCTTGGTGTGGGATCCTCTGTTCTTGAGGTCAGGTCATGGTCAGGTCACCACGTTCCTGTAACCCTCCACCAAAATAAATGTTATTTTCTGTTCTGACAAGAAAAGGGTAGGTCCCAAGGCACAACTTTCATCCTTTGAGGTCCAGGCCTGGCTGAGAGAAGGGGGTCCCTGCGGGGGGAGGGGGGCGTGGGGGGGAGGGTTACCCTGCCCCAGAGCGTTCGTCCAGCACCCAGTCTGGGTCCTCCCGCCAGTGCCCAGGCCTGGCTGAAGAGGCAGATCTCAGTTGGTGGCTCCCTTCAGGGCCGGGTCCCCAGACCCTGCCCAGCCGTCCTCGCTGAGGGAGCCAGGCACCCAGGACCCAGCCGGCCCTCAGCCTCCTCAGGCTGCCTAAACGGTGGGGGCCGGATCCCCCAGACTGTGTCCCACGCAAACTGCCTCTGTCATTAGGTCGCAGAGGTAGGGATGGGGGAGAGGGTCACCGCTGCCTCAGGGTCTGGGCCGGGCCAGGGGGTGGTCCTGGTCAGGGCTCTGGAGCTCTGCAGGACACAACCCCAGCCTGTTCGCTGGGCCCCCAGCTCACCTGCCAGCCCGAGGCCGGGGAGCTGGAGGGCCCCGGGGAGAAGACCAGGGTCTTCCTCTTACCTCACTCTCCACCTGACGACCACCACTCCACCGACCTTTGGCTCAGTGCCCCTGGGACGGTGGCAGCTTGACAGTCGCTCACTAGGGGGCGAGGCCCACTGCAGCGCCGACCAATGGCTGAGCAGGACCTCTGGCTCCCCTAAGCGTCAGGCATTAATGGTCTCCGGGTAACCGTTGCCTGGTAACGGGGTGAGGTGGGGGGCGCGCTGCAATGGCCGAGGGCTAAGGGCCGCGCACTGCAGCGCTCTATTACACTTACAGGAGGGAGGTAGAGATCTGACTACGGAAGAGAAGGCCTTGTGGAGACAGAGGCAGAGATTGGAGTGATGTGGCCGTAAGTCAAGGAATGCCGAGGATGCTGACAGCCACCAGAAACTGGAAGAGGCAAGGAACTGAGTGTCTCCTAGAGACCCTGGAGGGAGCATAGCCCCACCAACGCTTGGTTTCAAATCCAAGATACTGATTTCAGTCGTCTGGCCCCCAGAACTGTGAGAAAACAGTGTCTGTTGTTTTTCAGTCATCAAGTCTGTGGCCATCTGTTATGGAAACCACAGGAAACCAATAAAGGAAGAAAACCAATACTGTGCATGTCACCAAGCAGCTTACTGCTGTGGGCAACTGGGGCTCAGTCCTGCAGGGCCAGCGGGACCCTCTGTGGATCCCATCCCAGCTGGGGGATGAGGAACTGGGTAATTGATTCAGTCTCATCAGTCATTGGTTAGAAGGCATTCCTGGGAGGCTCCACTCTCTGTCCCAGGGGTCAGCAGCCAGAGAGAGCTCTCAGAAAGAGCTATAGCTGCTGCAGTTACAAGCCAGTGGTGGGTCAGTGTGCATAGAAATGAGGACTGTCAAGGGCATGTGGGCAAGGCCCCGACAATGTCTACTACATGTACGAAAATAAACAAAAAACTCAAAAGGGAAAGCCCAAGCTAGGGCACAATGTTGGACATGCACTAAGACCTTTTCCAGTGAATACATTTCCACTGAATACCAACCCATAGCTCCAATGTTACCTATTAAAACAGCCTGGAATAGCAAGAAGAACTAACACTGGTTGAGTGTTTGCCTTGATCAGACACTTGTGTCCATCTTTCCACTTACTGGCCATCACTCTGTATGGAGCACTAGGTCAGTCTAAGGCTGCTGTAACAAATTACCACAAACTAGGGGGCCTAAGACATCAGAAGAATATTGTCTCCCAGTTCTGGAGACCAGAAGTCTGAGATCAAGGCATTAGCGGGGCTGGTCCCTTCCGGAGGCTCTGAGGGAGAGCCCACTCCATGCCCCTCTACCCTAGCTCCTGTGGTCGCCGGCGATCCTTGGTGTTCCTTAGCTTGTAGACACATCACTCCAGTCTCTGCTTCCATCTTCACGTGGCCTTCCCCAGGGTGCCAGGGTCTGCCTCTCTGTATCCTCTCCTCTTCTTATAGGGACACTCATGCTTGGATTTAGGGTCCACCCCAAACGCAGATGATCTCATCTCCAGATCCTTAACTAACTACATCCGCAAAGACCCTATTTCCAAAGAGGGCCGCCTTCTGAGGTTCCAGTGGACATGAATTTGGGGGGACACCATTTGACCCACGATAAGTAGTTGTGGCAGTGGCATTTTTACAAATGAGGGAATTGAGTTTGCCTCAGATCACAGAGTTTGTGTGTGGAACACGGATGATTTCAGCACAGGTGTTTAGGACATCAAGTGCTTGAGGTCTCACTGGATCTTCTATGTGGAGGCTGCAGAGCTGTGGGAAGCTCTGAGCAAACGTTCCCAGCAAGATTGGCCAGAGGTGGACCAGGCACCATTCAGGCTCAATCAATATTAGTTGCATAACTGAAATGAATATTCCAAAAGGACCCCAAATTCCAGGTTCTAAACATAAATGGTGCGTTTCTCTTTCATGTCTACCTGATGGGGGCTTTTGCCCTGGAAAACTGGTTGCGGGAGAGTGGGGCATGATCTGGCCGGGTTCAATGGTCCATAGTTTGTGCTTCTGTCTACTGCTGTTGTCCTTGGCATTAGAAAAACCCTCAGCCACAATCAATTTTGTATTTTATTGCCTTTTTACCTGGTTCTCAAAGAGTTTCAGGTACACTGGAGCATCTTTTATCCTTAATGATCTGTCCTCCCGAAATCTGGTTTTGGAAACCAATGAGTAAACAAAAGAAACCAAACCCAGCTTGATTCCAATAACTTTGAACCAAACAAACTGGGTCTTCTTTCTCATTTCTTTGCTGCTTACAGGGCTTTAAAGACCTTATGAGCCATTAATTTGTTGGGTCTTGTGGAAGTATTTATGCAGAGCCATTAAGTAGCACAAACTGTGGAGGGAGGTTAGGATTCTTTAAGAATCTGGCCTCTGACCCTCACTGCCCATCTTCTCTTAAAAGGGAAACACAGTCAGGACTTCCAGCTCTGGGGCTGCCAGTTCATTATAGCCTGGTTTTCAATCCCCAGGCAATCATTGTCCACCCTTATCCTCACTGTGATCAAAAACAGAAAACAAAACAGAAGGGCAGAAAATTTTCTAAGGGGAAGAGCTGGGACCCCAAGTAATGAATTAGTCACACCCTAAAAAGTGATTTTTCCACCCAGAAATGTCAAGTTCTCATCTAAATTGTATCCTCTTAGCCACCGTACAAGGAGGAAACACATGACAATGCAATTCTGACACAAACTATGGGGAGTTGGGTCAAATTTTACAGGTTAAGACAGTCCTCACTGTAGGCACTGCAAGTCCAGGATTCCCCAGGCCACCTGCACTTCTGACCATCTGGCTACAGATTCAGGGCCCCCACTGTTCCCTCGCGTTTGGTAATTCACTAGAATGACTCCAAGAACTCAGGAAAGTGCTGTACCAACTATTACTATTTTTTTATAAAGGACACAAATTAGGACCAACCAAAAGAAGAGACCCATAGGATGATGACTGGGAAAACCCCAAAGGCAAGATTCTATGTCCTCAGACCCTTCACACTCCCCAAACAGAGATGTCTGATTACCAACAAATAGGGCAATGAGCTTCAGTGTCCAGAGTTTTTACTGGAGTTTCACTACACAGGCATTATTGTTTGATTCATTGGTTACATGATTTAACTCAATTTCCAGCTGGCTCAGTGCCCCAACCCTCTAATCACATGGTTGGTTCTCCTGGTGTGGCAGGTCCCCATCCTGCATCATCTTTCTAGCATAAACTCAGGTGTGGTCTGAGGGGCCCACCATGAACAACAGACACTCCTGTCACTTGGGAGATTCCAAACGTTTAGAAGCCCCCTCCCAGGAACTGGAGACAACCAAACTTGTTCTTATACAACACAATACAATTGGTGGGGCCCAAATTAAGAAAGTATTCTCTCTCCTCTTGAGCTGATAGAAATCTGTTATCACTGGGTCCGTTTTCCATCACCTAAAGAGAAGGGATTCTTGCTTGCTGGAATCTGATCTACAGGACAGCCTGGGAAGGGGGGAAAAGGGGCCCAAGGGCCAGGGCTTGGGAAAGAGTTGTTGGGGGGAGGACGAGTGGATGGTGGGAGCAGCTGGGGATTGGGGGCAGTGGGAGGGGCTGTAAGGAGAGCTCGCGATGGTTTTAGGTTGGACTCCCTGTAATATGTTTGGAGAAACATGACGTAGGAATGAAATTCATTTGGATTTCTTTTGACTGTGGACCCATACTTTTAAATGTCTTCTCTCTGCAAAGATTGAGCTGCGAGGTTCATCCCCCTGGGATGAATCATGATTTTATGCACATATAGATTTTCTCCTCCTGATGGTGAACTTTTCCTCTTTCACATGCCATCCTCACAAACAGAGCCAGTTCAAATTCAGCCTGTGCTTCGACCTTCAGGTACAAGCAGGAAAGGTGTGAGCTAGGCCCAGTGGGGGCCCAAAGATGAAAAGACAAGGCCCTGGGCCTAGGGGCCAGAAGTTTTGTCATGGATGTTATCTGTGCTTTTTCCTATATGACTCGGTTCCTCCTGGTGCTGGGTACAGGGCACGGAGTGGGAGGGACAGTGGGAACGTCCGGTTCTACTACGAGTCTGTGGCCATGGGCTAACGACTGAGCCTCTTTCAGTCAGCACTGACTTCCTGATCTGCCAAATGGGGACTGACTCACTCTGAGAATCAGGTAAACACAGCCAGCATCCTCCCCTGGGACCTGACTGATTTAGTGAGCACCTACAGGCTCCCCTTAGCTATACCTGCATCTCTGTGCCCAAGGGATGTTTTCCAGACACTCCAAGAGCTGTTATATAAAGAACAGTGGGAATTCCCCAGCGGTCCAGTGGTTAAGACTCTGTGCTTTTATTGCCAACAGCGTGGGTTCAATCCCTGGTTGGGGAACTAAGATCCCGCAAGCCATGTGGTGAAGCCAAAAATAACAAAAAATAAAAACATCAAGGACAGCTCCTTTGTCCCCAGGTGAGATTATCCTGATGCCATGGAAGTCATCCCCATGGCATCGACATCCTCTTGTTCCCAGTGGTAACTTGCTCATCAGATACCCTGTGCTCACTGCCTTCCCTTCCTGGCCTCATTTTCCCTCACCCCTACCAGTGTTTCCTGGGACCACCTCCCCAATAAACCACTTACACAGAAATCCTCATGTCAGTGTCCGCTTCTGGGGAAGCCCAAACCAAGAGGCAAAGTTATCATGAGGATTAACTGAGGTTCTATATAAAGAGCTCACACAGCGCTGACACACAGGAAGGTGCACTAAGTATCAGGTGTAATCATAACCTTTGGGTGGGTGGGATTTGGAGGGGAGATTGGCCATGGAGAGTATGGGAGGTGGTCCAGGTGGAAAGGAGGTGGTGGACAGTCACCAAAGGGTGGTGCTGAGGCAGGAGAAAGAGCGCCACCTAGGGGTAGGAGAAAGAGGCGCCAGAAGAGTAGAAGGGTTGGCCAACATCACCCGCCCCGGCAGAGAGAGCTTTATACTCCTCAAGTTCTCATTCTCAGCAGGAATGAACTTAATTTCTCGGGGTCTATGCCCCTGCTGCCCAGGTTCTGTGCAGCTCTGTCCTTCTGGTGGAAAGGTGGGTCTATCATTGTTCTCACGCCCACAGTTCAGGTAGGAAAGGTGGACTCCTTCGCCTAGACTGCACTTCTTTCCTTTTTTAAAATTATTATAGTTATTTATATCACTTAGGGCATAAAGCTTAATTAGCGTCGGAGCAACATGTTATATTTATAAACCGCCTTTCAGCTGATACTTGTCTGACACTCACCAAAGGCTCCGAAACTTTAAAGAAGCCACACAAAGGGGGGCTTGACTCCACCCTCATGTCAAAGGCCAGCACTGGGCTGGGGAAGGAAACGCATCACAGGCTAACTCACCATCAGCACCGACTTCTCACAACAGACCAGTGAGGTAGGACTTACGATCCCCTTTCCACAGATACAGAAAAGAGCTTCCCAAAGCACATTTACTGGCTTCTCAAGGTAAGGACACGTGACCCAGACCACGCATTCCCAAAGGGCCTCTCACACAGACCTGTGAGATCTCCAGGTGAAGTCCACCGACGTGTTAGAAAGGAGACAACATTCTTCATTCACCTATAAAGCAACCCACACACCACCCTGCAGAACGAACCAACGTCTTTTTAAATAAATCCCCTAACCAACTTGGAAGAAGCACAATTAGAGTTCTCATCACAAGAAAAAAATTTTTTTCTAACTATGTGAGGTGATGAATGTTAACTAAACTTATTATGGTGACCCTTTGCTATATATTCACATATCAAATCAGTACATTGCACACCTGAAACTAATACCATGTGATAGGTCAATTATATCTCAATAAAACTCGAGGGAAAAGAACTTAAGTGAGATTCTCTAAGAGTAAACATCCTTCTATCATGAGATCATAACAAAACAAGTAAAGACAACTCTTAGCTCACAGACTTTACAAAAACAGATTGCAGGGCAGATTTGGTCCATGGGCTGGTGTTTGCTGACCCCCTACTCTGGCAGATCATGAATTATCAAGAAAAAAATGGAAGTGACGGGCTTCCCTGGTGGCGCAGTGGTTGAGAGTCCGCCTGCCGATGCGGGGGACACGCGTTCGTGCCCCGGTACGGGAAGATCCCACATGCCACGGAGCGGCTGGGCCCGTGAGCCATGGCCGCTGAGCCTGCGCGTCCGGAGCCTGCGCGTCCGGAGCCTATGCTCCGCAACGGGAGAGGCCACAACAGTGAGAGGCCCACGTACCGCAAAAAAAAAAAAAAAAAAAAAGGAAGCGGCTCTGGCCTCTCCTGGTTCCCGAGAGCCCCTCAATCAGCCCTCGTCATTTTGCCTTTCATTCTGTCTTGCGTTGGGGACCCCAAAATGGGACCCTGAAACAAAGATTCGAGGGCTTGTCATTTATATGGGAGGTGGTCCCCAAACTCGCCAGTAGGGCAGTGAGGAAATGATATGGGAAAGGGAAGGCAAGGAGTACACGGTCTGCCATTGATCCAGTAAGCACGGTGGGCGGCTGGAGCTGGTCCTGCTGGGACCTCCGGAGACAGATGACACCTTGGACTTACCCTACTAGCCAGGGAGTGCCCCGGGGTAACTGTCCTCCAGCCCCATCAGTTATTAGCTGAGCGCTCTCCGGGGGCTGCTCCTGTGGGTCCGCGAGGCTCCCCAGCATTTGCAGCTGACAACAGCAGGGCCTTTGTACCTGGAGTGACGAAGTACCAGGGGACTTGAGTGGGGCCCTGCTAGCATCCTCTCCTTTACAGCATCTTCAGGAGCACGCACTTCCTTTGCAAAAGAATTCTTTTTCTCCCTAGAAATAGTGTGTTCCTGTAAGGATATGATACCCTCCTCATTTCTCCCTAATCTGTGCAAAAAAAATGAAACACGTTTTAAAATGTATTTTGACAAGCTCAAGGCTGTGAGCCCCTAGAGGGCAAGAATGATAAAAGCAGGTTGTTTCTCCCCCTTTTTATTCACAAGGCTTCATTCCTTCAAAAGGTTCAGTAACCTAGCCACACTGACAGTCTTTCCATTCCAAGGTGGGCAGCGAAAGGGGGAGGGGCCCAAGGTGGTGGCCGCAGGTCAAGATTGCACTTTGATCCCCATTTCACAGAAGTAAAACCAAAAGAGCTGCAGCCGTGGGCCCAGGGTCACACGGTAAGTAACAGCAGAACCACGTCGTTCTCACATGCCCTTGCTCCCCACAAGGGGGTGCGGACACAACCCTGCAGCCCCTACAGCACTGTCATCCCGTGTCCTCTGCCCACAGGCCCCCGAGAGCAGTGTTGAGGGAGAACAGAGACTGCTACTCAGCCGGTCCCCAGACCATCTCAGTCGACTCAGCAGGCAAGTGTGAAGGGTCTTCTGTGCACAGGGAGGGGAGGGAGACACAAACGGATAAGACACAGCCGTGCCTCTGTGCGATCTGCTGTGCACATCGGAGACAGAACTGTGTCAAAGCAGGGTTCAGAGACTGCCGCTAAGTGGGGTGGGCACTGGTGCGCCAGTGGTGGGGCAGTGGGAGCCGTCCGCCCTGGGTGCAGGCAGTAGGGGGCATGTTCTCCATGGAGAATTGTAAAGTAACAGAAAACCAACTGAAAGTCGGTCTGTTTCTATTATCAAGGTGCCACCAGCACAATATAATGCCACAATTATATTGTGTATAATTCTGCACAATACCAGGGATAAACTGCTCTCCCCTGAAAAGTATCTTTGGTTGGTCTGAGTTCTAAACAATGGCTGTGGTTACTGTTGGTTTGGGGGTTTTTTTAAATTTTTTTATTGAAGTATAATTGATTTACAATATCATGTAGGTTTCAGGTGTACAGCACAGACTCTTTTCCCTTATAGGTTATTATATAATATTGAGTATAGCTCCCTGTGCTATACAGTAGGTCCTTTTTGGTTATCTATTTTATACATAGCAGTGTGTATGTTAATCCCAGCCTCCTAAGTTATCCCTCCACCCTTCTTTCCCCTTTGGTAACCATAAGTTTGTTTCCTGCATCTGTGAGTCTCTTTCTATTTTAGAAATAAGTTCATTTGTGTGTTTTTGTTTTCATTTTTTTTTAGATCGCACATATAAACAATATCATGATATTTGTCTTTCTCTATCTGACTTATTTCACTTAGTATGATAATCTCTAGGTCCAACCATGTTGCTGCAAATGGCATTATTTCATTCTTTTTTAGGGCTGAGTAGTAATTCATTGTATATATGTACCACATCTTCTTTATCCATTCATCTATCAATAGACATTTAGGTTGCTTCCATGTCTTGGCTGTTGTAAATGGTGCTACAATGAACATTGGGGTGCACGTACTTTTTGAATTATGCGTTTCTCTGGATATATGCCCAGGAGTGGGATTGCTGGATCATACGATAGCTCTATTTTTAGTTTTTTAAGGAAACTCCTTAAATTGACTGCATCAATTTACATTCCCATGTTGGGTTTTAGTAATATATATGTGAGCTTCAGATTAGCACATTTTTATTACTTGAACTTTAACAAATATTGTACTCTCCTGGAGAGTTAATTTAGTTCTGCATTCTGCCCCCAATACACACCAACCCAGCTACACAACATGCTCATTTTAAAAGTAAGTTCCTGTGGAACCAGACATGCATACTTGTCCTGGGTACTTCTATCATAGGGAGTGGCCAAGGCAATTAGGCAAAAAGAAAAAGAAATAGAAATTAAAAAATGAAAGGCATCCAGTTTGGTAAAAAAAAGAGCAAACCTATCTCTATTCGTAGATGACGTGCTCTCGTACATAGAAAATCCCAAGGAATCCACTAAAAAAACATTAGAAGTAATAATCAAGTTCAGCAAGATTGAGAGATACAGGATCAATATAAAAACCAATTGTTATTCTATGCACTAGCAATAAACAACTTGGAAACAAAATTAAGAAAACAATTCATTTACAATAGCATCAACAGGAATAAAATACTTACGGATAAATTTAACAAAAAAGTGAAAACTTATACACTGAACACTATAAAAACATCACTGAAAGAAATTAAACAAGATCTAAATAAATGGAAAGACATCCCATGTTCGCACTTCTCAAACTGATGTATAGATTCAACACAATTCCTAACAAAATCTCCTCCTGTTTTTTGCAGAAATTGACAAGCTGACCCTAAAACTTGCATGGAAATCCAAGGGGCCCAGGGTATCCAAGAATATTTCAATATTCTTGAAAATGAAAAACAAAGTAGAAAAGCTCATACCTCCCAGTTTCAAAACTTACCACAAAGCTATTATAACCAAGAAGTGGTGGTACTAGCATAAGGATAGACATATGGATAATGAAATAAAATTGAGAGTCCAAAAATAAACCCTAATTTATAGTCAATTGATTTTTGACAAAAGGAGTCAAGACAATTCAATGAGGAAAGAATTATCTTTTTAATTATGGCGTTGGGACAAAAAGATATCCAGGTGAAAGAGAATATATTTGAACCCCTACCTCACACCATATACAAATATTACATCAAAATGTATCACAGACCTAAATGTAAGAGCTAAAAATATGACACTGTTAGAAGAAAAAATGGGAGTAAATATTTGTGATCTTGGGTTAGTTGATGATTTCTTAGATATTTCATGAAATACACAAGTAACAAAAGAAAAAAATAAATTGAACTACATCAAAATTAAAATTTTTGTGCTGCAAACAATACCATCAGGAAAGTGAAATGACCACCCAGAAATAAGAGAAAATATTTACAAATCATAAATCTGATAAAGGACTTGGATCAGAATATATAAAGAACTCTTACAAATCAATAATAAAAAGACAACCTCACTTTTTAAGTGGGTAAATGATTTGAATAGACATTTCTCCAAAGAAAGTATACAAACACATAAAAAGATGCTCAACATCATTAGTCATTAAGGAAATGCAAATCAAAACCACAATAAGATACTACTTCACACCCATTAGAATGGCTGTACTAAAAAAGACAGACAGTAACAAGTGCTGGCAAAGAAACGGAGAAATTGGAAGCCTCACACACTGTTGGTGGGAATGCAAAATGGTATAGCTGCTTTGGAAAAGAATTTGATAGTTCCTCAAAATGTTAAACATGGAACTACCATATGACCCAGAAATTCCACTCTTAGGTATCTACCCAAGATAAATGAAAACATATGTCAACACAAAAACTTGTACATAAGTGTTCATAGCATTATTCATAATAGCCAAAAAGTGGAAACAACCCAAATGTCCATCGACTGATAAACAGATAAACAAAATGTGGGGTACTTATAGAAGGGAATAATATTGGGGAATAAAAGGAATGGCATACTGATACATGCTACGACATGGTGAACCTTGAAAACAATTTGCTGAGTGAAAGAAGCCAGATATGAAAGTCTGCATGATCACAAGCTATAATTTTTTGGGGGGTAAGTACAAATTTTGGTTCATATATGAAATATTTTCCTGAATTTGAACACTATCTTTAATATTTAAATTCATTCTTTTTATAACTGATAATTGTTTTAAAACCAAAACACAAACAAATGATTGTTACTGATTCTAGTATAATGATTACTGAAAATAATTCTGAAATATAGAGGAGATTGTGAAAAATGATCTGCTCCATGTGTCAGATAAGCTGGTGCTACTGGGAGCTGGACATGTCATAAATGGTTGAAAGGACACACTTTAAAGAAACTAGCTGTACCCAGAGTCATATATGCAGGCCCAATGGATCTTAGTAGTTATCAATAAGATATTGATATATTTCATGTATCTAGTCATGTACTTTAACACGTACTTTAACATTATGGACCATTTCGTAATTTAATCTCAGTATCCTCAAGTACAAAAACCAATGCTAAAAAAAAAAAAAGACAAAAAAAAATGTGTATGTATGGAATACATAACTGGCACACGTTGTGTGTACGTGTGTGGTTGGTGGTTGTTCTCGTTTGGTTTGGTTTTGATTTTGGTCTGCGCGTTTCCCATCTTACAGCTCTCAGGATGGGCGGCTCGCACAGTATGGAGACGAAGCCCTTCCACCACGGCAGGGGTTAGTGTATTTATTTGGTGTTTATCTCGTGGCCTCGGTCCTTTGGGCTGAATAGTTTTGAACCTTATTGGTTCTTCCCAACGTTTGCTTCTGTATGATCAACCCTAGAGTGGTTCATTCTTGATCTCACTTCCAGTCATTCTTTCCTTTCTTCAAAGAAAGAAAATTTCTTTCTTCCTCCTTGGAACATTTCCTCCCCTCCTATTTGCTCTCTCAACTAACCTTTTATGAGCAGTGGTACAGTTTCTCCATGCTCTTACACAATCAACTCAGCCATTTCTGTACAAACGTTTCCAATGGACACAATTCTTTGATTAAGAAAATCAAAGGTCAGAGAAACAAATCTTCCAAACACTCTACGCACAGTTAAGTTCCAAGTAGATAACAGTGCACTTAATTTTATAGAATGTAAACAATTCGAGGGCTTAAGCTAAAAGGATAGCATATATGCACGGGCAGAAGCGCATATAATTCTTCTAAATAGTCGTCACACAATTGCCACACGTTGGTGTCGACATTGATAAAGGGACAGGTGCTTTTCACATCAGTCATGCACGGCTGACTGCCTCCTCATTGGCTGGCGTGGTCTTGCGGACGCCGTGCCCAGCTGGACCTTGGGGAAATATACTGAAGTGTGATATGCAGATAGATCTTGAGAGATGCCTCATAAACACCCCGACTACTATAAAACATTTGGAGAACCACTGGTGTGTAGACGACTGTGTTTAAAGCGGCCAATTCCATAAGTTACAACATTCGTATTCTTAATGAGCCCTGAACTTCCTGCTCAAACATTGTGTGCTTGGGTGTTTCTAGATGCTCAGAGCCATTTATATTGCTTGGGTGTTTCTAGCTGCTTTCTCTAAAAGCAAGGGGAAGGGGAAAAAAGCAATTGGCAGGCATGGTGACGGACGAGCAGAGCTAAATATTTTCCATTTTCAAACAGGGGGACCTAAAGCAAATACTGGGCCACTCTTGAGGTCAGTGCCGAGAGGAACGGCCTCCTACCTGATGCAGCACGTCTCAGGCCTCAGGTAACCCAGAGCGTTTCAAAGTTGCATGCTGGTAATACAGTCCTTGAAGACAACCAAAGCCTCCCGTATGTGCTCGATGCAATCGCTCACACACGTTTCTGGGCATTACTGAGATTATTCCCTATTTATAGAGCGCCGCCAGCACGTACACCACACTGTAAAATGGATGGAACGTGCCAATTACCCTAACGCTGACTGACTGAGAAAAAAAATGGCGGTCAAGTTTCAGAGACTGTCATCCATCCCCTTGGAGAGGAAAAATGGACAGGATGCAGGAGCGCGCAGTGACTGGGATGGTTCTGCATTTTCTCGACATCGGCCTCCTGCGCAAGATGGCGCCTCCAGGGCCCATCCCGAACCCGCCCTCCTGGGCTTAGACCAAAAAGCCCCAAGCTCATTGCAACAATGGGCCCACTATCATTTTGCACATTTCACGCAGAAATGTCTCCCCACCAGTAATGTTTTCAGAGTGAAATTCAAGGTATCTTTGCCCCATGAGATATTTAGATGGCTTTCATCATATTTCATAACTCAAGCAATTGAACACTACTGAACGTACATTACCAGCCTACAGATGGGGACATTTTCCTCCTGGATTTAAGCCATGCTTAAAAGAAGAAAAATAAATAAATATGATCCTCCATTTAGAAAGAACTATGATCTTTGCTGTTAACCGTTATTTGTTGCTCTTTTGTTCTTAAAAAATAAATCTCACGTGAAGAGGCACATCCAACAAAAAAAGAATTAAAATAAAAAACAAGTCAAGGGTCATTTAAGGTGTTCACCAAAAGGCGGACCTTTCAGTGGGTTGTCTTTTATTTGTGTGGGGTAACGGATACACTGATGCCTTTCCGGAATCAGCTCTCTGTAGGGAGATGGCATTAAAAAAATCTGAAACTAAGAGGAATGAGCTCGAAGGGGCAGCAAAAACAATAAGAACATAAAGTACAAAGTACGTAAAACATAATTAAAGGCCTGGTAGGCTCTGCTTTGCTCTCGATGCTACCTTGCGGTAGGGGTGGGTTGCGGGGGGGGGGTGGTATTAATACATAGAATGGCAGTAAGGGGTGGCATCGGGGAAAAAAGCAATATATTCTCAGATCAATAGTTTGTGACATACCTTTTTGCTGTCCCAAGCGTGTGACTGTTCCCCTGATAAGGAAGGATTTTCTGGGCGGTGAAGGTAGCCTTTGCAGGAGGAGAGTGCTCTCTGGAGGGGAGGGGTGGCCAGAGGGGTAGTACCAGCAAAGGAGGGGTCATTTAAGAGAGGGGAGCACAGAACCACCTCCTGCCCTGGGTTCCTGGTCTCATTCCATTTTGCTTTCAAGGCAACACAGAAACATCTCAAAACACAGCGTTATGACCGGAGCTAAGATTTGGCTCCGGGTAACACCCATCTCTCATTTTTCCCGTTTCTGATCTCCTGTTGGGGCTCAGAAAACTCTGCAGCTGCGGTGTACAGCTGAAATTTTTCAGCGGGGAGGAAAACTGAAGATGGGGAGCGTTTGGCAGACTTATTGAGACCTACAGGGGACCAAGAGTGAGAAAGGGGGGCGCAGCAAACAGAGCTGACAATTCCAGGAACGGAACTAATTTCATGACCTGCCTCCAGTTAGGCAGCTGTGACACGGCTCCCTGCTGTTCTGTCCTTTCCGTTTCTGAGAGGCTGGTTCAAGGTGATCCCCTCTTGAGAGAAGCCCTGTTACACACACCTCGCCCTGGAAGCCCTCAGGCAGTGGTTAACCAACCCCAAGCTCCAGTGCTCGCAGAGGGATCAGGCTAGACTCCAGCTGGGATCACCTTCCCCTTCAGCCCCCCTGCCCCACGTTTGCGAAAGTGGGGTCTCCTGGAGCTGTCCCAATAGTTGCACAAAGGGGACAGAGAGAGGATACTGAAAGGACCTCTCTCAGGCGTGGCTGTGGGTCTGCCCCTTGCAAAACCTGATTGCCGCAGCCTGTCCTGCGCAGAGAGACCTGAAGCCTGGGCTTTCCCAAGCTCGTCCCAAGCTCCCCCGTGACAGGTGGCACGGATGGCGAGTGAGAGTCTGCTACAGCACTCGAAGAGACCCCGGAGCAGAGGCTGCAGGGGGCCTTCGGACTGGGTAAGACCACGGCAGATGCTCACCCAAGTCAAGAGGGAAGCAGCCCAGGACCCTCCTGGAGCTGGAGGTCAGCCCTGAATTCCCGCAGGGTGAGGGGCAACCAGGCATGAAAGAGACGTCTTCCTCGTGGTCCTCAGGTCCTCCAAGCCACTTTCCTCCCTCACACTCGGGTGCATCTTGTAGGGAGCACAGAGGGAGGGGCAGCCGTAGGAGAGACTAAACATTTTTATTCCAGAAAACCTAAAAGGACTGTTAAGTTACTGGATTGGGCTATATTTTAAGGCAGATAGAGCTACAAGCTTTATTTCTCCTACTAATGTGGAGGGGGACCCAGAAGGAAGACAGGATAACTTCCAGATACAATAGAGGTTTTCTCTGAACATACATCCGGTGGTGTGAGCGACCCTGCGAGCCCAGCAGGGGCTCAGATCATAACTTGAACGCAGGGAGACATGGGAACTAAACTGATCCGTTCCCTCCTGGCTTCTCCCACCCGTTTCTTGTAGACGTGATTTATTTTTATTACAAAAGACTTACACAGTATGGAAATACACCGTTTCTGGTATAGAAGGACATCCGGTGAAGACCCTTTGACCCGCCTCGCTCCTTCCTAGTTCAATCCCTTAGAAATGACCATTTTTCACCAAATACGCCTTTCAGATCCATCTGACGTCATACTTTGTCCAATCCAGTAACTTCACAGTGCTTTCCAGTTCTTCGGGTGGCGAGGATCTGACTGAAAGCTCAGATACATCCTGACTTTTTTTTTAGGCCTCCTGCATAGTTGCTATTCCTTTTTATTATTTTCATGGATTTATTTTACTCTTTCCTGGATCCCATGTCTTTCTCTTCCCTAGATTTCTTTTTCATTTCATTGTAGTACCTTCTCAAGTAATTGTTCTTCTCCCCTGCCCCTGCCCCTGCCACATGCACAGCCTCCCACTTTATCAACATTCCCCATCAGAGCGGTACATGAACCTGCAACAACAGATCGTAGTCACCCAGAGTCCACAGTATACATTACTCTTACATTCTGTGGGTAGTATACGTTCCATGGGTGTTTTTTTAAAAACCTTTTTATTTTTTTAATATTTATTTACTTTATTTTGGTCTGTTGTGGCACACGGGATCTTTGTTGTGGCATGTGGGATCTTTCATTGTGGCACGCGGGCTTCTCTCTAGTTACGGCGTTTTCTCTACTCGGGTTGTGGCGCGGGCTCCAGAGTCCGTGGTCTCTGTAGTTCTCGGCACGCGGGCACTCTAGTTGAGGCGTGCGAGCTCAGCAGTTGTGGCACGTGGGCTTAGTTGCCCTGCGGCATGTGGGATCTTAGTTCCCCGACCAGGGATGGAACCCGCGTCCCCTGCATTGTAAGGCAGATTCTTTACCACTGGACCACGAGGGAAGTCACTGTTTTGTTTTTCAGGTATCCTTTCCTTTTCATATATATGCCTATATATTTACAGATGAAATTATATGATATTTGGGACGTGACTCAAAATAATCTGGAAATGGAGGGAAGTGTGTTGGAGCATAGACAAGATTGGTAATGAGTTGATAATTGTTGAAACTGACTTAGGGGTACATGAGGCTTCATTATGTTATGTTCTCTAGTTTTGTTTATTTTTGAAATTTCCCATAACAAACACTTTTTTAAAAGTTAAAAAAAAAGAAAAGTAATTGTATTTCTGGAGAAGTGCTTAGGGGATAAATTTCCAAAGCCCCTGCATGTCTAAGAATATGTTTATTTTGCTCTCACACTCGATCAAAAATTTGGTTGAATACAGGACTCCACATTTAAAGTAAGTTTTCGTGAGAACGTTGAAGCATGACTTCATTATCTCCTCGCTGGAAGACAATGCAGTGTTGCTGGTGAGAACCCTGAGCCCCATTTGAGCCTCGGCATCAGTGTTCTTCCCACGCCCGGCTACAAGGTCTCAGAATCTTCTCATTATCCGTCTTCTCCTTTTCTCTCCTGAAATTTCATGAGAATGTATCTAGAGGCAGGTCTTTTTTTATTTATTGCATTACTTCTCGCTGGCCCCTCTCACTGTGGAGAATCATGTCACTCTGCAGCTCTGGTAAATTTTATTATCATTTCATGATTAACTCCTCCCTCTAGTTTCTCCTTTCCTGCCTGGGAGGCTTTCTAAGTGGACAAGGAACTTTTCGTGTTGATGATTTATGTCTCAACTTTTCTCTCGTACTTTTCCCGTCTTGGTGGGTTTCATTTGTTTTGGCTTCCAGCCTAGGAGACACACTCGACAGACATCTTCTACCAGCCCTTCTATTAAATTTTATTTATTTTTCCTATTATTTTGGCAACTGTTTTTTTTTTTTCCCCCGGTACGTGCGCCTCTCACTGTTGTGGCCTCTCCCGTTGCGGAGCACAGGCTCCGGACGCGCAGGCTCAGCGGCCATGGCTCACGGGCCCAGCCGCTGTGCGGCATGTGGGATCCTCCCGGACCGGGGCACGAACTCGCGTCCCCCGCATCGGCAGGCGGACTCCCAACCACTGCGCCACCAGGGAAGCCCCGGCAACTGTATTTTTAATTTCCGTGAACTGTCCTTTCTTCAAGCAGCCCGTTTCATAGCAATCTGTTCCTATCTTACGGGCGTGATTTCTGCTTGCCTCTCTCCGAGGACACTCATTAGAGGGTGTTTTGGTCATTATACTCTGTTCCCTTCCCAGTGCTACCCATTTCCTCTGCACCCTTGGGAGACAGTCGTCCTATTTGTTCATCTAGATCCCTCACTTTCAAGCTGCTGGTTTCTGCCCATCTCTGCGAAGGCCCAGGGTGACTGACGTTTCCCGACCTCCTCGTAGAGAGGCTGGCTGGGCTCTCAGGGCAGGGCAGCAGGCTGCCTTCCCTCCAGGGCCGCACCACGCAAAATCTGGCCCGTGGACCCGTGTCCTCCTGCGCGCTAGTCCTCGACGAGTGCGATGAGAACAGAGATCAAGACTGAGCATCCAGAAGCCTTTACAGCGTTTTGACGTTGCCACGATAACCAAGCGCGATCAGCGGGCCTGTACCTTGAGCATCTTTTTAAATTGATTTTCTAAATTCATTTTTATTATAATTTACAAAAGTATCAGTCTGTAACAGATCAGAATTTTTCTTAAGGCTGGGGGATGGAGGATGTCTTTCACTACACACAGTTCAGAAAGCACTGCCCTAGGGGGCCCGGGCAGAGAGAGGTCTAGGCAGGCTGCCCTTCTGCTAAATGTCACATGGGAAGGGGTCTCCTTGGGCCGCTGCCCTCATTCCAAGAGCCCTTGACCCTCCCTCAGAGCAGGTGTCCTTAGAAATACTTCTCTGGCTTCGCCTAAGGGAGAAGCTTAAGGCGCACGGTGGAAGGTCAGAGGCGGGGAGTGCCCAGGGAACTCTACACTCAGCAATTCCATCCATCCATCATTCAGTGTCTGCCCCCTCATGCCACCCTGCTCTACCCTCAAACCCAACAGATCTGTGGGGTTCCCAGTGAGAGAACCACTCCCATCTTTGCTGCCGCCTTTCCCCCTGCCTGCTCTGAGCTGGGGCCTCTGTTCATCTGCCTTCTATTCACCTGTCCACTCGCTTACTTTCCTAGCACCTGGATTAACTCATCGCCCACTGTTCTTTGCTGTCATTCCAGCAGGTTTCCAAAAGAGGAGGTGAATGTTTGCATTTAGTTTGTAGTCTCGAACTATCGTCCTTCAAAGACATTCGAATCACCTTCGCCCTGGGGTCACAGAAGAATCAGGTTTTAAAAGGGCATGCCTGGGCAGGAGGGAACTTCCTGGGTGATGGTAGTGTTCTACATTATATCCATACTGTCCCATAAAAATATAATGTAAAATTTAAAATTTTCTAGTGGCAACATTAAAAAAGAAACATGAAATTCATTTTAATATTTTATTGAATCCAACATATCCGGAATATTATTATTTCAACATGCAATCAATATCAAAACTATGAGTGAGATGTCCTGCATTCCTTTTTACGTACCATGTCTTCAAAGCCTGGTGCAGTTTTTACACTTACAGCACCTCAATTTTCCTTGAAAATACTTCACCTGTATTTAGCTTTTATAAAATTTACAGTTGAAAAAGCAGATTAATATACTCAGGATGCTCCCAACATACTTAAAAGTTTTCCAGTAACAGAATTGAGTAGCAGTTTTTAGATTTTAATTAAAATTAAATGGAATTTAAAGTACGGTTCCTTATTCACACTAGCCACATGTTCAAGTGTGGGTAGTGGCTGCCGTACTGGACCACACAGTTCTATATCTTCACAGGGATTGGGGTTACACGGTGTATACATTTGTCAAAACTCATTTTATGATATCATTAAAATCTGTAGGTAAATTTCACCTAAAAAATCTCTCTAGTTAATGATATGCATGATAAAGTATTTAAAGGTGAAGTATGTTGATGTCATCAACTTTGAAACGCATCAAAAAAACAAAAAAGAAGGATCGATGGCTAGAGGGGACAGATGGGTACGTATGTGATAAAGCAAATAGAGCAAAATGTTCATTGTAGAATTAGGTGGTGGGATATATGGGTATTCACCATACAAGCCTTCTAACTCTTCCGAATGTTTCAAAAGTCTAATAAGGTGTTGGGGAGGAAAAGAGACAACATGTCTTCAAGAAACCATACCTGCATGTAATCCCATGGCTAGATCTGAAAAACATACTATTGAACGAAAGAAGCTAGACCCAGAAGGGCATCTATGGATGTCTCCATTTATATAAAGTTTCTGAACTTTAGAGACAAGACATCTGGCAAAACTGACCTATGCTGCTGGAGGTCGGAAAGTGGTTTATCCTTGGTGGGGGGGAGGGGCTGACAAGTAGGGGTGCGTAAGGGGGACTTCTGGGGTGCAAAATTCTCTGTCTTGGTAACTTGGGTGTGTTTGCTTCATGAAAACTCATCAAGCATTTTTGCAGAATTTCTATCAGTTTTTGTTGTTGACTTAAGGCCTGCCTGCCCTTCGTACCCTGCATGAGGAAAACCAGAGCTCCCCTCCAAAACGACACGGGCTGATTTAAAGGTTCACCAAGTGCAAGCGAGATTCCACCCAGGTCCCCAGCGAGTCACTGGGGATGGAGGACCTGGATGCTGTGGGCCTTGGCATTTATTTTAGGAACTTTCTCTCTGTGGTTCCTGATTAAGTTTTTGAACATGCTGTGCAGAAAGCAAACTCATGTCTCCTTTAGTTCCTGGCCCATGTGCCTCCGTCACCTACACTCCTCAAAACCGCCAAGATTTTAGTCTCCTGTGCTTGGACCACAGCACCATCATTTGTTGATCTTCGTGCTTAGCTGCTTAATTTACTGAACGCCTTTCCCTACAGGAGCTCAAGGAACTTTTCTCAAAGAACTTACAACATGAAACGGGAGGGAATGTTCTCCAGCTGTAATGGGGGGAATCAAGAGGTGAGGGAGGGACAGAAGTCAAGGGTCACTGAGGCAGAGTAGAAGGAGAGGTGCAGGGGCTGGGGAAACCGGTACATGAGCAGAACCCAAAGTTCTCTGGATGTGCCTGGTTGGCCCAGATTTTTAAGTTCATAATTCAGAAAAACCCTTGGGACCTTCCCCCCCTTACAGCCCTGAGACAGTAACACACCCAGGGGCCTGGGCCGCAGCTTTGGGGCCAAATTATTAAACCGATGACATCCAAAAGTCTCAATTTCCCCTACAGGTGCTGAGTCTGAGAGCACTGCGCGGGGGAGGGGGGGTGCGGAGGGCCAGAGGCAGCGGGGTGACAGACTGTCGCCATCACGGGTCCAGGAGGGGTGTGTGCGGCCCTCGGAGGTGTGCTGACCGCCAGGCAAGCCCCAGGAAGCTTCCGGAACAGAGGCTGAGGGAGAGAAGAGCCCTGGGGGTGCCCAAGGCTGCAGGATCCCTTGCTTCCCACTTCTCTGTGGGAAAAGCCTCCCCCGCAGATGGCAGTGACGCCTCTGGGAGTTCTTCAAAACGGGGCCAATTCCTCCGAGAGGGCAGCTGCTCCAACCTCCCTCCCACGCAGAGCCTGGAGCGCCTTCAAGGGGGTGTCCCTTCCCACGGCCGCGCCGGGCTCTTGGTGTCGGAGCCGGCTGGGGACTGCGGCCCAGGCAGGGGTCCAGCCTCACGCGACCCGGGGCGGGGCCTCCCCAGGCCTGCCGGGGTCTCGCGGCCCCGGGCCCAGCCCTCCCGCCCCACCTCCTCGCCGCCCTCCCCGCGGCCGGGACCCAGGCTCCGCCCCTCCCCTCCCCCTCTTCCTTATCTCTTTTTCTAACCTTTTGCATTTTTTTTTAGTCTCATTTCCTGTCGGGTTTTGCATTCCCCTCCCCCCTCCCAGCCTGTGACACACTTTCTCTCCTTTTTTCTCTCTTTTGCCTCCTTTGGCCTCCGGACTGCTGCCCGTGTGGCGCGCGGCCCCCTACCGGCCCTGCAGCCCCTGGGTCGGCTGCGCCCCTCGGACGGTCCGGGCGGTGGGGACCGAGGGCCGCGGCCCCGGGGGGAAGACGGCGGCCTGCGCGGAGCCTGAGCGGCCCAGGTAGGCGCGGCGGACGCGGGGGTGGGGACACGGGGGGCGGCGGGGGCGCGCTGGGGCGGCGCGGTCGTGCGGAGGGGGGGACGCGGGGGGCCCGGGGTCCTCGGCGGGCGGCGCGGAGTCGCGGCGCCGTGCGGCGGTCAGGAGGGGCTCGCTCTTCTGGTTCCGCGCTACCGGACCGCCATCCCTCTCTCACCGTCTCTTTCCCCCTTTCCCCTCTGGCTCCATCTCTGTCTCCCTCTCCCCGCCTGCGTTTGGAGAACTTTATCTCCACTTTCCATCTCCCTGTATCCCGCCTCCGAGTTCCTCTCGGACCGTCTGTCTCTGGGGGGCCCCGCCTGGCAAAGTCCCCAGCCCCTCAGAGAAGAAAGGGATGAAAGGGGGGGCGGGCCCGGCAGGGCGCCCCTCGGTGCCCCTGCCCCAGAAGGAGGAAAAGAACATTTCTAAGACCTGAAAGGACAGGAAGTTTCCAGACCACAGCCGGGCCTGACGCGGAGGCTCCCGAGAAGGTGGAGCCCCTGGGAGGGGAGGGGAGGGGAGGGGAGGGCAGGGGGAAGGACAGCCCCTCCCACGGGGAGAGTGTGGAACCAGGAGGGGCCCAGGTTCCCCGCAAAGCCAGGATGAGGTCCTAGTGGCCTCGTGCCTGAAGTCCCCACCCCCGTGACACTGACCCGCCCCCCCAGCACACTGCCCAGGCTGGAAGGGCCCCCCGTGGTCTCCTGAACTTTCGGCACAGGGAAGGGAGAGGGCTTCTCTGTCCCTTCAGAGTTCAGAGCACAGTTGGAGGGGCCCCAGGGAGACAGTTATGGTGCAGGGAGCAGGGCCTGCTTGATGGGGCGTGTGTCGGAGCTCCCAGCTTCCTGGCACCTGGTCTGGCGAGTGTCTGCAGAGGACCATCCCCACAAACCGGGTCCTGTGGACCAAACCCATCTGTGCCCAGCCTGCCCCCAAACCTTTGATTTGTGGTAGGAAAGAATTTCTCCTGACAAAGTGTAAAAGGCTACCAGCCTCCCAAGGAAGGAAAGAAACGTTGGTCCATCACTGGACGATTATTGGGTGCCTCCTCTGTGGTTATTGGGTGCCGGAAGTCCCGAGCCGTAGGTTAATGCGAGGACAGGAATTTAGCTACAGTGTTCCACTTCTGTCCTTGCCCTGAGTCTCCACTTCTCTCTAAGCGCCTGGCAGCTGTAAAGAAATGATGGTCCCCGCTGTGGGCCGGGGCTGGTCAGAGGGCAAAGGGAGCCTGGGACTGACTCAGCCTCCTCACATCCCAGCAAAATGGTTGGGATGGCTGTGCATCTTAGTAGCACCCATATCAAAAAGGAAGTCTGTCAGTCCCACCAGCCCGTACAGTCCTGACTCTGTGTACAAATGTTCCTTTGTGTGATTTTTTTTTTAAATTGTGGTAAAATACACATGACATAAAATTTACATCTTAACCACTTTTAAGTGTACAGTTCAGGGGTATTAAGTACATTCACATTGTTGTACAACCATCTCCACCATCCATCTCCAGAACTTTCCATCCTCCCGAACTGAAACTCTGTCGTCATTAAACAACTCCCCATCCCCTTCTCCAGCCCCTAGAAACCACCCTTCTACTTTCTGTCTCTAGGACCCCATGTAAGTGGCATCCTGCAGTATTTGTTCTTCTGTGTCTGGCTTATGTCACTGAGCATGATCTCCTCAAGGTTCACCCATGTTGTAGCAGGCATCAGAATTTCCTTCCTTTTTAAGGCTGAATAATATTCCATTGTGTGGACGGACCACAGTTTGTTTATCCATTAATCCTTTATGTGATCTTTTATTTTTCATTTTTTTAAGATTTAATTTTATTTATTTTTGGCTGTGTTGGGTTTTCGTTGCAGTGCGCGGGCTTCTCCTTGCGGTGGCTTCTCTTGTTGCGGAGCCTGGACTCTAAGCCTGCTGGCTTCAGTAGTTGTGGCTCACGGGCTCTAGAGCGCAGGCTCAGTAGTTGTGGCTCGCAGTTCTAGAGTGCAGGCTCAGCAGTTGTGGCGCGCGGGCTTAGTTGCTCCACGACATGTGGGATCCTCCCGGACCAGGGCTCGAACCTGTGTCCCCTGCATTGGCAGGCGGATTCTTATCCACTGCACCACCAGGGAAGTCCCTATGTGATCTTTTAAAATGACTTGTAAACCTAACTCTTCTTCTAAAGGTGGTGGCCCTTGTTTGAATCACTCAGTGGGCACTGTCTGGGTGACACTGTACCAGGTACCGTCGGGGACACACAGAAGGAACGAGAGACCCAGACATCCTCCTCTAAATAGTTCAGGCCCTACAGTCGTGTTGCCATGACCAGAGGGTGGCAGAGACTCAAACTAGAGGAAAGGATTGAGGGAAGGAAGGATGGCGGGAGGCGAGTGTGGGCGATGGTGGGACTCAGAGTCCAGCAGTCAGTGGAAGGTTCCAGGCTGAGACTGTGCTGGTGGGGCAACATCCCAACTAACTTCTCCACTTTCCGACATGCGTTTCTCCACCTTTCCAATGGAAACCTTGCGGTGCCTGGTTTGCTGATGATAGCACTTCATGCGTGAAGGGCCAGATCGAGTCCCAGTGCTCAGGTGATTATGGTGAAAAGGGACACCAGATGCTGATAAACAGAGCTCCTCCCAGGAGTTTAAAACTGCCTTCCGTCCTCTCTTGCTTTGTCCCCACACTTGGCCTTGGAGACAGTGAGTGCGTCCTGGTAATCGGGATGATGGTGAAGTCCCGCGAGGGCCGGAATGCCCAGATGACCACCCCGACGCAGAGTGTGACCAGATCTGTGAAACTTGGGTTAAAAGAGGTCAGATCAAGGGGGAAAGGCCTCAGGAGGTCCACGGTCCGCCTTCTGGGTCGGAGGCTGAGGCGGGGGGTGGGAAGGAGCTTCGGGCTATGGCCCAGACGCGGCTTCCCGTCGTGACTGCCCACCTGGGCCGGCCTGTCATCCCTTCAGCTCTCTGGGAGTCATCTCTCCCCAGTGAAATCAGGATATTAATACTGATTCTTTTCAGTCTTGTCAGTTACACCAAGCATGAAATGAGCAAACTCGAGATGTGCTATACTCTTCCCGTTGCTGTTACTCCTGAGATCCGGGGAGGATAAGAGGATGGACGCTCGGGTCCGGACCTGGGGCTGGAGTGCGGCTTTCCCCACCCCGCGCCGAGTGGACTTCCTTTCTTAGTGTCCTGCTCTGCAGTCCTGATCTTCCAGGGCAGCCGAGAGGATTGAAGGAAATCTACCCTGTAGACGTACTGCATTATCCAGGAGGTCTGGAGCATTTTGATTGATTTAAATACGGGAACAGAAAGAAAAGGAAAAGAGGACTATCAAGGAAGCCCCTTAAAACCGCTTTTCTGCTAAAGGAAAATGAGACTGGCAGATTCCCAGGTGCCAGCCTCGTCACCCGTGCCACGGCGCATAGGAAGAACACGGCTTGTGCGCTTCACACGCAAGGAACACGCCCCGTACACCTTCCCCCAAAGTCTCCTTGAGCAGCTCCTGCTTGTGGGTCGATGGTTTTAATGGGGTGACTGTTTCCAGGGGGGTGACCTTTTTGGTTGTGTTTTGTTCAGGGCTCTGAGAATATAACGGTCGCTGTCAGATTGGTGCAATGGGCCAGTGCCGCGGGGTAATGAAGGGTCCCCGCTCCTGCCTCTGGCAACAACGCTCTGTCTTCGCTGGTCGAGTCCCGCAGTCAAGCTCCCCAGGCTCATGTCTTATGTCACAGTCCTCTGGTCCTCCCAGCTCCTCACAAGTGGGTGAGCTGGAGCAAGGGCTCCATCCTCCCCGGGTGGTTTCTGTGTCAGGGGTGTAACCTTCCTTCTCACCCCAAATCCAACTCTGGAATGTACGTCCTCATACTCGAGTGTGGCGGTGACAGAGCGGGGCCCCAGGCTCTGTCCACATACTTCACAAATCCTGCAGGTACCACAGCAACACCTGTCACACTCTGCTTTGTACAGTCAGCGCCATCCCCCGGTGCTGGACCCGTCCACTGAGAGGCAGGCTCCTCCAAGTGGAAAGATCTACGGACCTGGAGCCAGGCAGAAAGGGCGTCTGCCCCGGCTCTGCCGCGTACTAGCTGTGTGACCTCGGGAAAGTCACCGGTGGCTCTGAGCCTCAATGGCCACGTGTGTAAAATGAAAGCACCACCCCTAAATTAACATAGACCAAAGTGTTTCCAAATGAGAGTGCTCTGCTTTTAAAGGTACTTCTGACTTGGTTATTTTGGACAGAGTTGGGGGTAGGAGGTAGAGTAGAGTGACGAATTTGATGCAAAACTGAATTTATCTGAGAGAGCTATTTCCTTAGTTTACAGAGAACTCTCAGAGGAAATCAGGGAGGTGCAGGAATCGGCACACTTCTTCTGTAAAGGTCCAGATAGTAAATACCTGAGGCTCTGAGAGCCAGAAGGTCCCTGTGGAAACGGCTCTGCTCTGTTCTTGCCACGTGGCCGGATCTGGCCAGTGGGGCAGGATGGGCAGTGCAGGGGTGGGCCCTCCACTGCAGTTTGCTGACTCCAGAATTAGAGAACTCGACCCAAGAGAAAAATGCTTAAAGGATGTGAACAAGCAGAATATGAACAGACCAATCAATTTACAATGAATGAATGCGAAGTAATACAACAGAGAGATGCCTTTTTTCCACTGTCAGACTGGCAGAGATCAAAACACTTGATAAAACGTTGTATTGGCGAGAGAAACGGGAAGCAGGTCGTCCAGTACGCTGTGGATTTGACAATATGTACCAGCATAAGTGAATCAACCCAAGAATTCCACTTCTAAGAATTATCTCACAGGCAGACTTGTCCATCTTTCTGTGCACGCTGATGTTAACGGTAGCATTGTTTTTAATGGGAATAAACTTGAAACCACACAAATGCTCCTCGAAAGCAAGATCCCTCCATCGAGTGGAATTCTGTGAGGCCTTTACTGAGACAGGGGCATAGAGGGAGTTTCTGGAAGAAAGCACTAGCATGTGTAAGAAACTGCTCTAGTCGGACGTCTGGGGAATGGTGGCTGGGTGGACGAAGAGGAATATTCTAGTATTCTTTTTTTTTTTAACATCTTTATTGGAGTATAATTGCTTTACAATGCTGTGTTAGTTTCTGCTTTATAACAAAGTGAATCAGTTATACATATACATATGTCCCCATATCTCTTCCCTCTTGCATCTCCCTCCCCATCCCACCCCTCTAGGTAGTCACAAAGCACGGAGCTGACCTCCCTGTGCTATGCGGCTGCTTCCCGCTAGCTATCTGTTTTACGTTTGGTAGTGTATATATGTCCATGCCACTCTCTCACTTTGTCCCAGCTTACCCTTCCCCCTCCCTGTGTCCTCAAGTCCATTCTCTCTAGGAGGTCTGCGTCTTTATTCCCGTCTTGCCCCTAGGTTCTTCATGACAATTTTTTCTTTGTTTGTTTGTTTAGATTCCATATATGTGTTAGCATACAGTATTTGTCTTTCTCTTTCTGACTTACTTCACTCTGTAAGACAGTCTCTAGGTCCATCCACCTCACTGCAAATAACTCAGTTTCGTTCCTTTTTATGGCTGAGTAATATTCCATTGTATATATGTGCCACATCTTCTTTATCCATTCATCTGTTGATGGGCACTTCGGTTGCTTCCATGTCCTGGCTATTGTAAATAGAGCTGCAATGAACATTTTGGTACATGACTCTTCTTGAATTATGGTTTTCTCAGGGTATATGCCCAGTAGTGGGATTGCTGGGTCATATGGTAGTTTTTAGTTTTTTAAGTTTTTTTAGTTTTTTAAGGAACGTCCATACTGTTCTCCATAGTGGCTGTATCAATTTACATTCCCACCAACAGTGCATGAGGGTTCCCTTTTCTCCACACCCTCTCCAGCATTTATTGTTTCTAGATTTTTTGAGGATGGCCATTCTGACTGGTGTGACATGATATCTCATTGTAGTTTTGATTTGCATTTCTCTAATGATTAATGATGTTGAGCATTCTTTCATGTGTCTGTTGGCAGTCTGTATATCTTCTTTGGAGAAATGTCTATTTAGGTCTTCTGCCCATTTTTTGATTGGGTTGTTTGTTTTTTTAATATTGAGCTGCATGAGCTGCTTGTAAATTTTGGAGATTAATCCTTTGTCACTTGCTTCATTTGCAAATATTTTCTCCCATTCTGAGGGTTGTCTTTTCGTCTTGTTTATGGTTTCCTTTGCTGTGCAAAAGCTTTGCAGTTTCATTAGGTCCCATTTGTTTATTTTTGTTTTTACTTCCATTTCTCTAGGAGGTGGATCAAAAAGGATCTTGCTGTGATTTATGTCATAGAGTGTTCTGCCTATGTTTTCCTCCAAGAGTTTGATGGTGTCTGGCCTTATATTTAGGTCTTTAATCCATTTTGAGTTTATTTTTGTGTATGGTGTTAGGGAGTGTTCTCATTTCCTTCTGTCACATGTAGCTGTCCAGTTTTCCCAGCACCACTTACTGAAGAGGCTGTCTTTTCTCTTGTATATTCTTGCCTCTTTTATCAAAGATAAGGTGACCATATGTGCGTGGGTTTATCTCTGGGCTTTCTATCCTGTTCCATTGACCTATATTTCTGTACCATACTGTCTTGATTACTGTAGCTTGGTAGTATAGTCTGAAGTCAGGGAGCCTGATTACTCCAGCTCCATTTTTCTTTCTCAAGATTGCTTTGGCTATTCGGGATCTTTTGTGTTTCCATATAAATTGTGAAAGTTTTTGTTCTAGTTCTGTGAAAAATGCCATTGGTAGTTTGATAGGGGTTGCATTGAATCTGTAGATTGCTTTGGGTAGTAGAGTTATTTTCACCATGTTGATTCTTCCAATCCAAGAACATGGTATATCTCTCCATCTATTTGTATCATCTTTAATTTCTTTCACCAGTGTCTTGTAATTTTCTGCATACAGGTCTTTTGTCTCCTTAGGTAGGTTTATTCCTAGATATTTTATTCTTTTTGTTGCAATGGTAAATGGGAGTGTTTTCTTAATTTCACTTTCAGATTTTTCATCATTAGTGTATAGGAATGCAAGAGATTTCTGTGCATTAATTTTGTATCCTGCAACGTTTCCAAATTCATTGATTAGCTCTAGTAGTTTTCTGGTAGCATCTTTAGGATTCTCTATATATAGTATCATGTCATCTGCAAACAGTGACAGCTTTACTTCTTTTCCAATTTGGATTCCTTTTTTTTCTTTTTCTTCTCTGATTGCTGTGGCTAAAACTTCCAAAACTATGTTGAATAATAGTGGTGAGAGTGGACAACCTTGTCTTGTTCCTGATCTTAGCGGAAACGGTTTCAGTTTTTCACCATTGAGGACAATGTTGGCTGTGGGTTTGTCCCATGTGGCCTTTATTATGTTGAGGAAAGTTCCCTCTATGCCTACTTTCTGGAGGGTTTTTATCATAAATGGGTGTTGAATTTTGTCGGAAGCTTTCTCTGCATCTATTGAGACGATCATATGGTTTTTCTCCTTCAATCTGTTAATATATTGTATCACGTTGATTGATTTGCGTATATTGAAGAATCCTTGCATTCCTGGGATAAACCCCACTTGATCGTGGTGTATGATCCTTTTAATGTGCTGTTGGATTCTGTTTGCTAGTATTTTGTTGAGGATTTTTGCATCTATGTTCAGCAGTGATATTGGCCTGTAGTTTTGTTTTTTTGTGACATCTTTGTCTGGTTTTGGTGTAATGGTGATGGTGGCCTCATAGATTGAGTTTGGCAGTGTTCCTCCCTCTGCTATATTTTGGAAGAGTTTGAGAAGGATAGGTGTTAGCTCTTCTCTAAATGTTTGATAGAATTGGCCTGTAAAGCCATCTGGTCCTGGGCTTTTGTTTGTTGGAAGATTTTTTTTTTTTTTTTTTGCTTGTCAAATAACCCTTTATTATTTTTCTTTGCAGTTCTTAACTAGCTGGACATTCCACTGCACCACTGTTGATGTCATCTATGATGTCGTGAGGGTGGCGGCCATCAACATTGCAGCCCATAGACTGGGCGGTCCCCAGGATCTCTTTAATGGTTCCAGAGAGTTCTCTAGCTAAAGATCGATGCCACATCTGTCGGGCAATGCTGACAATCTCATCAAAAGTGATGTTTCCACTGTGCTTAATGTTTTTCTGCTTCTTTCTGTCTCTTGGCGGTTCCTTGAGGGCTTTGATGATCAGGGCAGAGGCAGAAGGTACCACCTCAATCTGGGCCTGTCGGTTCTGAATGGTCAGTTTCACTGTAATCCTCAGACCCTTCCAATCACCAGTTGCCTTGGCGATGTCATCACCAACTTTTTTTGGAGACGGACCCAGGGGGCCGATCTTGGGGGCCAGGGCAGACGTGGCACCGACTTCCCCACCGGTGCACCTCAGGTACACGACTTTGATTTCGTTGGGGTCGAACTTAGGCGGCATGGTGGAGGCGGCTGGTGTCGGATGAACCCGGATTCGGGACGACCGAAGAGAGTTGCACCTTAGCCTCCTCCGAGCCGAAAACCGAAAGACCGGAAGATGGGGCACTTGCGCGGGTTAGTCTGTTGGAAGATTTTTAATCACAGTTTCAATTTCAGTGCTTGTGATTGGTCTGTTTATATTTTCTATTTCTTCCTGGTTCAGTCTCGGAAAGTTGTGCATTTCTAAGAATTTGTCCATTTCTTCCAGGTTGTCCGTTTTATTGGCATATAGCTGCTTGTAGTAATCTCTCATGATCCTTTGTATTTCTGCAGTGTCAGTTGTTACTTCTCCTTTTTCATTTCTAATTCTATTGATTTGAGTCTTCTCCTCTAGCATTCATTTTGTGTCCTTTTCTTTTGTTTGTTTTTTAACCCTGAGCAACTGTTATCATTCTGATTAAGAAAACAAGAAGGGAAAGCCAGGTTCAGAAGAGAACAGCAAGGGTGGTCCCCATCAACTGCTGTCCCGTTTAGTCTTAGCTGTCCTGATTCCCAACCTGCTGGGTTGCAGGAAGAGAGTTCCTCTTGCAGTGACTTCTGATTTCAGCTGTGTCCCAGTAAGAGAAATCACAGGGCCTCCGCGCTCCTGTGGAAAGGCAAAACTGATTGGTTAAAAAAAAAAAAAAGGATTTGTTTTAAATTAAGGCATAGCACACACACACAGTATCCGTCCCAAATCTGAAGTGCACGATGGGGGAGGTTTCACACCCACCCACGTAGCCGATCATCCAGCTCGAGACACGGGTCCTTTCCGGGCCTCGAGGGGGGAGGGGTCTCATGCTCCTTCCCGGTTGCTAAGCCCCCCACCCCTTTTGCCTGTCCTTGAATGTCACATAAATGGCATCACAGGGAGCGCGCTCTTGTGTCTCCAGCTTGATTCATCCATGTGTGTCGCAGTCACTGGGGTTTGTTCCTTGCCGTATAGCGTTGCACTGTGAGCGTTTACCGCAGTTTGTGTATCCCTCCTACCGCCGATGAACGTGCACGTGTGTGCAGTTTGGGACTATTGTGAGAGCTGCTGTGAACACTCAGAGAAGCCTTGGTGGCGATGACCCACTTTTTTTTAATCTGAGGGCAAACAGAAACCTTGTGCCAACATTACTGGAGGTTTAGCCAATGGTTATTTCAGTGGAAGAATGCTGATACGAAGTAAAACTGCCTTTTATTGACATTAGTGCTCCGTTCCCTGCCTCTGAGTAAGGATTCGGTCATTCACTGAACTTTTCTAAGAAGAAATGGCCTTTTTAAAAAGGGATTCGAGTGTAGCCGGTTCGGGGGATGTGGGGGAGTGTGCGGTTGAATAATAATGATACCTTGCACTTCTCTCCGAGTCTCCTGGCTTCAGTTCTCAGATGCTTTTCAAAATCAACTTGTGAAGCTCCGTGGTGCCTGGGGAGCTGAGGCCACAGGCATGGCCGGTTTGCGGGTGGGAGGCAGAGACGCGTGGCGATTTCCAGTTCCTTTGGGAGTTCTCCAGCCTCAAAAATCGTGTCTCCTGGACTCTTAGAGGAGGTTCTTTCACGGGGCCCTGGAGACGCAGGCGTTCTGAGTTCGGGGAGGTTTTAGGCTGTAAAGGAAAGTGGCCCTAGGAAGGAGAGGGTGGTTTCCTATAACTGCTCCGAGCAGGGGAGACCACCCGACTACAGCAGAGCAGAGAGGGCTGTCGCCAAGGAATGGGTGAGTCTCCTGCCCCCTCAGTTTTGTACAGAAATTCTGTGTAATGCTGTATCTTTCTTAACTGATTAAAAAATATGCTTTTGAAACGCAGCCATTTATGTTGGACTACCTGGGCCCAAGAGGCTCCCCTGCCCTAAACTGACGACCATCCTTCGTCCTTCCACCCACCAGCCGCCCCCGGCCTCTCCGGGCGCCTGGCCTCCTCCTCCACCCGCCTGGTCCTGCCTCCATGCAGGCACCAGAACCACCTTGTCCATGCAGAGATGCTTCTGTAGCGGTTGTCTCCTTCTTCTCCAGTATCATCAACTTTTTTCCTTCTCTCCAAGGATCATTCCGACCAGAGTACAAATATGCTGCAGTTCCCCCCATCTTTAAAGAAAAAACCCAAACCTGCCTTGATTCCATATTCCCTTGTAGCTGTCACTGCCTTGCTGTGTACCCCTCTTCTGTTCGTCTGTCAGAGCTGCTGTAACAGAGTACTGCAGACCGGGGAGCGGTGGGGGGTAAGGGGGGTTAAGCAATTGAAGTTTATTCTCCCAGTTCTGGAGGCTGGAAGTACGAGATCAAGGTGTGGGCAGGGCTGGTGTCCCCTGAGGCTTCCCTCCGTGGCTTGCAGGTGGCCGCCTTCTAGCTGTGTCCTCACGTGGTCAGCCCGCTGTCTGCATGCACCCCTGGTGTCTCTCTGTGTGTCCAACCTCCTCTTCTTACCAGGACACCAGCCCCCCTGGATTAGGGCTCACCCTAATGGTCTCACATTAACTCAGTCACTCCTTAAAGGCTTTGTCTCCAACTACAGGTAGTGGGGCTAGGGCTTCAGCATGTGAATTTGGGGGGATGCAACTCAGCCGTCACACCTTTACAGATGGTCTCTTTGAAAGTGTTGTCTACACTGTCCCCATTTCCTGTCCCCGCATTCTGTCCGGGACCCACTTCAGTCAGACTTCTGGCCCCCGAGTCCCCAAGTCCAGGTCCACTCTTAGCCCTCGGGGGCATTAGCTCAGTCTACCTACCTCTCCTCCTCGGAATGTGGCGTGGGTTCCCTCTCTTGGTTTCTCCCACCTTCCCGGCCACTCCTTCCTAGTCTCTCTTTTCTGATTCTTCTGTGTCCCCTGACCTCTGAGGTCAAAGGGCCTCGGCCTCTTCTCCCTCTGCACTCCTTCCTGGATGGCCTCATCTAGTCTCACAGCCTCAAAGCCGTCTCTGTACTCTTGACTCCCAAGTTCATACCTCCTGCCAGGCCTCCCCTCCTGAACTGTGCACTTCAGTAGCCAGTGGTCTTGACTGCCTAGACATGGAGTTGATCCAAAACCAAACTCCTGATTTTCCCATCCCTAAGTCCTCGCTTCCATCCTGCCAGGTGCTCAGGCTTTGAAACCTTGGGGTGGTCTGTGATTCCTCTCTTAGAAATAGGAATGTGTCCACTTGCTCAGCACAGAAAACCCAAGTGCTCTGGCTCGGTCACGAAGGATGTCACTCCCATGACTCGTTAGTGCATCGTTCAGGGGACTTGTACCCCTAACAGATGGGGCACAGCATGACGTGCTGGAGAGAACCTGGGGCTCGGAAGGCAGGGGTGAGATTCGGGTTCTGGGTCACTAACCCATTGGGCCGTCTTGGCCAAGTCCTTTCTCTGCTCTGGGCTCAGTTTCCTCGTAGGTGAAGTGAGGCAGGAGCCGGGGCCGGGGATGGCAAATGGGTTTCACCTTGAGGGCCAGCTCCGCGGAAGAGAGTTCTGTGATCGATTGCCCACGTCTGCTGTGGGTGTGAAACTGACAATTGGAGCCCGGGTGCCCCCCATTAGTCACCCTTGCCCTGGCGCCTCACCACCAAGAACCCTTCAAGCTTTAAAAATCTGTGATCGCGCCCCGACCTTGAGCAAATCACTTCACTGTCCCAAGATTTTGTTTCTTCGCAAGCGAGGTGGAGATAAATCCCTGCCTTCCTACCACGCAGAATTGCTCTGAGGAGCGTGCGAGATAGTGGGTGAAAAATGCTTGGAAAATAGCAGGACGGTATATAAGTGCAAGGTTTCGTTGTTACTAACTGACCTCCCTGGTCATGATTTGTGTTAGTCATGCCTTCCTCTGAGCCGTCTTCTAGGGCTGGGCAAGAAGCCGTTGCTTTCGTTTTTGCCCCTGCCCCCACCTCGGGCAAGAGCGTGCCATTTGGATTTGCTGGTGACGATGAGAAAGGGGATTAGCATGAATGTGGGGTGTGCAGGTGGAAGATCTCAGCATCTTTCACAGCCCCCGGGGCAGGTGAAACCGGGACGCCTTCTCCAGAGCCTTTCAGCTACTCAGCACCATCTTACCCTCCCACCGTCACCCCGCCACCTTGTGACACTTCTGCACAACAGGTGGGGAAAAAATCTTCCCAAAGTAAATTTTTGTCTCCCTCAGGGATTCATCTGTATTATCCAAATGTCGGGAATTAAATTAATTCTCCGGTTGGGCAGTTGGGAGCGGTGGGTCTCCCCTGAGCGCTGCTGAGCGCAGCTCTGGCTAATTTCTGGAGCCGGCACCTGCCCTGCAGCCTGTGGGAATCCAGGGGAGATACCCAGCTAGAGCTATTTTTGTTACCTGATGAAAAAAGCATCCCTTCCCTCAATCTACAATTCTCCCCTCTTTCACCTTGAATGTTGTTAATGCCCCGTCTTTTCTGCCAAAATCCCAAAGAGAGTCTGTTTGCAGCTTCCTGTGTGCATGAACTTTTCCCAGAGACCCAGGGGAGCTATCTGTCCTTACATTACTTGGCGTAAGCAAAGCTTTGGGGCATTTCTTATCGCCAGTGGTGTATTCTGAGTTGGTTTCTTTGCTCAGGCTCTTATTTATTGGCGAGTGCGTCTCATTTCCTTCTTCCCTCCTGCAGCCTTTGTCGTGAACAGTGTTCGGCGCGGTGTGAAATGAGAAGCATTAAGAACTCTTCTAAGGCATAAAGGTTTGATTTTGTTTTCCTTTTTTCGTTTTTAAGTGTTAGAAGAATAAAGGACTTGAGTTTCCTGTAGGACTGGAAACAGTGAATCAGATTTTTGTTTTGCTTAAAACCTGAAAATCTCAGGCAGCAGTTGAGAGTCTCTGGACAGAGCTGAGTGCTGTGTTTGGGGGTTTAGGGTGATGTCCCTTCCCCATGGGCCATTCTACGGGAGAGGCTGTGGCCACCCACGGAGACTGATTTGAGAGGGACCAGAAAGGCTACCTGAGTCACAGAGCTGCCCGAGACAGAGTGGGCACTGACACTTCCTGCCCTGCCTTTTCTGCTCCGTGAGGCGTTTCAGTGATTCAGTGCCTGGTGTTATCCACAGACTGATGGGTGCAATGAGTGTGAGCTCTCCCTCTCCCAGCAGGCGACCTTGGACAAGTCTCTGAAGTCATTGGTGAAATGGGGATAAGACAGCACCCTTCCCACAGGAAGTTAGATGAGATACCACCTCCCAAGTGCCACGAGGCAGGCAGGACATCCAGGGAGGCACGGCTGGGGCAGGTGCGTGCTCGTGATACAGGCGTGCCGTGCTCGTTAGCAGGATGCCCTGGAGAAAGTTCAGAAGGGCCCCTGACAAACCTGTAATCTAGCATGAGCCATTTGCTTACATCCCTTGCCTGATCCCTGTTCGTTAACATCCATTACTACCATTATCCTTTGATTCATCCCTTAACGAGTACCCAGTGCCTGCCACTCCCGGGCACTCCGCTAGGTGCCAGGGATAAAAAGATGTAAGGGCGGGGTCCTCACCCCAATAAGCCTGTACTCAGATGAGGAGACAGTCAGTTGCAAGATAAAGGAGGCATGCATTGAAGACGGGTGTGAGAGAGAGGGGCGCCCGGGTCTGCCCAGGGAGACAGAGACCCCCAGGCCCGATAGAAGCTGAAATGAGACTCGGAAAATAACGAGGCTTTTGCCAGGCAGAGACGTGGGAAGGGCCCTCTAAGTAGAGAAACCGCACGTGCCCAGCCATGGAGGTGTGATGAGCGTCAGTGTTGGCAAAAAGACGGGAAGATGTGGGGACGGGGGAGGAGGGACCCCCGAGAGCCCCCGGATGCCTTGCCGAGGGGGCAGGTGCTGTCCTGTGGGCGACTGGCGCGACTGAGCCGTGACTGTGCGCCAGGATGGATGTGCAGGTTTGAAAGGTCACACACAGCGGTGCGGAGAACAGATGGGAGACTGGGGGCAAGGGGCACGGAGGGCCCCCTCTGATGGGACGTGGGCCAGGATGGGCCGTGTCTTCAAGTAAACTTCGTATGGACGCATAACATTCATGCAGGAGGCGTGCACACAGCCTACGTGTGCAGCACGACGGATTTTCGCAAAGTGAACACACGGTGTCCCCAGCACCCAGACCATGAAACAGAATGGGACCAGCCGAAAAATAATATTTTAATGAAAAACAAGAATGGCTTTTCATAGCGTAGCAATTTTTAGTATAAGTCTGTCCCAAATACTGCACGGGACATTCACATTCTTCAGAATGCTTGGTTATTCAAGATGCAAATCTGACCGAGCGCCCTGTATGTTATCTGATTACCCTGGATGCATCCACATTGTTGCGGGTGGCAGTAGTTCCTTCCTGTTTTTATTGCCAGCGAGAGCCTGTTTTATGACTGTTGCACATGTTATCGAGACTCCCGCTGATGGATAACTGAGTTGTTTCCAGTTTGAGGACATTATGAACGAGGCTGCTCTGAGCACTCTTGCACTTACCTTTTGGAGACACGGGCTTGTATTTCCACCCAAGAGTGGACCTGCTGGATCTTAGAGGATGTTTATATTCGGCTCTAATAAATACCACCAAATAGTCTTCCAAGAACGTTGTTGCAAATGACACCCCATCCGCAGTGGAAGAGCGTTCCAGTTGCTCCACAGCTTTCCTCACACGGCACTGTCTGTCTCTTCATTTAGCCATTCCAGTGGGTGTGCGGTCCAAACAAAGCACTGTGCAGTTTTAATTTGCGTTTCACTTGTGGCTGAGCCGACTGCCTTTTCATGTATTGATCGGCCATTTTGGCCGTCCTCCTCTGTGAAGTGTCTGCTAGAGTTCTGCCCACTTTTCTGTCGTCATGTCTTTTTCTTATTCAATTGGAGTAGTTCTTCATATATGAGGAGTCCTTTGTCAGATAAATGTATTGCAGATATCTTCCTTCAGTTTAGAGCTTGCCCTTTTGCTCTCTTATTAGAGTCTGCTGATGAACAGAAGTTTTTAATTTTAATGTAGTCCAGCTCGTGTGGGTTTTTCCATCATGGTTCACTCTTTTTTGAGTCCTGTTTGAGAAAGATATGCCTTATTAGTTTATCCAGTTTCATTACTTTTTTTTTTTTTTTTTTTTCAGTACGCGGGCCTCTCATTGCTGTGGCCTCTCCCGTTGCGGAGCACAGGCTCCGGACGCGCAGGCTCAGCGGCCATGGCCCACGGGCCCAGCGGCTCCACGGCACGTGGGATCTTCCCGGACCGGGGCACAAACCCGTGTCCTCTGCATCGGCAGGCGGACTCTCAACCACTGTGCCACCAGGGAAGACCCCATTACATTTTTTAATGTGGCTCCTTAAAAATTAAAATTATATGTGTGGTTCAAGAAAACAAAAAAGAAAGGAAGATATGCCTACCCCAAAGTGTGTGTTTCCTCCTAAAAGATTAATTGTTTCATCTTTCACATTTAGATCTATAATCCATCTAGAATGGATTTTTCCTTTAATAAAGGATAACGTACGTACAATAAAACACACCCATTTTAAGTACACAGTCCAGTGAATAAGAGTATATACACATGTAATCACAACCACAGGCAAGATGTAAAAGATGTCCATCACCCCATAAAGTTGCTTTATGTCCTTCTGCTTCTCAGAGTGTGGTCCATGGACCAGCAGCATCGGCCTAACCTGAGAGCTGGTTAGAAATGCAGACTCTCGGGCCCCACCCCAGGCCGGCTGAATTAGAATCTGCATTTTAACAAAATTCCTAGGTACTTTGTATGCACTTGAAAGTTTAGAGACAATCTGAGTTCCTTTGAAGAAAGGTGACAAGCAAAAAAATGCTTTTTCTATTGTTATTAATGACATCGCCTGAAGCAAGGCAAGGTAAATGATAGATTATTGAGTTTGGGGAAGAAATGAAAGAGAAGAGAAAGACAAAGTTGGAAAGAAATTTTGAAGTCATTACAGGAGCACCCTCTATTCCCTGGACCACTTCCTCTCCTGGAGACCTGGCCCCGCTGATGTCCTGCAAAGCTGAAGGACAAGATTTGCTGTTGGGGAGGCTTGGGCTCCTGGAGCAGTGCTTCCTGGTCTGTGCCCTGGACCAGCATGGAGAAAGCCATCCTAATGACCAAGTCCAGAAGGACCATAATTTTGGGTTTGTTGTTTTTTTTTTTTTACTTTTCTTTTTTTTTTAAGTTTAATTTTTATCTTCATGTAATATATGTACTGCTTTAAAATATCAAATACTTCCACATGGTTTATAATAAAAGATAGCCGTTCTCCAGCCCACCCCTCCCTCACTCCTCTGACATTTTAATCACCTACTTTTTGGATGACCCCTTATCCCTCACACCCGGAGTCCGGTTTTCCAGTGAGTAAACGTTCCTTCTGCCAGAGCTGGGGAGAGAATCTGGGGCGTTAACTGCCTCCTTTTACATATCTTCAGCCGATCCTCCTGGTGTTAATCCCACCCTGGTTGTCCACCTTCTGTGGTCCAAGGTACCTCTATTTTCTGGGCTTTTCTGGGATTCTGCACAGAGCAGATTGGCTTTTGTTCCTTCCAGCTCTTCTACTATTAAGCGCTTAGGTTTTCTCCTTCTCTACTCACATTAGACATTTTTACATTATAAATTAAATTTCTTTTTTAAAAAATCAAACAAAAGAATATATACATATATTATAAAGAATACTAACAAAAAGGCTTCATATTTCAGTCTGTGGAAATTATTTTTGTGAGTGGTTTGAAATCCAGTTAAATGTGTTAATAAATTAAATTTATTTCCGTAAGGGCTATCCCAGCCCCATCCCTTCCCCTCTGACCTGCGGTGGCGAGTTCCTCATGCATTATATCCCTGGCTCTAAGTCTGAGCTCACAATTCTGTTCCTTAGATCTCTTTGTCTTTTGCCAAAAAAAAATACCAGGCTGTCTTTTTCCCCCTTTGTTTTCTGCCTTCTCGGGTTTCAAATGAGCATTTCATGTTCCCATTTTACCTCTCCCAGCATATCAATTGTACTTCTTGTTAAGTTGTTGTTAGTAGTTGCCCTGTAGTTAAGAAAATACATTTTTAACTAATCCACGTCCCCCTTGAAATGACACTGGTTGGTTTCACATGTAGAGCAGGCGCCTCATAACCCAGTGTTCCCAGTTCCTCCCTCCCGACCCTCTGAGATTGTTGTCCATCATTTCACTCAGCATCCACTATCAGTTACGTGATACGTTGTTACTGTGATTACTTTAAAAAACAGTAATCTTGGGCTTCCTTGGTGGCGCAGTGGTTGAGGGTCCGCCTGCCGATGCAGTGGACACGGGTTCGTGCCCCGGTCCGGGAAGACCCCACGTGCCGCGGAGCGGCTGGGCCCGTGAGCCATGGCCGCTGAGCCTGCGCGTCCGGAGCCTGTGCTCCGCAACGGGAGAGGCCACGACAGTGAGACGCCTGCGTACCGCAAAAAAGAAACCAGTCATCTTGTAGATCCATTAAGAATAAGGAAATCCCTGGCAGTCCAGCGGTTAGGACTCGATGCTTTCACTGCCGTGGCCAGGGTTCCATCCCTGGTCAGGGAACTAAGAGCCCGCAAGCCAATGGGCGGGGCCAAAAAAAGAAAAGATCTTTTTTGACTTTTATTTATTCCTGCGCCAATGCCCTTCCTTTCTTTATGTTTTTTTTTTTCTTTTTTTATGTTGTTTTTCTTCTGCCCGAAGATCCTCTTTTAACATGTCTTGCAGGGCAAGCCTATTGGCCATAAATTTCTTCCATTTTTGTTTATCTGAGAAAGTCTTCATTTCTCCTTCACGTTTGAGGACGATTTCGCTGGAAATTGACTTCTGAGCTGGTAGCCTTTTCTCTCTTAATACTTGCAGTATTTCACTCCACTCCCTTCTTGCTTGCGTTGTTTCTGATAAGGGGTCCACTGTGATCCTTATCCTTAACTTTCCATAGGAAAGGTGTTTTTCCCCTCTCTGGCTTCTTTCAGGATTTTCTGTTCATCTTTGCATTTCTGCAATTTGGATCTAATGTGCCCAGGTGTGTTTTTCTTGTTATTTACCCTGCTTGGTAGTCTCTGAACTTCCTGCATCTGTGTGGTTTGGTTACAGATCCGGTATTAATTCAACTATTAGTAGTGTTCTTGGCCATTAGTAATTCAGCTGTTTGTTTTGCTTTCTCTCTTTTGCTTCTCCCTCTGCTCATCACATTATACTACACTTTTGACATCATCCAATAACTCTTGCTTATTCTGCCCTGTTTTCTTTTCATTCTGTTTTCTCTTTACATTTCAGTTTGCAAGTTGTATTGACCTATAGTCAAGCTCGCTGACTTTTTTCCTTGGCCACATCCAGTCTACCGACGAGCCTGTCAAAGACACTTTATTTCTGACACTGTGTTTTTGATTCTCCCTAAGAGCTTCCTTCTCTCTGCTTACGTTCCCCTTCTGCATGGTGTCCAGTTTTTCCATTAGCGCCCTCAGCCTATTAATCATAGTTATTTTAAATTCTCTGTCTAGAGTAATTCCAGTATTTGTGTCATATCTGAGTCTGGTTCTGATCATCGCTTTGTTACTTCAAAATGTATTTTTTCTTGGCTGTCACTTGAAAATGTTATTTTCTCTTGCCTTTTGGCATACCTTGTGCTTTCTTACTGAGAGACATACATGCTGTGTTGGGTAAGAGGAACTGAGGCAAAGAGGGCGTTAGGGCTTTAAGTGTGAGGGTATCTGTTAATCAGGCCAGGCTTTGGGCTCCGTTCGGTATTTTTTGCAGCTGTAGGTGCCAGAAGCTTCAGCTCCTCGAGTACCCCTGCTTGTGTCTCCCTTCTTGACCCTGGGCTTCCCTCTGTTCTCCTCCTTAAAGAGAGTCTGGTTTTTTCAGCTCTTGTGGCTGTAACCACCGTGATACTGGAGCCCCGTTGCTGTGGGGGGGAGGGGAATGGTCTATAATCTACAACGAAATTTCAGTCCTTTCGTGGGCTGTGTTTCGGGGCTGAGGCGTTCACAAGGGGTTCTCCTGTGACGTAGTTTTCCCCTCTGCCCCCCACTCCCCCCCCCAGGCACAGCATTCCCAGTCTGTCTCCTCGAAGCCTGGTCCTGTTGACTATGGTCTCTCCTCCCACTCTGGTGAGACAGGAAGGCTGGAAGGGTCCGGAGAATGGAGGAACTTCTTCACCTGGGTGGGATAAGGCTTCTGAATTGCATCTGGCCAAGTCCTCTCCCCTGGAGAAAAGGCCTTTGTTCTGACTCTGGGTCTACTTCACAGTGGTTCGTCTTCCCCTCCCTCTGCCAGAGACACCAGGGGGTCTTTCTGGGATCCTCGCCATGAAAACCTGGAGGGGTTCCTGGGGGTAAACCCAAAAGCGTGTGGTGGCCCCCTAAGCCTATGTCCCCTCCAGCTTTTCACTTTCACGCTGGTCCTCACTCAGCCTCCAGCAATTCATCAAAATCACCATTTAAGTGTTCCTTCCCGTTTATGGCTCCAGCAACTTCTTCTCCCTATAAGTAGATCTCATTTGCTGTATCCCTCTAGATGGCCCCATCTCTCGGGCTTTCAGGGTGCCATTTGTCCTGTGACCTTAGTTCTCTGATGGGTCCAAGAAAATGGTTGGTTTTCAGTTTGTCCAGCTTTTTCTTGTAAGGATGGCAATGATAACTTTCAAGCTCTTTACATGTTGTAGCTGAAACCAGAGGTCAATACCAAGCTGTCTTCATTACTGTAAGATATTAGTTAGGGTCAGCTACACTGCGTAACAAATAGACCCCCCAAGTATCAAGGTCTTAAAGAGCAAGAGGTATATATATTTTTTCTTATGTAAAATCAGGGTGGCTTTCGGGTCAGCAGGATAGCTCTCCTCCATGCAGTGCTTCAGGCACCCAGGCTCTTTCCATCACGTGCCCCACCATGCCTAGGCTACAGTGTTGTCTGCATTCGGACAGCAGAAAGAATAGGGCAGAAAGGTGCACATATGGGAGGTTTAGTATGGACCTGGCCCAGAAGCAAAGCACAGTACTTTTGTTCACATTGCATTGAGAAGAACTCAGTCCATGCACCCAGAGGAAAAGAGAATGGAATTTCAGGAACAGCTACCGTCCTCGCCACTTACTGCTTTACATTAGCTCTACCAGTCTACTGACCATGTTCTTTGTCAGATGTGTCTCGACTCTTTTGGTCCTTTGCGTCTCCTTATGTACTTGAGATCCAGCTTCTCGTGTTCTATTAAACACTCTGTTGGGATTTCGATTGTATTAAATTTGTAGATCAGTTTAGGGGGGACTGGCATCTTTATGATAATAAGTTTTTTCATCTGCAAACTTGGTTTGTCTTCCCATTTTTAAAGATCCTCTATAATGTCTTCCAGTAAAGCTTTAAAATTTTCTCTATAAAGGTCTTGCTTAGTTTTTGTGCAACTTATTCCTAATATCTTTTGGTTTTTACTGCTATTATAAAGAATATGAAACTTTAAAACTTTTAAAAGTTTAAAACTTTGCATTTATGTTGTTACTAATGTAGAGAAACACAGTTGATCTTTTTTATATTTAACCTTGGATTCATAACTATACTAAACCCTTGAACATTCTGATAACTAATCACTAGACTTTTTTTCATTTTTCTATGTGGATAATATCATTTGTGAATTATGCCAGTTTTTTCTTTTTTACCATTTCTTAGATCCTTTGTTTCTTTTTCTTCTCTTCGTTTCTTTTTTTTACTGTGCTGGTTGGCATCCCCAGTAAAGCATCGAATAATAGTGGTAATTGTGAGCATCTGTGCTTTGGCCTCAATCTTGAAGGAAAAGCTTTCAAAGCTTCACCTTTAACTATTGTGTTTGCTAGAGGATTTTTGTGGATATATTTAATTAGGTAATAACGTTTATTTCCTTTCCATTCGTAGTTCACCAATATATTTTGAAGTCCGATTGAGGGTTTGCTCCACCCAAAGGTGGCGTGGGTTTGTTCTGCTGATGACTGGGTGTAGTATGAAGGGATCACTGTTTGTTTAATGGGACCACTTTATTGAACTATAACATACATACCAAAAAATACAAATCATTAGCGAACAGCTTTTGTGACCAAGAAACAGGAAATGATCAGAACTACAGAATTCCCTCCTACCCTTTCCAGTTACTTCTTCCCCTCAAAGGTCACCACTGTCCTGGGCATAGTTTTGCCAGTTTTCGTGTAAGTAGAATCATCCCATCTGTGCTCTTTCTTCGTACCTGGCCTCTTTCACTTAGCGTGTGTCTGTGAGGTTCATCCAGGGTGATGCGCGAGCGGCAGGGTTCATTTTGCTTTGTTGTATCGTATTCCATTTTGGTGATCTCTTCTATGGCTGGTGAGCACGTGAGTGGTTCCCACTTGTGGGGTGATGACGGTGCCTCTACAGACTTCTTGTGCACGTGTTGTGGGAACATACCATGACTTCCTTTCAGATTCCTAAGTAGGAATGGAACTAAGGGTGGTGGGCATCCACAGGGTACTTCTGCTTTAATACTCACAGTTTTCCAAAATGGTCATACTAACTTATATTTTCTCCAGCAGCACAAGAGTATGGGGTGATGTAGTTTTTTGGGTTTTTTGGGGGGTTTTTGCAGTACGCAGGCCTCTCACTGTTGTGGCCTCTCCCGTTGCAGAGCACAGGCTCTGGACGCACAGGCTAAGCGGCCATGGCTCACGGGCCCAGCCACTCCGCGGCACGTGGGATCTTCCCGGACCGGGGCACAAACCCGTGTCCCCTGCATCGGCAGGCGGACTCTCAACCACTGCACCACCAGGGAAGCCCAGGGTGATTTAAATTAAATCCTCAGCTTGGTGCTTTTTGGCCCATGAAGTCGAGTGAACTAAGGTCCTCAAGCCACATGAAAGCGGTGGAGAGGAGACGTTCCCCTCCACTCAGCTAAGGCTGAGACAGATGGGTTTCCTCGCTGTCTCCCCGTCTGTGGGTTGTGTAACTCATCGCTTCTCTAGGAATGCAGCCCTTGAGGGGCCCCGTGCTGTAGGCCAGGGTCTCTGGTCTGACTCCCCATTGCAGTCTGGCCCCGACTGGTTCACCTAGGCTTGGGAGAGGCCTTCGGGGCAGCCTGAGCACCTGTTCCGTCCCTAACTTCTCTGGACTTCTGCAGCCAATTCACTTTCGGCCCCTGAGGACTTCTCTTAGTGTCTTGCCAGGTCAGTTATGCACTTTAATAGATATTTTAAAGTATTTTATCTGGCATTTTAGATACATTATGGTGGAAGTGCTTTTAGACCACATAATCTTCCCCAAAATAGTGGTCCCTTTCTGCTTTCCATTTTCCAAAATTTTGCTGACATCTCTCATGTGCTGCGGTCTTCTCCATTCTCTATGACCTTGTGAACATACACACCCACACCCACACCCACCTTCCTTTACTGTTGAACTGGTGCATTTTCAGGAGAGAGCAGAGAGGAATGTGTATGCATTTAACTGGAAATTCAGCTAAAAGCATTTTTCTTTTTTTTTGGCCGTGCCGCATAACATGCAAGACCTTAGTTCCCCAGCCAGGGATGGAACCCGCTCCCCCTGCAGTGGAAGCGTGGAGTCTTACCCGCTGGACACCAGGGAAGTCCTAAAAGCATTTTAAGTAATGTTTTTCTCTGTATTTACTGATAACTCTTCTCTGATGCTCCTTTCTCTTCTCAAAAGTGTGGTCATTAGACCAGCAGCTCTGATGTCTCTTGGATTCTCGTTGGAAATCCAGGCTCCTAGAACCCACCCCAGACTTTCTGAATCATTTCAAGAGCCCCAGGTGAGGGACTTCCCTGGCGGTCCAGTGGTTAAGACCCCGTGCTTCCAGTGCAGGGGGCGCATGTTCGATCCCTGGTCGGGGAACTAAGGTCCTGCATGCTGCGTGGCACGGTCAAAAAGAAAAAAATGAAAGAAAGAAAACAATAACTGGGAAGGCAAATTAAAAAGAAACTATTATATATAGAATGGATAAACAACAAGGTCCTACTGTATAGTAGAGGGAACTATATTCAATTTCCTGGGATAAACCATAATGGAAAAGAATATGAAAAAGAATGTATATATGTATAACTGAAGCACTTTGCTGTACAGTAGAAATTAACACAACATTGCACGTCAACTATACTTCAATAAAATAAATCTTTAGAAAAAGAGCCCCAGGTGATTCCTCCGTGCAGTGAACTTTGAGAGGCACTTGTTGGCGCCGAGGGTCTCACCTGGGCCCCTCTCCCCTCCTGCACCTCCTCCCATCCTGGCTCCCTGCCCCTCTCCACCTTGGGTCCCTGAGAAAGCCGGGAGCTTAGGTGCAGACGTTCTCCACCTGGAAGTTAGGAGCAGCTTCCCGAGCTGACCCCGCCTGGGCAACACCAGGGCTGATCACATCCTTATTTGGGGCTGGCTCTGAACTCAGTACTGTAACACCTTCACAGGAGATACCAAGGTATACCCAGGAGAGGCAGAGATGGTGAGAAACAGCCCTTGACCTTAAGACATTCTCAGCGTGGATCTGGGAGAACATTCTGGAGAATGAGAGACAGCCCCGGAGGGCAAAGAGTAGCTTCCTGCACATTTAACGTAAATTACACGCTGTTACACTAGCCCTTTATTGGTTTGGAGTCAGACGCCTGGACTTGTCCTAAAAGCCCCAGAACTGTGTTTTCCTGGGATCTGGGATTCAGTTGAAGCTCCCAGTGTTTTGCTGGCCAAACTCAGGCCTCAGGTGATAATGTCATCCCACTGGACTCCATCCCTTGATCCAGGAGCCGCAGGGGGACCCAGGACGGCTGGGAAGAAACACGAGGCAAGGTGCCGTCAAACTCCATTCGCTCATGATCTTTCTCCCCAGACGCTCTGGCCTTGCCCTCGGTGGCCTTGTTTGATCTCAAAGGTGGAGGGGCCCACCTTTCCAGAGGTCTCAGGTGATGTGAGTTGGGTCACCCCGGCCCCTCAGGTAAAACAAGACTCTGGCCGCCTGACATTCCATATCCTTCTAACGCCATCCTAGTTTTACCTGTTTCTAAGAACCAGGCCTTAACGTGCCCTAACGTTACTAAGCGGAAGACGGGCACTCTCAGAGTTCCGTTCTCCAGGACCATTGCTTTCTCATCTGCCAGGTGGATGAGTCACCTCAGGTTCCACCGAGATTCTGGGAGTTTTGACTAATGGTGCTATGAGAGTGGTTTGAGACTCCTGCCGGTGAGTCAGTGCCTAATGTTGGTATTTTAAGTAAGAGAGTCTCGATGCCCTTAATTACTTCCCTGGGCGGGCTCTAGAATCAGAGTGTGGAACCTGCTGCCCACGCAGAGTCCCCTGACTCAGCCAGGTGAGGAGGCAGCTGGCCTGGGAGCCACTCCATGCCGAAGGCCCCTGAGCGGGGGGAGTGCTATGGGCTGAATTGTGTCCCCTCCCCAAATTCATTTTAAAGTTCTGACGGTGAGCGCCTCTGACTGTAGGTGGAGATGGGTCTTTACAGAGGTGATTAATGTAAAATGAGGTCACTAGGGTGGGTCCTAATCCAATAGGACTGGTGTCCTTATAAAAAGAGGAGGTCAGGACACAGACACCCTCCCTGGGCGCCGGAAATCATGGTGCAATGTTAAGTACCGCAGCTGGCCGCAGTGCAGCTCCTGGGCTCAGCGGAGACCTTTCTCACATATCTACAGCCCTCGGGTCCCCAGAGCAGAGCAGGAGGGTTGGCTGCAGGAGAAGCATTTAAGATTCGTGCCATCCCCTCATCCCCGGTATTATGGAGCACCTCGATGGGCATCGTGCTGAGCTAATGTTTTAAATTGGCTCGCCCGACCCTCTGTGGGAGCTTCTGGGAGTTCATTTTAAAGTCAGAGAGAGAAGAAGCGGGAGCTGCCTAATTCCCTGGTTCAGTCGCACGTGAAATCTAGTTTGGTATCGTCCCCGGGTGACACGTCTCTTTCATGACACTTGGAAGCAGATGACAGCTCTGGGTGCCCTGCCTCTCTGCACGGAGGGATCAGGACAAAAGAGTGACCTCGTTACGAGGCCCACCGCCCTCGCTCCAGGCCTGTCTGCCTCTTATTGCAGACTTCCCATTATCCACTCAGAGGCAAAGGGGCACTGGTGACACATGCCCGAGGCCACCCCTGCTAGAGGGCCCTCAAACCACCAGTCAGGTCAGCTTTCTAGACTCAGTGGATGCACTCAGCCCAGCTAGTCACCCAGACGCAGGCCCCACCTGCTCCCACCTGCTCCCACCTGCAGCTGCACCCCAGGGTGCTCCCTGCCCGTACCACCCGCTCTGCCATCAGCCGGTGCAGAGCCCACCTGCCGTGTGTCTCACTTAAGCCCCGTGAAACCTGTTCTGGCCCTTCCTCAGCACTGCTGCCTACCTCCTCTGAATTTCCATTGCATTTTGTGATTCGAAAAGAAAGCACGGTGGGAACGTAAAATGGTGCAGGCGCTGTGAAAAAGTCCGGCAGTTGGTTAAACACAGAATTACGATGTGACCCAGCAATTCCACTCCTAGGTAGGTACCCAGAAGAAACAAAAACAGGTTTTCAAACAAATCCTGCACACGGATGTTCATAGCAACACTGTTCACAAAATAGTGGAGAAGCCAAAAGGTGGAAATAACCTGAATACACGTTAGCAGATCAATGGATAAGCAAAGTGTGGTAAAGCTGTTATTCAGCCATGAAAAAGGGATGTTGCAGTGACACAAGCTACAATGAGGAGAAACCGTTACACTCAGTGAGAGAAGCCAGACACAAAAGGCCCCTTCCTGTAGGATCCCACTTCGTGAAATGTGTGGAATTGACAACTCCAAAGAGACAGAAAGCAGGTTAGAGGCTGGCAAGGGCTGGGGGGAGGACCTGACTGCCGAGTGGGCTTGGGGTCTCCTTTAGGGGTGATGGAGCGTTTGGAATTAGGTAAAGATAATGGTTGCACAGCATTGTGAATTTATGAAATGCCACTAAATTGTACCCTGAAAGTGGTTAATTTTACGTTGTGTGAATTTCACCTCCATAAGGAGGAAGACACCGTGGATTCTTAGAGCTGGAAGGAACCTTGATCCAGTCCAACCTTGTAGGGGACGCAGGAAGACACTGTAGGGGGTCCCCGACAGCCTCCCTACCTAGTGACCCGTGACGTATGAGAGGTGACACCGAATGAGGAGAAGGGGCCCAGGCAGGGGACAAGCATTCAGGTGTGGGAAGGTGGCCCTCTCCTCGTTCCCTCCTTCCCTCCCCTGTTCAGCAGCCGTGTGGAGCATTATGGGAAGGTGGCCCTCTCCTCGTTCCCTCCTTCCCTCCCCTGTTCAGCAGCCGTGTGGAGCATTATCCGTTCTTATCTTAGCCTTTGGTTTCCCAGCAGCGGCAGGCGGAGAAGCAGCACGACTCAGTGGCTGTGTTTGTTCAGCTTTGGGGCTGGACAGGTTCGGTTTAAATCCGGCCTCTGCCAATACGAGCTCTGTGACAGCGGGCAAGTTCCCAACTTCTCTTAGCCCTGGTTCCTCTTCTGTGAAATGGGGGTGTCATCGGGATCTATCAGATACATTTAAGTAAGACGTCGGCTCTGTGGGGCTCAGGGCCACGCCTGGCACAAAGCACCCGAGCACAAGGTTAGTCGTCGTTGGTATCTGTGATCCCAAGTCCCTCCACTGTCCTTGTTTGGGTTTTCCTATTAATCCCCAACTCCATCTTCTCCTGGGTAGTCAGGGTGACCTTATAACTTACTGTCCAAACCAGGACACTTTTCGTCTTAATCAACAGATAGAGGATTGACTCGCTTTAGTGTGTAGTTCTATGAATTGGGGCCCATATATGGATTCAAGCGACCACACCACCACAATTCAGATTCAGAACAGCTCCATCACCCCAGATAACTCCCTGAAGCTGCTCCTTGGTAATCCACCCTTCCCTCATCACAACCCTGGCAACCACTGACGGGTTCTGACACTATAGTTTTCTCTTTTTGAAGAATCTTGTATAAATGGGATCATTCGGTGTGTAGCCTTCGGAGACTAGCTTCATTCATTCAGCGTAATGCCTTTGAGATTCATCCGTGCTACCGTGTGTATCAATAGTTTGTTCCTTTGTATTGCTGAGTAGTGTCCATGGTGTGGATGTACCATGTTTGTTCACTCTTTGGCGGATACTGGGGTAGCTTCCTTTTTGGTAATTATAGAGAGCTATTATAAGCATCCGTGGACAGGACTTTGTGGGAACATACGTCTTCACCTTTCTAGGGTGAATGTCTAAGAGTGGGATTGCTAAACAGTTTTCCAGAGTGGCTGGTATGTGCCAGTTTTCAGTCCCATTAGCAACGTGTGAGGGTTCGATTTGCTTCACGTCTTCACAGGTACTTGGTACTGTCAGTGATTTTTCTTTTAAGGATGCAAAGAGGGGTGTCGTAGTATCAATATCTCATCATGGTTTTAACTTGCAGTTCCCTAATGGCTAACAGTGTTGATGTCTTATCATGTGTTTATTTGTCATTCATATATCCTTTTCGACAAAATGTCTAAGTCTTTTGACCGTATTAAAACTGGGTTGTTTTCTCAGTGGTAACTTCTGAGAGTTCCTTCTGTGTTCTGGATCAAATCCTTTGTCTGAAAGGTGATATGCAAAACTTTTCTCCCAATCTGTAGCTTGTATTTTCACTCTTTTAATAGTGTCTTTTGCAGAGCAAACTTTTTAATTTTCAAGAAGTCCAATTTGTCAATTTTTCCTTCCATGTACTTTGCTTTCGGCGTCTTGTCTAAGAATTCCTTGTCTAACCCATTGTCACAAATATTTTTTGTTTTCTTCTAAAAGTTGTATAGTTGGATGTTTTATAGTTAAACATGTGATCCGTTTTGAGTTAATTTTTATATAAGGGGTAAGGTATCTGTTGAAGTTAATTGTTTTGCACAGGGCTGTCAGTTATTCCATCACCATTTATTGAAAAGACTGTCTTTCCTCTATTGAGTAGCTTTTGAACTTTTGTCAAAAATCATTTGGCCATATTTCTGTGGGTTTAATTTCTGAACTCTCTTCTGTTCCTTTGATCTATGTGTCTGTACTTTCACCAATACTCTGTTGATGACTATAACTTTATAGTAGCTTCAAAATGAGGTTTTCAAAACCTTTTTGATTATTCTAGTTTCTTTGCCTTTCCATGTAAGTTTTTAAAATCAGCTTGTCTTTATCTACAAAAAGTCCTGCTGTGATTTTTATTGAAATTGGGTTAAATCTGTAGATCAGTTTGGCAAGACTTTACATCTTGACCATGTCAAGTTTTTAAATCCATGAACATGGTATATCTCCCCCTTTATTAAGGCCTTCTTTGATTTCTTTCATCAGTGTTTGTTCAGTAAATAGATCCTGTTCCTGTTTTGGGAGATTTTTACCGAAGTTTTTTATTTGGGGTTTTGATTTTTTGTTGTTGTTATTTGGGGTTTTTTGTTTTTTGTGGGGTTTTTTTGGAGCTCCTTTAAATCAAACTTAAGACTAAGAAGAGGCACTATTAATAATTACACCAGGGCAATAGGCATAAACCAGTGTCGTCCTGGGCAAATCAGGAATTATTCTGATAGAGCATGATGCTCAGACTGGACACAGAACTCCAGATGTTTTCTGATCTCCCAACACACAGTGAGGCTTTTATCTCTTAGGACCTGGGCACTCTACTCCCACTATTATGAAGTAGCCAAGATTGCATTGTTGTTTGGGTTTGTTTTATATTTTATTTTTACTTCTAAAAACGCATACATGAAAATATTCTTTTAAAGTTTTCAAGGAATGTAGACAAAGCCCTTAGGTTTTCCTTTACCAGCATATCATCGGTGCTGGTACGCAGCCTGAGGAGGGCTGTCATTCTGGCGTGGCACCTTCCAGACCTCTCTCTAGGCATGTGTATGTAGCTACAGAAATACATGTTTTAGTTTTGTGGGTTTTGTTTTCCGAAGTAGCGTCATACAATACTTATTGTTCTGCAGCTTGTTTTCTTCACTTAAAAATACGTCTTGGGTTTCCCCGGCGGTGCAGTGGTTGAGAGTCCGCCTGCCGATGCAGGGGACACGGGTTCGTGCCCCGGTCTGGGAAGATCCCACGTGCCGCGGAGCGGCTGGGCCCGTGAGCCATGGCCACTGAGCCCGCGCGTCCGGAGCCTGTGCTCCGCAACGGGAGAGGCCACAACAGTGAGAGGCCCGCATAGCGCAAAAAAAAAAAAAAAAAATACGCCTTATAGGGGGCTTCCCTGGTGGCGCAGTGGTTGAGAATCTGCCTGCCAATGCAGGGGACGTGGGTTCGAGCCCTGGTCTGGGAGGATCCCACATGCCGCGGAGCAACTGGGCCCGTGAGCCACAACTACTGAGCCTGTGCATCTGGAGCCTGTGCTCCGCAACAAGAGAGACCATGATAGTGAGAGGCCCACGCACCGCAATGAAGAGTGGCCCCCCACTCGCCGCAACTAGGGAAAGCCCTCGCACAGAAGCGAAGACCCAACACAGCCACAAATTAATTAATTAATTTAAAAAAAAATACGTCTTACAGATCTTTCCATGCTAGTGTAAGTGTCACCTCATTCTTATTGACACCTGCAAGGTCTTCTGCAGCATAAAAGCATTATGTTTAATGTAATCAGCCCTCTGTTGATGGGCATTTAGGGATTTTTCCAGTCTTTGCTCTTCCTCGTCTGCACATGCCTCCTGTGCAGAGAGGTGAATGTTTCTCTAGCTTAGGTGCCAACACGGAATCGCCAGGTATAGGGTACATGCATTGTGTGTCTTAATGGATGTTGCCAAATTGCCCACAAAAATTGGCCGGACCAACTTATATTCTCACCAAGACAGTGTGAGAGTATTTTTTCCTCACACGCTTGCCAAAACTTTATTTTACCAAAATTGAACGTTTTTGCTGCCCAGATTGCTGCAGTGTGCTAAAGGTAATCACAGCTAATGCCTATAGACCGTTGATTATGTTCCAGGCTAAAGGTAATCATAGCTAAAGGTAATCACAGCTAATGCCTATAGATTGTTGATTATGTCCCAGGCACTGCCCCGAGAGCTTTACTTGTATGTATTGACTCATTTAATCCCATGACCATCTTTTGAGGTGGGGTCCTTTATTGTTCCTGTTTTATAGCTGACAAAACTCAGGTGCAGAATGAAATCTTACTGTTTGAAATTTTTCCTCGATTATTACTGAGGCAAAGTATTGCTGCTTCGTGTTTATTGATCACATAAAACTCTGTAACTTGCTGGTTCATTTTCCTAATCTCCTTTTCTACCATATTCCTTGTCTTTTTCTTATTGTCATTCTGCACATTAATCTTTATTTCACATATTACAGATATTTTCCTAGAACACAGCTTACACTTTAACTTTGTTGCACCATTTTCCATCACACAGAAGTTTTAAATTATGATGTGCTCACATTCATCCATCTTTTCCCAAATGACATTAGCATATTATGCCTTGTTTAGGAAGGCCTTTCTTATCCCAAGGTTATAAGCATATTTTAAATTTTGCTTCCTGTAAAACTTTTGGAATTCATTATTTAATTTTTAAGTCATTAATCTATCTGCAAATTACTCCTGCAAAGGGTCAAAGTAGGAATTTAATTTTCTCTAAATTGTTAGCAGATTATCCCAGCAGTTATGGAATACTCCTTTTACCTCTGTGTTGATTTGAAACGTTACCCTAATCATGCGGTAAATTTGTACACAGGTGAGTTGCTTACCAGGCTTTTGTTCATCGATCTAATTATCTGTTTCTGTACCACTATAGCCTGTTGTTTCTCAGTATGTTTTAATATCTGGAGAGATACAAGTTAATGTATTTAGCCATCTTACTGAACTCTTATATTCTAGCAGTTTATGATCTCCTTATTGTGCCTTTAAAAATAACTTTTAATTTATGTTTTTAATGTTTCTTTGGTGTATAGATTGGAGATGGTATTCTTCTGGAATTTTTTTAAAAATTTATATTTTCATCAACAAATATACCACATGTTATTTCTGCTTTTCATTATTGCTTGAATTGTTTGTGGCTAATACGTGGTGAATTTTTGTAAAATTTCCACACGTATTTGAGAAGATTTGTCTTCCCTGTTCGTTGGGTACAGAGTTCTGTAGGTCCATTAGGAGCAAACATGTTAATTATTTTGAATCCTCCATAACCGTGCTTATTGGTCCCCTTCTTAGGGGCTTTATGAATTCTCTTACTGTGACAGTGTCTTTGCCAATTTCTTCTTGTACTTCTCTCAGTTTTGCTTTATGTGCTTCAAAGCCATGTTGTGAGGCACATAAACATTCATGATAGTTGATAGTTCCTCCTAGTAACATAAAATCTCCTTTGTTGGGGCTTCCCTGGTGGCGCAGTGGTTGAGAGTCCGCCTGCCGATGCAGGGGACACGGGTTCGTGCCCCGGTCCGGGAAGATCCCACATGCCGCAGAGCAGCTGGGCCTGTGAGCCATGGCTGCTGAGCCTGTGCGTCCGGAGCCTATGCTCCGCAACGGGAGAGGCCACAACAGGGAGAGGCCCGCGGACCGCGAAAAAAAAAAAAAATCTCCTTTGTCCCTCCTTAACTTGTGATTTTTTTTCTCAAAGGTTTTTTAAGCTCCTTGCGTTTTGCAGAATAAATCAAGTTCTCTTTGTTCTGCTTTTTCCTGTAACTGTTTGCTCATCATTGTTTCTTACTGATCATCTGGTTGTTCTGTTCATTGTTAAAAGTGGGTTACTGAAGTCTCCAGCTATTACTGTTTCTCCCCTTAATTCTGTCAATTTTGGCTTCATGTATTTTGGGGGCTCTGTTGTTAGATGCGTATGTGTTTATAACATATTTAATCGATTGATTGACCCATTTATCAATATATAAAATCCTTCTTTGTCTCTTGTAACATTTTTAACTTAGACTCTATTTAGTTTGATATTAGTATAGTCACCCCAGCTCTCTGGTTACTATTTGGATGGAATGTCTTTTGCCATCCTTATTAGGACCCCATCCTAATGGCCTCATTTTAACTTAATCACCTCTTTAAAGACCTTATCTTCAAATACACTTACATCCTGAGGTACAAGGGATTTGGCTGTCAGCATGTAAATTTGGGGGACACAATTCACATCATATTGGGCAGCTACCATTGTTTCTTATATCCTATTTTTTCCCCTTGGAATTTCTTTCCTCCTTACTAATGTGCATCATTTGGTGATTGTTTAATTAAAGGTATGTGGATGGTAAATATTTTGAGTCCTTGCATATGTGAAAAATACGTTTTTTCCCTATCTTATACTTGAGTCATTGTTTAACTGAATATAGATTCTAGTTTAAAAATCATTTTTCCTTGGAACTTTAAGGATAATGCCCCCATTATCTTCTTGTATCTGGTATTGCCAGTTAGTCGATCTTATTCTATTTCTTTGTAGGCAGTATATCTCTTCCAGCTTTGTTGTAATTAAGGTATATGCATTTTGTAGACATAATGCCATTGTACACTTAATAGTACATTGTAGTATAGTGTCAGCATAACTTTTTTTTTTTTTGTGGTACGTGGGCCTCTCACTGTTGTGGCCTCTCCCATTGCGGAGCACAGGCTCCGGACGCACAGCCTCAGCGGCCATGGCTCACGGGCCCAGCCGCTCTGCGGCATGTAGGATCTTCCCGGACCGGGGCACGAACCTGCGTCCCCTGCATCGGCAGGCGGACTCAACCACTGCACCACCAGGGAAGCCCTCTTCCAGCTTTTAGGACTTTTCCTCGTGAGCCTTGTGTTCTGAAACTTCATCAGTGTGAATAGAGGTGGTCTCTCTCTTGGCATCTTCCCTGCACTTCTGTGTGTCCTTTTAAGCTTTTTTCAATTCTGTCAATTTTTTTTCTTAGAACGTCTTTGAGTTTATCTTCTCCATTCTTTTCACTTTCCCCTTCTGAATCACCTACAGGAGAAATGTTGGAACGTCTGGGATTCCATTCTCTTGACTTTTCTTTCATTCTGTCCAGCCTTTTTTTTTTTTTTTCCTGCAAATTCAGTCCACCTGCTGGCTTTTGTTCGTGTTCTTTTAAATCTCCATTGGCTGAGCCCATATCGCTTGCATCTTTCTGGGGACGTTAAGTGTGCGTGGTCTAGTGGTTTGTTGTGCTGGCTCTGTGAACCACTCCCCTGGGGCAGACTGTTTGTTGCACGTGGTGGTTCCTCTGTCGTGGTGTTGCCCTGAATGTCTGGTGTTTCTTGGTGAGGGGATTATATTTACTTTGGACACTTGTTCTCTATAAGCTGTCTGCCATGCCTGCATCTGTTCACTGCAGCCTTTGTGTGAGACATGATCCCAGGTGTGTTGTGGGGAGAGATGCTTCAAGAACCCCTTTTCTTGGCTCCGAGACCGCCTGTTCCTCCTGGGTTTTACCTGCACACCCTATCCCTTACCCCAGATACTGCCTTGCCTCTCTGACCCCCAAGCCCATAGTCACAGCTCTCACCTGCGGGAAGATGGCCCCAAGATTCGCTGCCGGGCCATGGAAGGTGGAGGGGTTTGCAGGGGGTCAGCCAGCCCGGACGCTCCTGCCCTGGGCTTGGCTCTAACACGTCACCCTAGGGCCACTGCTGTATCTGGCACTTTCAAGCTTGGAAGTGACCTTTTCTGCTGCCATTTGGACTTCCGTTTTCTCGTTCAGTCTTCTAGTATAAGAGATTCTTCATAATTTCTCATCCACTGGGTTAGGGATGGGAGGAAAGGGAGACATTCCATCATATACAGAATTTTCCTTTGTCATACAATCTTACATTATTTTTTAAGTACCCGTTTTACATTATTGTGTCACTTTGAACATTAAGTTAATCAAAAGAGCCCAGGATGTTTTTTGTTTCTTTTTTTCTTCTTTTTCCACAAGTCTCTGCCATGCCAAATCTCCCTTATCCTGTCCTTGTACACTTTTTCAGGGCGAAATTCAGCACTGTACATCTATTTCTGTTGAATTCCATCTTGTGGTTTGGGCCTTATAGTCCTGCCTGTCAAATCTCTTGGAATACTGATTTATCATATTAACTATCTCTTCCAACTCTGTGTGACCTGCAGAACTGGTAAGATTCTCCTTTATGTGTCCACTCCCATCATTGCCAAAAATGTTGAACACAGTGGGCTAGAAATGAGCTCTTTGGTGTCACTGCTTGAGACCTTGCCCAAGGTTTGTTTATTTATTCAACAAACATTTATAAAGACAGAGCTGTTGTCAGTACCCTTTAAGTAATGCTGTTCAACAACTCGTGAGTTCACCTATCAGGAAAAACAGTCGATCCAAATTCTATTATCTTACCCTCAAGGTTATCGTGCAAAATTAGTCAGAAGCTACCATGGGACTGTACTGGTTGTTAATCGTAGCAGATTAGCATGTAACTGTCTTGCTTTCTCCCGGTTGCTCTGGTGTATCGGTTTGCCTTCCCAGGTGGAGAATGCGTTTCGTGGGGAAGGGTATTGATGTCGTTTCCTGCGGTGGGGGATGTACGGTTACGCACACACACTCATTCTGACGTGGAAGGCATGGCAGCCTACGCTTTCTGAGTATTCATATTAGTATTAATTACTTATCTAACTCACCACACCGCGGTCCTGGAGATGTTATGATTTCGATTTTATAGATGGGGAAATACCTTGCGTAAGTTACCCAGCTGGGTATAGTGGAGTTTGTTTGACTGTCTGTCTCCAAGCCCTGGCCTCTGCATTGCACACGCTTCCTCACGATTTGGGAGGAGGTTCAGAAAATACCATCCTCGGAAATTCCACCTGACAAGAATTGAGGTAAAATGAATGAGGCGATCCCCAGCGGGGGTCGCCCACCTGAAAGGTCAATTGAGCTGGCTTGCTGGCGTGACTGGCTCCTTCCCCCACCTCACCAACGAGCACCAAGCCAAGTTGTAACTGAATGCAAGGTGATGCCATTTGCTGAGCCTGTCCGTTATCAGTACAGCGCCATAACAGAAGAGGGGCACTCTTGCCTAAGAGTAAGGATTGGCCACGTGCTTTGTATCTGAGCTGCCCTGGGGAGGCCACGGCCTGAGGCTACTGACAAGTTCCCACTTCCCAAACAGATGCAGGAAGGCCTGGGGAGGACCTGAGTTCGTCAGGCTTCTCCAGGTTGATCGATGCGTGTCCCGAGATGGTGTTTCTCGAGGTGTGTGCCACACCACACTGGCCCTGTGAGTCGGCTCATGAAACAGAGTTTCCGTGGTCAGACAGCTTGGGGAAGGCTGAATGCCGCGCCTCCCTTAGGGAGACTCACACGCAAAGGCTTTGAAAAGTCCTGCAGTAACCCAGGTTTCCGATCAGTTTGACCGTATCACGTACCGGACTCCTCGCCTTTTTTTTTTTTTTTTTGGCTAAACACACTTTGAGGGACGTCCTCACCCTGAAACCTTCCTTTATTTACTCTCATTTGAACTTGTCCATTGGGCAGGTACCCCCCTCCTTTATCCTCTCTCTGGCATAACATTCAGTTTACTTCCTTCTGATCTCTTATCACAGTTTCTTAAGATGGGCTTATTTCTTTCACGCTAGTGCACCACCACTGGACCGTCAGCTCCATGAAGGCAAGAATCACACTATTTTACTCACCACTGTAAACTTAGTGCCAAGCAGAGTGCCGGCACATAGTAGGTCCTCAGAAGGATGTGTTGACAGAATAAACGTGTTGCTGAGTTGCCACGCGGCAGGACCTGAGCTAAGCTCTTCCTACACGTTATCCGTTCACTCCTTGCAGCCGTCCTGTGAAGCTTAGACACTGTCCTCACTCCCGTTTTACGGGCAGCACCTTCGAGGCTTGGGGAGTTGAAGCGCTTTTCCCCACTCACTCAGCTAACAAGCAGCAGAGCCAGGTTCAGACCCAGGCCTGCCTCACTCCAGAGTCCACTGCGTTGTGCTCCCCTAGGGGAAAATGACCACGTACAATGATAATAAAAATAAATTCGTGTTCTGGTGTATGAGTCGGCCCCGTAAGAGCCCAGATGACCCAGAACGAAGAGGAAGGTATTAAATTCCTCAAAACTGAGCCCTACACTCCAAGGGGAAGGTGACCCCACGAAAGCATCACCAGCTTCCTGGTCCCTTTCTGGAGATTCCACTTTCCTCTCTGTGGTCAAATTTTCCTGCCTAAAGAGACCTAGCATGGCACTAGGCGTGTTAAAGCACACCGTAGACGGCTGCAGAAGCAGCAGTTGAGATCAGCTGGCACGAGTCCTTATGTGGGAAGGCCTGTGGGGGCTTCGTGGCAGGCTGGGACTTGGAGGGAGCTGCTCACCTCTCTCCCAGCCCATAGTTGTGCTCTACAGTCAGCGTCTGATTTCTTTAGCTTGCTGGAGTTTGGCCGTCGGTTATCCTCAAAGCGCCCAAGGATGCTGCCCTCGGCTGGCCGCACCCCCAGCAGGTGATCTCAGCTGTTTCTCCTCTTTTGGCCTCTCTTGCACTTTCTTTCCCAGACCATTTGGAGCTTTGAAATCTCCACTCTAGCTGGTCCCGGGTCTCGCAGCCCCTTAACCCATAACACTCATTCACCCGGCAACTCTGTGAATGTCCTGTCCCCGTGGGGACCAGACATCCCATCTCCACAGTAGCCTGCAGAAAGCTCGTGATGGCCTGGGACCTGGAGTCCTTGGACGTGGCCTCTCCCCACAGGGACCCCAGGTGGAGAAGAAGTGATTTGGGGAGTGGGGAAGAGGAGGTCCCAGTGCCTTCTGGGGCAGATTGGAGGCATCCTTTCCTGTGCCCTTCCTGACTTTGCGTTCTTACCAAAAACGCACCATGGAGCTGATGTGACACTGGATTACGGCTAGTGAGAGGCCCTTCAGGCAAAGATTCATTATTAATAGGCCAGGCTGCGATGATTAGTTAGGCAGACCGCCTGGGGAAGCTCGTGCAATCTGCTTCTGTGCATACGGCCTCCAAATGACTGGGGGCTCAGAACCAGGTAGGACTCTACCAGCACTCGGTGACTGTTTAATGAGGTCTGGGCCAGGCACTAGGGAGACAGAGGTGAGTGAAACGGATGTGGTCTCCAGTATCAGGAAACCTCCGGGGTGGCAACAGCAGTCACATCTTGTGTGCGCACACCATCCGGTACCTTAATAAGGTCCTTCTCCTCCATGGAAAGGGTCGGCCCTTCCATTTCCACTGCCAACATCCGACGTCCAAGGTAACTGTCATCCTCTGCCTCCCAGGCTGCCCCCCTCCTCTATTCTTATCTCCCCAGAGTCTGTTCCCCACCTAAGCCTCTTCAATCTGTTTCATATGCCAACCACATCCTGTCAGTCTCAGACCCGAAACCCTCCAATAGCTTCTCCAGGTTCCTTCCCAGGACCCTCAGGGCCCCCCGACCTGGCCCTGCCGCCCGTTTTGATGACACATCACGCCTCCTCTCCGTGTGGTCCCGGCACTCCAGCCCCACTCACCCTCCGACAGGCCCTCCCTCTTCGCCATCCAGCACGGGGGCTGCTTCCCAGCGAGGCTGTTGGGCACCTGAATATGTTCTGTCCAAACCGAGATGCGCTGTACGTGTGAATACACTCCGGGTTTCAGAGTCTTAGGATGAAAAAGAAAAAGGATGCAGAAGGTCTCCTCAATGCTTTTTGCACTGATCACATGTCCAAATGATCCTATTTTGGTTACATTAGGTAAAATACAATGTTATTTAAAATTAATTTTACCTATTTTTTTTTTACTTTCTTTAACGTGGCTGATAAGAAAATTTAAGATGACACCTGTGGCTTGCATCCCTGGCTGACGTCTCCCTATTGGACGCTGTCCTGGACCACTGCAGGCCCTTTTATTCTGTATCTTTGTGCCAGGATCTCTGGCCCCCTGATGTTTCATTTAGTTGGTTCCTCCTCACCATCTGGGTCTTGAATTAAGACGGACACGGCCTCCCTGACCTCATCTAAGTGCCTGCACCTCTGTCAGCACCTGTTTCTTTCCTGGCATTCATCACACTAACTGTCGCAATTTATTGTGTCTGTTCCCCCAAACCCACGATGTGCCACGCAGTGTTCTAGGTCTTTCGCATGTATTCACTTTCTAAAGCCTCACCACCACCCATTTTACAGATGAGGAAACTGAGGGATCCCCACCCAGGGGTCTGGCCTCAGAGCCTGCTGTTCTGACCCAGCGAGGGCAGGGACCCTGCCTCTCTTGAGTTCCCATTTGGTACATGTTGTGCAAAATAAGTGTTTGTTAACAATCCAAATGTCCAACAACAGATGGACAGACAAGCACACTGTGGTCCGTTCACACGATGGAATACTATTCAGCCATAACAAGGATGCGGTGCTGATGTGTGCTACGGTATGGATGGGCTTCGAAAACATTACACTAAGTCAAAGAAGCCAGACACCAAAGGCCACGTACTGTAGGATTGCACTGATGTGAAATGTCCACAGAGGGAGTCCGTAGAGACAGAAAGCAGATTAGCAGTTGCCAGGGGCTGGAGGAGAGAAGGAATGGGGAGAGACTACTAATGGGTATGGGGTTCCCTTTGGGGGTGGTGACAGTGTTCTGGAATCAGATGGCAGTGATGGTCGCACAGCCTTGTGAATAGATTAAAACGCACTGAATTATACACTTGAAATGGTGAATTATGACATGTGAACTAGAGCGCAATTAAAATAAACAAATATATAAATCGTGTGTCGATCGGATGAATCCTCAGAGGCAAATGGGAAAACCCAGGGTTCATCACCTTTCTCATGGAGCCACCAGGAGGCTGCACGGATGCAAAGAAAGGTTGTACCCAAGTCACTACGCCTGGGTATTTCTCCTGCATCTGCAGAGATGCCGGGCACTTTGCCAGGCATCGTGTGCCCACTTCGAATAAGACAGATGGGGTTCCTGACCTTTGGGCTCCTGCAGGGAAGACAGGTGGTTCTATGAGTGCTTACAAGGGAATGGGAGGAGTGGGACCCCTGGGGCAGGGTTTCTTAACCTGGAGCTCAAAGGCCCCCCTAGGGATCCACGGATAGAATTCAGGAGGCCCGTGAACTTGGATGGAAGAAATTACATCTTTATTTTCGCTAACTCTAACGAAAATATGCCATTTCCTTCAATTATGAATTCAGGTGACAAGCCATCGTAGTGTCAGAGGCACTTTTAACTTTGTCGCCAACAGAAATCACAGACGTTTTCTTTCATATCCCATTACGGTTTCTGCAGATACCTCAGGATATTGTCTGTCTATCCCTGTTTCAAAATCGGGGCAGTTGTTAGGCCTCAGTGCTAGATATTATTTCATGCATTAATGGGCACACACATTAAAAATTCACAATTCTTAAAGTATTGGCTAACTCTGTTTCAATATACTAATTTGTCATCCTCTGTATGTAATTTCATGTATTTAAGAACATTATTCTGGAAGTGGTTCCAGATACCAAATGGATTTCAGAAAGTTCAGAAGCGCTGCCCCTCAGGGACAGCCTCCTTGTTCTGTAATGAAGGGAGTAGGCAGGCCTGAAGAGGCAGAGGACTGACACCTGAGGGCCCAGGTGGCCACACCAGGGCCCAGAGGAGTGATGCTTGCATTCTACAAGTGGCTGCAGGGCAGAATGGAGCTTGTCATGTCTGGTCCTCAGTGGGCCCCAAAGAATGTGAGTTGTTGTGTGTTGACAAAGGGCAAGATGGCCGGAGAGTTCTGGGGTCCTCGGACAAAGGACAACTTCTTCAGAAGGAAATTCTTCTTCTAACCAGCCTTGGGTTGTAGGGTTTGGCCTTTGTTGCTTGAAAAGCACTTTGAGGAAGTGTAGATGGAGAAAGCCCCAAGGAGCTTCCTGAGATACACAGTCAGTGTTGGCCCTTACACTTATTCCAGTGTAAGAGGGGAGCCTCCACTTCAGGACGGTGATGAAGCGGTCCCACGCTTCTGTTGCAGGAACGGCAACGGCGAGGAGGGTGCATTGTGAATGGCGCGTCAGCCATAACTCTGAATTTCTTGGTTTTATTGGTCCGCGGCATAACCTTAACGTTACTTACACGTCATTTGGGGGTGTTTTTTAGTACGGTCTCCCCTTCTTTTCTTCGCGGCCACTAACATCTCCTGTCTCGGGTCCCCACTGTCCCTTGTCACCGTTATCCATTACTGCCACCGCCCTGCCAGGATGTCCTTGGAGGGGACTCTTAATGGAGCAGTCCTGGTTAAAGAAATCCAATGTGATTGAACTGCAGCGAAGACTCAAAATCCAAATATCTGAAAGGGATGAATAATAACTAGGTATTAAAGCATATTGGTTATTTATTACTAGCAGAAGGCAGGAAGACATTAGCATGGAAAAAGCTATAAATTAATCACAGCTGGGGATAGGAAACCTGAAAACGTCACCTCTATCTTTGTTAACTCTGTTTTGTTATTCTTGATGTGTCCCCACTTCTGTCCTTCCCTGATAGATTTTCATCCCAGCTGGCTAGCTGCAGGCAGGAAGAGGGGAGATTAAACCCCCCAAAATGGTTAATCTCGTGTCACCTGGTGTTTAGAAGAGGGCGGCCGGGGGAATGTGCGTCTGTGAGCTGACCTAGATTCAGACCGTGGCCACACTGCTCACTAACTGTGGCCTCGGACAAGTCACCTGACCTCTCCAGACGTTGGGTCTCCAGTCTGTCAAGTGCAAATGGTTCTAGAACCTTCCTCATAGCACTGTCATAGGGATTAAATGAGATCCTGCCTTTATGTGTTTAGTCCCGTGTCTAATGACTGCTGTTGGTGACAGAGAGACAAAGGCCTTGCCAACTCAAGATGCTATCAGTGGTCCAGCGTTGCATTAAAATGCAGATTCCCAGGCCCCGCCCTGGCCTCCTGTATTGGAGTCTGCATCCGACGAGATCCCTGGGCGAGACAGTTAGACCGTAATGTTTGAGAAGCACTGACACGAGTGTTCTTGTACATATAAGGAATTTTTTAGTGAACTGGAGAAAGGGTGTTCTGTTTTATGATAAAACCAGGAAAAAGCTTATTCACGTTCAGAGAATGCGTTGACTGAGCTGAAAGGTATGCTGGAAGGCTTTGAATCCTCCTCCCTTTACCGCTGAGGACTCTGAGGTCTGGAGAAGTGAAGCATCTGTCCGAGGCCACAGCGTTGGTGTTCTGGTTAAGTGCTGTTGCATGAGAACCACTCCAAAACTGAATGACTTGAAACCACAGTGATCATTTACTTCGCTCACGAATCTGCAGCGTGGGCTGAGCTTGGCTGGAAAAGCGTCTGCTCCACGTGCCAAACGTTTGGGGAACCAAGATAGCGCAGTCCATGGCCGTGGGCTGGGAGCTGGGTCTGAGGGCTGGGAACCTGCCTTCCTCTCCACGGGGGCCTCTCCCCGGCTGCTTCAGCCCCCTCATAGCATGGTGGCTGGGTGTGCAGAGCGGGTGTCCCAAGACACAGGCCGGGGGAGCTGCCCGTTTCCTACTGCCTGGGTCCGGGCCCTGCCTGTGCGTCACTCCACGTTTTTGTATGGGTCAAGGGGTTGCAGAACCCACATCCAAGGGAGGAGACGTAGGCCCCACCTGTTGATGGGAAGAACGGCAGAGAATTGGGGGTCACGATTAGCCGTTAACAGAACTGGGATCCAGCACGGAGCTCTTTCTACAGTTCCAAGTTCCAACTTCCCTCCTGACCTTTCCTTGGGGAAAAGCAGACCCTGTCAGCTTGATTTTGCACGGAAATAAAAATAACTCCATCCTTTCCCTTTACAGTGTGAGCTCAGAGCCCAGGGCCAGACCATCATCCTGTTCCTAGACAGAGCCCCCAGGAGCGGCCATGGGGGAGGTCTCCGCTCTGGGAAGCTTGTTTCTCACAGCGCAGGGAGGCGGCGGCAGCTGCCTTCCCTGCCAGGGGCCTGCTGGGCTCAGGACTGACTGAGTTAACACGAGCCCCCAGTTAGGCGCGGCATCAAGCTTCGGCCAGTTCTGCCCGCCTGCACCAGCCCAGGGCCTCGCTCCTCCGTCCCATGCGGGTTGGGCTGCAGGGAGCTTCTGGGCTCCCCGACTTGGTTCTCCCTGAGAAATGGTGCGTGTCCATCTGCCTGGTTTAAGGTTTGGGGGAGGGGCTTTGTGTGTGTTGTTTGGTTTGAATCCAATGAGCCTTTGTTGGAGCTGGGATTTGAGCTCAGCTTCACCTGCCCACAGCTCTGTCTACCGTTCCAGACCATGACATCATCTGGGATCCTTCAAAGTGGTCTGTGAGTCAAGGATTTGCTCTCTTGAACTGGGATCACAGAGCAGGGAAGTGGGACGGGGAAGGGAAGGCAGCTGATCGATGAAGGCCTTGGTTCCACTGGTGAAAAGAAGGGTCTCCTGCCTCGAGGGCAGATCCTTGAACGGAGAAGGCACGTGGGCAGAGTACAACCCGATGTGACAAACGCTGTTCTGAAAGTCGGGTTTTGGGAGCCACGGGGCAGGGAGCCACACTGCTGCTGCGGGGGGGCGGGGGGGCGGGGTTCAGGCAGTGGTGGCTCTGGGCCCTGACGGGTGTGTAGGAGTCTGCCAAGTGGACACAGCAGAGGCATGGCTAAAATACTTTGGTACAGCTGCTGTGTGGGCTCTATACCTTTTCCAGGGATGATGTCACACACACAAAATGATTGGAGTCCTCCCCTCTTGCAACTGTTTTTCAAGCTTTGGGACTGTAGCTTGTAGCTCACTGTAGCTCTCTCTCACTGAGAGCGTTTCAAAGGAGTTTCCATCAAACTTGTTGAGCAGTTGCAGCGTTGTTGGAAAGACTGTCTTAAAGGACTGTGTTCATTTGGGTGTCATCAGTGAAGTCTCCTTTGTTCAAAAAAGTCTGTTTTGGTTCATACATCCCGTCATGTTGGGGGAAGAGGAGGGATGTTTAGTTACTGCTTAGGGACTGAATTGTGGCCCTCCCTAAATTCATACATTCATGCCCTAAGCTCCAACGTGACTGTATGTGGAGACGGGGCCTCTGAGGAGGCAGTTAGCGTTAAATGAGGTCATAATGGCGGGACCCTCATCCAGTAGGGCTGGCATCCTTATGAGAAGAGGAAAAGACACCAGGGGTGAATGCACCCAGAGGAAAGCCCAGGTGAGGACACAGTGGGAACAGCCGTCTGCAAGCTAAGAGAGGCCTCACCAGAAAACAGCCCTGCTGGCACCTTGACCTTGGACTTCCAGCCTCCAGAACTGTAAGAAAATCAGTATCTGTTGTCTAAGCTGCCCAGTCCAGGGTGAGCTGACCAACACAGTTACCAACAGAGAACTCAGCATTTTTAAGGTGGGCATCTTGAAACATTCTTGCAGACTTCTGAGCTCTGTCTGGCATTCATGTGTGGACACCATTGCAGCTCAACCCGTTACACATAACGTTTTCTCCTGTGTACAGTGTTATGTTTTTGAGGCCCCTCCTTGTCTGGAAAAGTTCTGCCCCTCCCCCACCAACACACACACTCAGATCCCTGATGTTTGAAAACCCTCAGTCAGACATAGCTGTTTTCCTGGTTCCGGAACAGGTGTTCATAAAAGAGATGACCAGCTGCTGAGCCAGACGTACCTGAGCGGGGATGGGGCCTGGCCAGTGCCCACTATGTTACCTGGGCAGGGAATTCACGTGAATTAATGTGCACAGGAATCTGTGCATCCCGGGGGGGGGGGGCGGTGTGAGCCCGCTCCACCTGGAGAAGGCACCTGGTGGCTAAGTGTCCCCTCTCCATGCCTTTCCTGAGAGAGGGTCTTGATGGGACAAGATTAAAGAGACATAAGGACTCTTGAGTACTTGGTGGATAGAACGGGGGCCCTCCTGCCTGGAGAAGGAAGAGGGGTGGGGTGTTGGGGTGTGTCAGGGCAGGTCTACTGAGAACCAGCCCTGCAGGCAAACCTGCAGGAGGTTCCCCAGCTGAGGATCAATTATTCACCCTGCAAAGGTTAATTCCTCTGTGGCGAAAGCAAATGGCCTTAACGCCTTCAAAGAGAAAAGGTAAAGGCAACTCTAACCAGAGCAAAAGGCCCAGCCATTGGCTCTCTCTGTGGAGGGAAGCTTCTCCCCAGCACAGCCCACTCCTCTTTCCTTCAGACTTAACATATGTATGTTTGATTTTATGAGAACTGCCAAATTATGTTCTAAAGTGGCTGTACTATTTTATTTTTTTAATTTATTATTTTTTTTTTTTGCGGTACACGGGCCTCTCACTGTTGTGGCCTCTCCCATTGCGGAGCACAGGGCTCCGCACGAGCAGGCTCAGCGGCCATGGCTCACGGGCCCAGCCGCTCCGCGGCATGTGGGATCTTCCCGGACCGGGGCACGAACCTGCGTCCCCTGCATCGGCAGGCGGACCCCCAACCACTGCGCCACCAGGGAAGCCTGGCTGTACTATTTTAAAGCCCCATCAGCTGTGTTTGAGAGTTCCGGTTGCTCCATGTCCTCACCACGTTTGATGTCATCAGTTTAAACATTTTAGCCATTCCGCTGGTTGTTTGGGGGTATCTCATTCTAATTTGCACTTCCCTGATGACTAATGATCTTGAGCTCTTCTTCATGTGTTTATTAGCCATTGGTATTTCTTCCCTTCTGAAATGCTCATTCAAGTCTTTTGTCCTCTTTTTATTAACTTGTTGCTTTTAGTTTTTATTTATGTTCTTTATATGTTGTGGGTACAAGTCCTTTATCAAACATTTATATTGTGAATAGTTCTTCTATGACTGACCTGTTCATTTTCTTACTAGTGTTTTTGATGAGCAGTTTTTCATTTTTTAAGTTTTTTTGTTTTGATGAAGTCCAATTTATTCTTTTTTTTTTTTTTTCCAGTTTTGTGTTTAGTACTTTCTGGCTCTTGTCTAGGAAATCTTTGCCTACCTCAAGGTTGTAAAAGTAGTCTTCTTTCTTCTTCTAGAAACATTGTAATTTTGGATTTTATGTTTAAATCTGTGACCTACTTTGAATTAATGTTAGTGTCCCGTGTGACGTAGGAGTTGAGGTTTATTTTTTCCCATGAAATGGATATCCAGTTGTTACAGCACCAACTATTGAAAAGACTTTCCTGGCACCTTTGAATTGTTTTGGTGACTTTGTCAAAAATTAATTGACTCTATAGCTGTAGATCTATTTCTGGACTCACTCTTCTGTTTCATTGATTTATTACTTATCTTTACACAAAAACCACAGTGTCTTGATGATTGTAGTTTTACAGTGAACCTTGAAATTGGGTACTTATATTTATCTATAAAATATTTATATATATAAATAATACAATATATAATATATAAATATATATAATTAATAAATATATTAATATGTATTCCTCCAATTCTTTTTTCAAAATTGTTCTAGCTATCAAAGTCCCTTTCCTTTCTATATAAATATTGGAATTAGTTTATTTATACTATACTAAAAAAGCTTGTTGATATTTGATTGGAATATATTGAATTTCTAGGTCAATTTGGACCTATCTGGCAGTAATATTTAGGAGCCTTCCAATCCATGAACATGATATATCCCTCCATTTGATTTAGGGCTTCTTTAACTTTTTTTAGCAATTCTTTGTAGTTTTCAAGGTAGATATTTTACACCTCTTTCATTATACTTAAATCCTAAGTTTTTTTTTTTTGATATTAGGTTTTTAAAAATTTTTATATATTGACCTTGTATCCTGTGTCCTTGCTAAATTATTGTATGATAATTAGTAGTTATTGATTATTACCGATTCTGATAGTAGGTTTCTTTTTTTATAGATTCCTTTGGATTACTTTTCTATACACAATCATGTTGTCTACAAATAATGACAGTTTTACGTCTTGCTTTCCAATCTTTGTTCCCTTTAATTCTTTTTCTTGCCTTATTGCACTATCTAGAAACCCCAGTACAGTGTTGAGCATAAGTGCTTAGCATGAATATCCTTGCTTCATTCCAAATCTTAGAGGAAAAGCGTTTAGCCTTTCATCACAAAGTATGAGGATAGTCGTTATCAGGTTGAGGGCAATCTATTCCAGGTTGCTGAGAGTTTTTAAATATGAATAGATGTTGAATTTTGCCAAATGATTTCTGCATCTACTGAAATAATCATATGTTGTTTTCTCCTTTGTTCTCTTAATATGATGAATTATATTGGTTGATTTTCGAATGTTGAACCAGTCTTGCATTCCTGGAATCAGTCCCACTTGGTCATGATGTATAATCTTTTCTCTATACTTCTGAAATTTTGTGCTGAAATTATGTTAAGGATTTTTTTGCATCTATCTTTATGAGGGGTACTGGTAATACTTCTCTTTTCCTGTAATGCCTTTGTTTGGCTTTGGAATCAGCATAATGTTGGCCACATAAAATGAGATGGGAAAAAAAAATGGGAAGTAGTTCTTCTCCCTCTATTTTATGTAAGAGTTCATGTAAAATTGGTCTTATTTCTTCCTTAAATGTTTGATAGAATTCACCAATGAAGCCATATGAGTCTAGAGCTTTCTTTGTGGAAGGGTTTCTGATAATAACTTCAAATTCTTTAACAGAAAAAGGGCTAACTCAGATTTTTCTGTTTCTTCTTAGGTCAGTTTTGAGAATTTGTGTCTTTTGAGTAATTTTTGTGCTTATCGTCAATGTTGTAGAATGTATGGTCATAAGGTTTTTCATGATATTTCCATAATATCCTCTCAATCCCTGGTGGATCTGTAGTTATAGCTCATCTCTCATTTCTGATATTGGTGATTTTGTTTTCTCTGTTTTTTAATCAGACTAGCTAGAGGTTTATCAGTTCTGTTGATCTTTTCAAAGCTTTTGATTTCACTGGTTTTTCCACATTGCTCTTATATTTTCTATTTTATTGTTTTCCACTCTTATCTTTATTATCTCTTTTCTCTATTTACTTTGGCTTTTCAGGCCTCTTAATGTAGAAACTTAGATGATTCATTTTAAATCATTCTTCTTTTCTAATATTAGCATTTAAAATTATAAATTTCCCTAAAAGCATTGCTTTAGCTGCATGCCAGAAAGTTTGATATTTTGTTTTTATTTGTATTCAGTTCAAACAGTATTCAACTTTTCCTTTTGGTTTCTTTGATCAATGGGTTATTTAGGACTGCATCATTTAATCTCCAAATATCCAAGGATTTTCCAGATACTGACATTTAATTATGAATTTCTGATTTAACTCCCTTTTGTCAGAGAACACATTTTATACAATTTTTATCCTTTTAAAGTTACTGAAACTCATTTTATGGCCCAACCAAAAGTCTTGGTGACTGTCCCATATTCACTTGAAAAGCATGTGTATTCTGCCGGTATCCTGCAGTTGTTAGCTGGAGTGTTTTATAACTGTCAGTTCGTTCAAGTTGGTTGCTAGTGTTGTTCAAATCTTCTGTATTCTTAATTTTTATCTACCTGTCCTAACAATTACTAAGAATGATGAAATCTACAACTGTAATTATGGATTTGTCTAATTCTTTCCATTTTATCCATTTTTGCCCTATGTGTTTTGAAGCTCTGTAATTAGGTGCATTCAGAATTGTTATATTTTCTTGATGAATTGACTCCATTATCATTATAAAATGTCCCTCTTTATCTCTGATAATACTCTTTTTCCTGAAGTCTGCTTTTCTGGTATTAATGTATCCATTCCAGTTTTTATGAATAGTGCTTCCTTATCTTACTTTATCTGTGTCTTCATATTTAAAGTGAGTCTCTTATAAACAGCATGTAGTTGAATAATGTTTTAATCCACTCTGATAATCTCTGCCTTTTAATTGAAGTGTTTAATCCATTTACATTTACCATCTAAGTGTTTTCTTTTTGATGCGTCCATTCTTTGTTTTATTTGTTCCTCCTTTTCTGCCTTCCTTTGGATGAATCAAGGTCTTTTTTGATATTTCATTTTATCTCCTCTGTTGACTTGTTAGCCTATTTCTTTGTTTTATTTGTGTACATGTGCAGCTGTGCTATGGCTTATACAATGCACCTTTAACTTACCACCGCCTACCTTGTATTAATATTACATCACTTCGCCTATAGTGTCAAGACTTATGGCAGTATATGTTCACTTAACCCACTCTCATCCCTTGTGTGATTATTGATTGTCATGTATTTTATTTCTACATATGTTACAAACTGCACAATAGATTGTTGTTAGTTTTGCTTTAAGCCATTAACTATGTTTTTAAGAAATTGCAAATGGAAGAAATTTTATCTTTACTCACGTATTTACCATTTTGGCACTCTTCAGTCCTTTGTGCAGATCCAAGTTTCCATCTGGCTTCATATTTCTTCAGTCTGAAAAATATCATTGAACATTCCTTATACTGCAGGTCTGCTGATGATGGATTTCTTTCAGCTTCTGATCTATCGAACAAAGAGGCTTTATGTCATCTTATTTTTGCAAGGTATTTCGCTGGATAAAGAATTCCAAGTTGGCCTTTTGTTTCAGCAGTTTAAAGATGTGGTTCCATTGTCTTCTTTCTGACATTGTTCATTATGAGGAGTGACCAGTATTTTATCCCTATTTCACTGTATGTAATGTATCCTTTTTTCTCTGTCTGCTTTTAAGATTTTCTTTTTATATTTAATTTTCACCAGTTTACGATATGCTTATGTATGATTTCATGTTTATTTTGCTTAGAGTTCATTGAATTTCTTGGATCTGTGGGTTGATAGTTTTCATTAAATTTGGGGAAAAAAATCAAAGTGCTTTTTCTTCCACGATTTCTCTTTTTCCTCTCCTTCTAGGACTCTAACTACATGAATGTTAGACCACTTGATATTATTCCTCAATTCACTGATTTTCTGCTCATCCTTTTTAGTCTTTTTTCCCCCTCCATGGCTTAGGTGTGTAGTTTCTATTGCCCTTTTTTCAATTTCACTGATTTTTTTCTTCTGCAATGTCCAAATGGTTGTTAAGCCCATCTATTGAATTTGTAATTCATATATTCTAACTTCTGGATATAGAATTTCCATTTGGTTATTTCTTTTTTCACATCTTTTTCCTTATTCCATTCATACTTCCTTTAAATCTTTGGCATACTTGTAATAGCTGTTTTAAGGTCTTTGTATGCAAAGTTCAACGTTTCTGTAATTTCTGGGTCCATTTCTATCGACTGGTTTTTCTCCTTGTAATTTGTTGGCTTATGCACGCGTATAGCAAAAATTTTTTATTGAATTCTGGTCATTGTGGATGCCGAGTTTCTGGATTTTGTTGCCCATAAGTTGTGATAAGTTTTGATCTGGAAAATAGTTATGTGTGAATAGGCTTGATTCTTTTGGAACTTACTTTTAAACGTTGTTGGTTACCTCTAGAGTGGTCCATATTCTGGAGTTAGAGTAGCCCTGCTCGTCAGGCATGGACTTTTCTAGGTCTCTGAATTCTCAGGGGACCCAGTGAGGTCTTCCAAATCTGGCTAATTGGAACCCCAGCATTTGTCTGTCTTGGGTCATATGAAATCTCTCGGTTCCCAGCCTCTTGGTACTTGTTCTCTGTTCAGCTCATGGAGTCTTCCTTGCGCACGTGCAGTCTAGTATTTAGCCAAACACTATTTCTCCGTGTACCTCCCTCCTCTTGGTACCTCTCCTCCCAAATTGCAGACCTCAGCAGCCCTGTATTCTGGACTGTCACCTCAGTTTGGGCTCCGCCCCCCTGCCCCGTGGTATGTAAAGTGTATCCAGGCAAGAAGCCGGTGATCACGAGGCTTACGTCATCAATTTACCTTCCATCAGGGTTATCCTGAGCCCCCTGCTGTTCAATGTCTACAGGCAGTTGTTTCAAGTATGTTGTTCCGTTTTATAATCGTTCAGTGTTTCCACTGTTGTTCATGACACGTTACTTTCCACAAACCTCACAACTGATCTGAATTCTCCAGGTCAGATAAGAGGCTATCATAAGAGACTGGCAATGAAGTAGGTCTCGTTGTGTGAAATATTAGATTTTTAGAAGAAATAATTGTGGGGCATAATTCTTACTTTGCAGAAGCCTTCACTTTACAAAAGGGCTAGCTGCAAGTAAACAGTGTTCTTTTTCAGCCCAGTTAAGAGACTGGAAAATGACTGTTGAAAGCAAAGCTAGGTGATGGGCAGCAGAGCCCTCAAGCCTGTCCCAGGTGGAGCTGTCAGTCAGGAGTGGAGTTAATGTACCATTGAAGTGTCAGTGTGTCCAGGGATCTGGGGCCCACTAGCAAGGCCAAAACAAAGTGAGGGGCACTGCGGGATGAAGTATGAAGACCTGGTCCAACTTGGGGCCCGGTTGCCCCCAAGTGTGTAGAGCCCAAATGGGAAACACCATCAAAGACCAGGCAGGGTGTGAGCCAGGAGAGACCAGCGTGTGTCTAGAAGGTTCTAGGAGCTTAGAAGGGGGTGAGCATCTAAGTCAACAACCGATGTCTCTGCCAACAGTGAGGCATGAGAGCAGTGCTTCTGCGTGTGTGGTCAGCCACCGGGAGAGCTTGTTGAGATGCACGCTCTGACTGAGGAGGTCCAAGGTGAGGCCTGGAATACTGCAGGTCCAACAGGCTCCAGGTGGTGCTGAGGCTGTGGGCCCGCAGACAACACTCCCGTGAGTGAGCACTTTGAATCTGTGAGCCAGGGCTCACCCGGGACAGCTCCTCCCTGAGGAACCAGCTGATGGCACAGGGGAGACCCCGGTGCTAAACCCAGTTAAGTGGAGAGAGGAGGGTTGGATTTACACGAACTACTTTACCTGTAACATGTCACCCCTGAAATTGCCTGCACCTGCTGGGGCTGACAGTTACATGGGAGGAGCGTCATGCATCCCAGAAATCTCAGCCCTGACCCTAGGAGAACTCCCCGTAGAGCCACGAGGAGCCAAAACATGTGCTCTTCTTACTTGTTCAGGAGCCCCAGTGCCTGCAGAACGGCAATAATCTTCCATTTTTAAAAAAAAAGAAAGAAAAAAGTAAGCAGTAAACAACCTTCAAACTCTCTTACCTTCTGCCATGAACTTTTTTCTGGAGTGTAATCTCACGTGCCTTGAGTACAGAGGAGGTCTAAGGTTTGCCGCTGCAGACTCCATCAGGAGAGGGTGTGGCCCTTTCTCACGTCCAACAGGTGCTCGTGTTTGGTAGTCCGTGCACCTGCTCCCGTGTCCTGTAAAGGACACGTGTCACACCATCCACACATGCTTGGATTTTAGACACTGTAATGCAGAACACACTCTTGTTGATGTTAGCATCATTTCACCGCCAACCATACGGACTGGGTTTTTTCCCCATCATGTTTAGGAAATTAACAATCACGTTTTAACCTCAGCTTCTTGGATAATGCTTGCAATAGTCCATTTCTTCTTAATAGGACGTCAGATGTTAGGAAGTTCTCGACTTTGGGTTTAACTAATGAACTCGTACACGGTTGATAATGATGAAAGCTCCCATTAATTGAGTATCTATTATATTCCAGGCAGTTGCTTTAGAAACGTGTTTAATCATCACTAAAATTCTGCCAGCTCTGGGCATTATTATTCCCGTTTTATAGATAAACTGTTTATATGTTATTTATGGGCTCCTATTTATAGAGGAACCGAGGAGGGGCAGTTGGAGGAACGGGGTGGGTGTCGGGTCTGGCGTGTTGTGTAAAGTGTGGGCACCATGAAGTCACTCACCCACCCGTGTTCAGCGTCAAGGAGAGTCACTGAGCTCTTTCGAAGCTCTAGTGGCTTTTCCTTCAGCTTCTTGGCAAAGACTCCACTTTCTTCCCAGCCCCTTCGTTCTGCCGGGCAGACAGAGCCGGGCCTCTGACCAGGCCAGCGTGCCCGGGAACTTCTCACCAACCCAAAGAGGAGACATCTGAGCCCACGGCCACATCCAGTTCTCTGCCTGAGTGAGCTCCTGGCCCCCGTCCTTTCTGGCTGAGACGACCTCTCTGCTCTCCAGGCCTTGCAGGGGGTGAGGGGCAGAGGGAGAGGCGAGAGTTAACGGGAGGCCGGCTCTGTTTTATGCGGGATATGCTCTCTTCCCCTCTCTGTTTCCACGGCAACTGCTAATTAGCAAGCTGCTAATTAAAGTTCATATTTATGATCGGAAAATAAAATCATTGGACCTTTCCGAAATAGGATTTTATGAGTTTGGGCTCCAGCAACTGAGTCAGCGGTGAAGGGCCTGTGCTGTTCAGGACCGCGGTTTCAAGGCGGAGATAAATAAGCAAACAGCGCGGGGAGGAGGCTGAACCCAAGTCCTTGGGCAGAACTGGGCCTCAGCGGGACCGCCGGTGGGAAAGATGGGACGAGGTTCCTACACCGAAGCCGCCAGTCCACGTCGGCTCTTTCGTCTCCGGGGTCACCGAGCTCCCATGAGGCGGTTTTCTATTGCAGAGCCAGCTGTTTTGTTCTTTTCTGTTCTCGCCATACTAGAAAAATCATCACCCACAAGCTCAGGCTCGAACCTCCCCAGGTGTGTGTGCAGGAAACTCTCAATGCCACTTCCTTTCATGTGTCACTTGGTTACTGCTGCTTCTCCGAGGGGTCTCTGGGCACCCTGTCCACCGTGGCCTTGAGTAAGCCCTCTTCCTGGAAGAATTCAGCTCCTTGGGCCCTTGGATGTTGGCTACATCCCTTTTGTGGGCCTTTGAAGAGCCCAGCAGGAATCTCCTCACCCAGTCGTGGAAAAATTCTGCCCCGCCCCGGGAACATGGCTGAACGTCCTTTCCCCTGAAATCTCCCCCAAGACTGGGCAGCTTCCCTCCGCTTGCCTTTGGAGACGTCATCCTTGCTGCCTGTCCTGCCCGAGCTTGGAAGGATCACCCTTTCCAAGGGGAGAAGGCGGGGGCGGGGGGTGATGGAAGGGAAGACCACCGTCAGTCCCTGCTCCTCCCTTCACCCCTTTGGGGGTCCCAGGCCCGGCGTTCGACGCCTCCACCTGCGGACTGTCTTCTGCAACACGGAGGGCAGAGGGCCCTGTCCCACTGGGGTGGGCGGCAGGAGAGAACACGGACGGAGGGCCCACCAGGCACGGAGCCGTTCTCGCAGGGCAGTAACTCAGACGGTCCTTCAGCTCACCTTGGCTCCTTCGGCCCCTGGAGCGTGCGAGGCCGTGCTGGTGCCTGAAACGGCCCCCGAGAACCCTGCCAGCTCTGAAACTCCGTTAGCGTGGGCTCTGACCATGTAAGACTGAATCTTCACGCTGTGCTTACCTCCCCCTGATTGGCTCAGGGAGTCGTCACTCCGTTGACGAAGACCCAATGATGCTCACAGCACAGCAGGTAACGAGGGGGCCCTGAGCCCACGGGAGGTACAGCGAGTCCCCCCTCGTCCCGTGCGGAGCCAAACCGGCAGCACTTCCCGCCGCTTCTCACGGGCTGTGGGCTGCACGCTGGGCCCCCGAGTTCACATGTTGAAGCCCAAACCCACAACGGGATGGTACTTGGGGGCGGGGCCTTCGGGAGGGATGAGGGTTAGATGCGGTCTGAGGGGGGACTCTCGTGATGGGATTAGTGATCTTAGAAGAAGAAGAGACAGCAGAGCTCCCCTGCCCTCCACGATCTCAGGAAACGTGAGGACAGAGCGAGAAGGCGGCCGCCTGTGAACCAGGAAGGGGTCTCTCACCAGACACCCACCTGCCAGCGACCGCTGGTGGGAAGGCAGGGTGACAGGGCCACTTTTTCGGGAAACAGAGTGGGGACTTCTTACAGAGTTCAGCGTGCACCTCCCAGACGACCCGTCAGAAGACATGACAACATGTGCCCCCGCGAAGATGCAAACAGGAATGTCCCAATAGACAAATCGGGCCAACAGCCTAAATGTCCGTCAGCAGATAATGGATAAACCGTGATCCACACATCAGTGGACAGAAAGGGACAAGCCAGACCCTAGAGAGAGCTGGCCGTGCTGACCCATTTTCCTGAGTTCCAGAAAAAGGTAAAACGGAAAGCACAGTCGTGGCTGCCTCTGGGGTGGGCGTGGGGAACAGGATGAAAAGGGCCGTGAAGGCACTTGCTCGGGTGGTGGCCGTGCCCTGTTTCTTGATCGGGGTCTTGGTGACGGGGTGTCTTCTTTGCAAAACTCATTAAATTTAAGATGCATGCAGCTTACTGGCCATATTGCAATTTTTAGGAACAGAAAGGCTACAGACTGGAAAATAAGAGGAATTAGGCAAAACTGGTAGGTCTGGGCTCTGTTGTGTAGGGCCGCGGAGAACAGGGTGAGAGGCTCCTGTCTAGCTGTGGGACCAGCGGGGCCCCGCAGGCTTCTAGGAAAGGGGGAGGGCCAACCTTTAATCACCTACTTGTGCAGGATGCTCGGACAGGCCAGGCAGGCGGGCGACTGTCACCCGTCACCGCAATCTAACTTGCACTCTCGCTGAGAGTTTGCCAACCCGTGTTCCTCCAGGCATCTATACTGCAGGGCCTGCCCGGGGTTGGCAGGTGGGTGGGGGTCCCAGCCCTGCTGTAGCCCGCGGTGGAGGTCCAGCTGGATTGGGCAGAGAGAAGACACGGTTGTCAGAGGAGCTGGGTCAGTGGCCAAGGCGGATGCGGGCAGGGGAGGACGAGATGTTGGAGGAGAAAAGAGGGTGATGGTGTATTTGGCTCTGGGAAGCCCCGCGTGAGGCCCACAGGAGCATCCTCCCTGGAATGTTCTAGGCCCCGCACTTCCCATCAGCTGGCCTTCCTCCTCGGTGCAGTTCAAAGCCAGGAGCGTGGTCTCCGGGGTGAGGGCCTGCACAGCCGCGGGGGCAGCAGGAAGGGCGGGGCTGAGCTCCTGCCCTCCCATCCTCACCTTCCCGCAGGGCAGCCACGGCTCCCGCTCTCCGCAGCGCGCCCCCTGCCCGAGAGAACACAGTCTCCTCCTCTTCTCCCAGCCTCCCCCTCTGCAGAAAGTCACCCACGGCCTCTGCTCAGAACAAAAATAAAAAGGGAAGTATGGCAGCCCACCCCAGCCCACACCTCGGCCCCTGCTAAAAACAGAGGCAGCCTGTGAGTGGGGTGTTGCGCCAGCTTCCGGGGGGGGGGCACTGCTCCCTGCAGCATCAGCGCTTTCTGGGGGCCTGGCAGCCACTGTGCTGGAGGAGAGGGAATTTGAGAGGACCACGGAGAGACGCCCGTAGCCAGACCTGGGGCCGAGCTAGTTTGCAAGCACGTGAGTATACTTTCCAACCGGCCGGTCCTCTACTCTGACACCTGTGTGCCCCGCTGGCAAATCCACATCCTCGGTCAGGGAGCGTCTTCTGTGGCAGGTCTGGGGGCTGCCGTGGAGCCCGCCAGCCCCCTCGCCGATCGGTCGTGCTCTCCGAAGCATGAGCTCTCGTGGCTCCCGCGTGTTCTTTTTCCATCTTAATTTCCTCAACAACACGGGAGGCTCGACAGTGGGCGCTGGGGCAGTTACTTTATGCTGTAGCTTTGACTGCACAGAGCGTGGACTTGAGCCCAGAGAAGCCTTTCAGTCAATGCCTGATGACCGATTTGGACCAGAACGCTCTCATTTTTACGTGCTGGGTTTTTTTTTAACTTTCTTCTGAGGGAGGACGGTGCAGAGGGCCAAGGAGTGGGGGCGGGTGCCCGGCGTGTGTTCCTGTTGAAGGAGTGAGATGCCCGCAGCCCAGCTGGGTGGAGGGGAAGTGTGTGTGCATCTGTTCCCAGAAGCTGGGACCCTTGCCTTTATGGGCAGCTCGCAGCCTCACAGCTTTGCCCTCGCTGGGGTTCCTGCCCTCCCCGGGGAGCACCTTTCAATCAGTTCCTCCGAGGTTTATTGAGGTTCCGTACGCAGAGAAACGAGCCTGTTGCTAAGCGTTGTCCAACAGCTAACGCAGGCCCAGGCCCTGCCCACAAGCCGAATGGCGTGAGAGAGAGACTGCAGAGCCAGGCCAGGCAGGAGACGTTTGATCCAGAATCCGGGGAGGAAGGGCGCAGTGCGGGGCGAGCGGCTTACCAAGCAGGCAGAAGGACCAGGCCCCCAGGGGGACGTCGCCCCCGCAGTACCTCTTGGAGGCGTCTGAGAAGGTTCCTCATTTCCTAACGACATGCTTCAGGAATCCAGTGAGTCCTGGGAGGCTGAAGAAACTTTCGCAGCAGCCCCTGGGGGTCTTTTGCTTATCAGAGACCGGAGTCTAGTTTTTGGGGGTGGGGGGGTGGGGGGGAATCAAACTGACGTCACTGGTTTGAAGAAGTCAGCTGGGTCGTGGAAGCGTCCTGTGCAGACGTGTCACCGCCTGCCGGGTGAAACCGGGGCCGGCTCACAAGCCTGGCTTCCTGCGTGGACTCGTTCAACGATCACAAAAGCAGCGGGGTCCCCCGACCCCCTTGCTACGCAGCATCTCTAACGGCCTCAAGTCAGTAACCGTCTACAGCGTCTGGGTGCCGCTTTGATGGGTGCCTTAGTTCCTGGTGATTGTGTCATTTGCCACATGCCAAAAAAAAGTCTTTCCAGTTTGCACCTTGATCCATCAGCTTTCGCTCACATGGCAAGAAGCCAGAGGTGACGTCTGAGCGTAAAGTTTCCCGCATTCCCATCACTGTTTGTTACTTTCAGAGACTGGTCAAGTTATTTGCACCCCCACTGTGTGGGAAGGATGCAACGTCAGAAAAACACGGGTTCATGTTTGCTGGTGCCTGGTGGCAGAGAAAGTGACAAAGAAACGCCCACCAGCCTCCAACCCCGACCAAGTTCAATCAAAGACACCTTGTCACAGCAGACCATTCAGAGAGAGGCGGGCGACACCAGCCCTCCTCGGAAGGAAAGTCAGCGTGTTTGGAGACGTTTTGCGACGTTGCCTTCTCTTCCTGACTCCCCTGATCGCGCACAGCTGCGTGGAAAATGTGAGTCTCGGTATTTGTATGTTTCGAGCTCGCGTGTGGCTTCAAAACAGGTGAGCCGATTACAGGAAATTGCTCAGGTTCACGTGCGCGGCGCAGGTCAGCTTCCAGAGGAGGGATGTGACTGACACGGATGCAGAGGCAGGGGCAGTCCTTCCTGGCTCCCCCTTTCCGCAGCCCTCCCGGCGCCCGGCCCCCAACACTCCTCCGTTCACTGCGGCGTCTTGCTATATTTCTCTGCCCTTTTCTCGGCCCCGCACCTGCGGGTACTAAATAAAGGTCTGAGTTCCGGTTCCCTTTTCTCTGGCCCCAACCTCTAAGCCTCGCCCCACCTCCCTCTGCTGCCCCGTCTTCTCTCTCGCCGTTTCCTGGACACCGAGGCCCTCAGGAGCCCCTCGCAGGATTCCCAGTCTTCCGGAACCGGAACCGGAGGTTTAAAAGCCGACGGAGAAAGACTCGACGAGCACGTGACTCCCCTCCCCCCCCCCCGGGGTGTCCCCTCCCCCGGCCGCGATTTCCTGACTTGTTCATCAGAACTGATGGTTTGAAGGGTTCGGGTTAGTCTTGGTTGGCGACCCATCGTAGCTGTTTTTATTGACGCGATGTGATTTGATTTGAGGTGACATTTGCATAACAAAATACACCGTTTTAAAGTGAACAGTTCCTTGGTATTTAGCACGTTCACAGTGTCCTGCAGCCGCGACTTCTGTCTAGCTCCAGACCATTCTCGTCACCCCCAAATAAAACCCCATACCCGTCAGCGGTCACCCCCTCCGTTCCTCCACCGCAGCCCCTGGCCACCGCCAGTCGGTGGAGTTGTGTCTGCGTGCGGTTCCCTGTTCGGCACATTTCATGTCGGCAGAATCCTACAGTACTCCTTTGGAGTCCGGCTTCTCTGGCCCAGCATAATGCTTTCGATGTTTTCGTCCGCGTTGCAGCGTGGGTCAGTACTTCGTTCCTTTTTTGCGGCCTAATAGTCTTCCACTGTGTGTGTGGAAGATGGCTTTGTGCTTAGGGTCTCTGGTGCTGGGTTCGCGGCTGGCAGGACTGGAAGGGGGGCTGGGCAGAGGTAGGTGGGAGAAGCGGGAACTTGGCCCGTGGCCCCCGCCCACCCCCAGGGCGGTTGCATCCTGTGGCCGTGACAGCTCCGAGCCACCCCTTTTGAGGGGCACGGGGCAGGAAGGTGCAGCTCTGGCCAGCCTTCCCGAGCTGCGGTTCTGCTCTGCTCCTGAGGACATGTAACAGTTAATTACAGCCAGCCCTTGATTGTCCGAAGGGGTAGCTCATTAAAATGTGGGGCCGCACGGGTGGAAGCAAGGAAGGGGGCCCCGTTCCGTGAGAGAGCCGTGTATTTCAGAGTTAATTTTGAGTAAGGAGACCCTTTCTGAGTCTCTCTTCCACCTCCTCCCTCCCCCTCCCCTGCCCCTCCCCCTCCCCCTCTCCGACGCTTTTTCCAATGCGCAAGCCTGTTTCTCTCCCAGTGTAGCGGATGCTCCACGAATGCGTCTGAACTAGCCTACTCCCTTGCCATCTCTTTAGCAGAGCATCTCAGGACAGAAAATCTGGTTTGGATTTCACTTCCCTCGCAGGGAAACGCTTACTGTTGTAATAGCAGTGGCAAAGAGAGCACTGTTACTCTTCTAAAAATGCCTCCAGTAAGTGAGGATGCTGCCGCAGGACGCAGAGACGAAGGGGAAATAGAAAAACTCGGGCGTCCGGAGCCGCCCCAGGCTGGGCCATCGGCCCCAGAAGGATCGGGAGACGGTCGTTGTCGCTATTCGGAGCTTGCCTCTGAGTCCTTTTCCGAACCAGCGGACGTGCTGGGTAGTGAGGCGCCTCTCTTGTTTTCCTGCCCAGTTACAAACTAGAACTCGCCGCTGTGTCCTGCAGTTTTCCATCACCGGCGTCTTGATTGTCCCTTTCCTGCCGGGAAGCAGGCCCCCGCCGTCTGGAGTCGTCCTAGGTCAGGTGTCAGCGCACCCCGCGATCTCCCGGAGGGCAGGCCCGCCAGCTCTTCACCCTACAGCAGCCTCATCTTAGATCCGCCTGCTCCGTCCGCCGGGGGTTTTGTTCCTGAGCCTCTGTGCCCTCCTCAGACCTGGAGCCGGCGCCCACTGGGGGTCAGGCACCCATGGCAGAGCAGGCCTTGTGCCTGAGGTCCAGCAGTGTTTCTTCTGAAGGTCCGCTGGGGACACAGTTTCTGTACTTCCTGTCACCTCCCACAGTGAGGGGTGACGCGTGAGGCCTACGCCCCGAAATGCCGGCTGGTGTCGGGTTATCCGTTTTCAAAGAATTAGGGTTCCACAAACGGAACCCCAGCGCCCCAGTGGCTAGAACTGGGTCTCCTTGAAAATGCGGCAGGTGCTTCAGACCCCAGGAGTGGCCCACGGAAGGAGCACGTTGCAAAAACCAGTGGTTGCCATAACGCTGACGCGACGTGTTGGGGAGAGTGAAGGCAGGTGGAGGGCTCTCCCCAACAGAATGGAGGATCCGCGCGGGCGTTTCTGCGTTTCACCCGGTGGAGATGGTTCGTGACAAGATGGCTCTGTCCCTGTAGGTCAGAAGCTGGAGGGATGGGTATTCTATTTTATTTACTTATTATTTTACTGGAGTGTAGTTGCTTTACAATGTTGTGTTAATTTCAGGCGTACAGCAGAGTGAATCAGTCATACACATACGTGTATCCACTCTTTTTTAGGTTCTTTTCCTGTACAGGCCATTATAGGGTATTGAGTAGAGTTCCCTGTGCTGTACAGTAGGTCCTTATTAGTTATCTGTTTTATGTATAGTAGTGTGTACCTGTCAATCCCAGTCTCCCAGTTTATCCCTCCCCTCCCAACCCCTGGTAACCATGAGTTTGTTTTCTACATCTGTAACTCTATTTCTGTTTTGTAAGTAAGTTCATTTGTACCCTTTTTTTTAGATTCCCCGTGTAAGCGATATCATATGGTATTTGTCTTTCTCTGTCTGAGGGATGGGTCTTCTAGACTTTCCAAGTCCACCACTGACTGACACTACAAGATAGATTGGCACTTAGATCTGAATTGCAGGCACAGCAAAACCAGTTCGGTACGACTGAAGGTCATACGATCCTGTCGGCCAGCTGTCGTGTGAAAACCCTCCCCACGGCCGCCGAGAGAAAGGTCTCATCCACTGAAGAGAGGAAACTATAACAAGAGAGCCAGCACTTATCCACTGGAAATCAATCACTTTATGGATATGAAGCGCCTATTTGTGCCAGATACTTGCTAGACCACAGGGTGTACAGGGAAGCAGGAGATGGTGCTGCCCACAGTATCGCAAGCAACATGGTAGACAGATGCTCACAGCACCAGGTGGGAGAGTCGCAAATCAGAAGCCCAGACAGAAGGGTTGAGGACAGACCTTTATAAAGTTTTTCTCTAAAATCTGTTTGGTGTGGAGATAATTATACAGAGACTTCTCTCCATCTTGAGCTTGCCACGGGCTTCCGAGAGGGTGGACCAAGTGATAATTGATTAAGTGCCTCCCTGTGTGCGCTGCAGCAACCCTAAGATGTAGGTGCTCCGTATCCAATTTTACAGAACGATAAGTGGGGGCTCAGAGAGGTTAAGCAACGTGCTCGAGGCCACACAGCTGAAAAAGGGCAGAGTCCAGGACCATATCCTTTCCTCTAGAACACAGGGAGGCAGAAGCTGCTGGTTTTCTCTCTTGAGGCAAAGATTTTTTGGTGTGATTCTTTTTGTTTGATTAGAGTAGAATTCCTACAGTCATTCTCCCACGGCCCCCATCTTTTTTTTTTCACGGGGAAGTGGGGAAATCCATGTCACTTCCCACCCACAAACACAATGTATTTTAACCTCTGGAGGGCAGGAGTTACATCTTGTTGGAGGGGGGGCGGGGGGGTGCTTCACTTGGAACCCCAGTCCCCCAGCTCTCTAAGCCGACAGCGGCAGGAGTCTTTCTAGAATCACTCTCCCCCAGCCTTCACCACCTCCTGCTTTCTTTTCTTCTGCTGCCTGGAAATCTGCCCCGGGGACTGTGGTCTGAGAAAGTACAGTTCTGACCTCAAGCCTTGCACACCTCGGGGTGTTCACGGAAGTCTGAGATCTACATAAAAGCCTGGTCTGCTGCTTCCTGCACTGGCGTTTTGACTGGCCCCAAAGGCCTTTCTAGAAAGAGGCTCTGGCAGCCCCCGTGCAGCCCGGGAAAGCCAGAGCCTCAGGCCTCCTCTTTGGCTTCCCTGCTGTGGCCGGGGTGACCTCCCTGATTTCAGCAGTTGGTATTGTGCCCGGATGGTGATGGGAGAATCAGAAACACCCCACCCTCCAACGACCACCCTGTGCCCATATAAGAAGACCTGGAATGTGCCTTTTTCTAGATATTAGCCTAGTTGATTGAAGTCATTGGCAGCATTGTGTTCAAACACATGGAAATGTGTTTAGGAGTATTACTGCGTTTACCTGTCCTCATGACATTTCAAAAAATAGACGGCTCCACGACTAGAAATGCATTTTAAATTGATCGCCATATCGGTCCTAAGTAGATTTTCAGTGTGTCTTATAAACACAGAAGGGAGAGAGCTGTGCTTGTTCTGTGTTCAGCCTGCTCGCCCCGAGGCCTCAAAGGACGCAGCTCTGGGCCCTGGAGATAACTCCGTCTGAGCTGCGGGGGGGTAACTCGACTGACCTGCGTTCCCCAGCCCTCCCCCAACGCGCTGCACTGTGCCTCTCATTTGCATTCTCAGAGCTAACGCTCACCTTTAAAATAAGCGCCACGCCCGGCTGTGGTCCAGGCCCCTCATCCTTTTTTCCCTTCTCCACCAGTCACTGCTCCCACCTTTCTCTCACCTCTTCTTCCGATGAATCTGCGAGGCTCTCTTACCTTTGTTCCTTCAAGTTTCTTTCTCTGCCTCCTTTGCTCTGCTCTGAACATCCCTAAATGTGTCACTTGTGTCTTATCCTCACTTGTCCTTTTCTTTTTATTTCTCCTGAACCTTCTCATAGTCTCTTTCTTTTTCTTACACTTCTGTCATTCTCTGCTAGTAATGCTTGTTGAATTCAGTGGATGGATGGGTGGATGTGTGGATGGGTGGATGGGTGTGTGGATGGATGGGTGGGTGGATGGATGGGTGGATGGGTGGGTGTGTGGATGGGTGGATGGGTGGATGGGTGGGTGTGTGGATGGATGGGTGGATGGATGGATGGATGGATGGGTGGATGTGTGGATGGATGGGTGGATGGATGGATGGATGGATGGGTGGATGGATGGCCGAATGAGTGAGGCTCCCACTCTCCTGCTTCAAGTTTACTCTGACGTGTCCTTGTTACCAGACTCTGCAGACATGCCCCCATAGACGTCCAAAGGCCTTGGGCCCCCGCCTTGTTTCCTTTTTTAACCTTGTCCCAGGCTCCCGTGGGGTTCCTGTGCAGCCAGGCAAGACAAGCAGGAGATAAAGGGGGAGGTTTAAGTCTGCACATGGCTCCCACAGAAACTTCCAGCTCTCATTCTTGGCTGCTCTAAGAGTGGGCTTCTTATTTGATAACGCTGGTGACCTTTCCTACGAAATGCAAGGACCCAGCCTTTTCACTTAGCAGATGCTCGGGGCCGCTGGGCTCAGCCCACACTCACGTGCCAGCCCCCAGCCTCCCAGGAGCAGGACTTTGCTTGTCAGCGCTCATGTTTAGGGCTGTGCCTGCCCCATGTCCAGTTTTGTCCCTTCCAAACTGCCTCACCCAGACCCCAACCCAGAAAGCAACTCCTGGTTTCCACGCACCTCTCCTGTGCTAGAATTTTGCTTAGATGAAGCCAACGTCTCTCTCTGAAAGCACAGAGGCTCCAGAATTGGAACCAGCTGGTGGTCTCGGTGACTCAGCCCCCGTGGCCCAGGCGGGCTTGCTGACCAGGCCTGGAAGGCACCTGCAGGAGAAAACTGTTTCATTACCATCGGGGCTGGCCCGGAGCAAAGCTGCCCTTCAGGAGTGAGAGCGGGTGACCTCACGCTGGGCTTTGGGTTTGGCCAAGGGGTGTCCAGCCACGGCTCACGGAGACCGTCGGAGCTGTCGGTCTGCTGCGTGCGCAGCTCTGGAATCTAGATGGAGCGAACGCGTTAAAGAGCCAACGTGATAAATTGATAGACATTTCAGGACAACTTAAGTCTGTCATTCCTAATTCTGCTTTTCACAAAAGCTGCTCTGCAGTAGTGGTAGGAAAATGAGAGCTGGAGGGGGTAGACGGCAGAGCGATAACCTTGGGTCATGCGATAGGCGTACGCCCTTCCCGACCTCTGCCCTGATGGGTGCAAGTCGGAAGCCACTACAGGAGATGTCCGGATATGCGGCAGGGCCTGGGGAGGGGGAGGGCCGGTGTTTGCCATGTCCCCCAACCACCCCAAATCCTGACTACCCATAGATGCTTCCTCTTTTCCCAAAAGCTATCAAGTTGAGACATTTTCATGCCACAGAAGCCATTGGCCCTTTGCCCGGGTCACCTGGAAGTGGATAGGGGGAGCACCTTGAGGAGTGTCAGGTGGCTTGGTGCCCAAGGAGATGCCCCGGGGGTGGTGGGCAGTGCCCTAGGCTGAAGGGCAGGACATGCCTCAGATGACGGCTGAGAAGTTTGGCTGTAACTCGAGTTGGGGGGAGGGTTGCGTGTGGAATAAAGAGAAGTAAAGAGAAGAGATGGATTCCAGTGGATGTGATGGAGGCCGGAGACGTGACCAGAGATTGGCTGAAAAGTGAGGGGCACGGCTCCGGATTTGAGGCCGGACCCAGCGGGCGGGATAAATCATCCGGCATATGCGTTGGACAACGGCGTGGTGTTAGTTAGCACTTCCTGGGCAGCGCCCCATCTCCCTCGGGGTCATGCTGTTTGTTTCTGTCCCCTGCAGGCCTCTGTACGTGGGCAGTACTTAGTCCTTATTGATTGCTTACTCTGGTTTTGTATCTAGAAAAAAAGGAACAGGAACAAATAGATAAGGAAGTTTCTCAGATTGCAGGGCTTAAGAATGTGTGGCTGGGACCAGTGTGATTTTCTCAGAAGGCTTAGATCTTGTTTGTAATGTGTATCTGCTGGGATGATTTTTGGCTGCAAGTTATAGAAACAGAATCACAGTTTTATACACACTAGGGTTTTTATTCTTCTCATGAACCAAGAACTCAAAGGCTAGCTTGGACCCAAAGTCCGTGAAGCATCCTCTGCAGCCGTTCTTAGAGTGCGGACTTTGTCTTCATGCTCACAAGAGTGCTGCTCTTCTTCCAGGCATTGCATCCACATTCCACGTAGGAAGACAGGGACAAACTAAAGGTGCTTCTCACCCGATTCCTCCTCCTCTACAGACCCTTCCTAAATGTCTCACCCAGAAACTTCCACTTACATCTCACTGGCCAGAATTGTGTCACACACCCACAATTCTAGCTGCAAGGGAGGCTAGAAATACAGTTGTTGTTTTTTTTTTTTAAGGTGGATATAGTAATGCTCCAAACAGAATTGGGGCTCTGTTGATAAGTAAGAGAGAAAGGATATTGGGTCGGCAGCTGGCAGTGTCTGCCACTACACTGTGAATTTAAAGTGATAATTGCTGCTTTCAAAATATGTATTAGCGAAGCTCTCCTGATTGCTATACACATGTTAATTCATGGAAAATATTATCATCTCAATATTTCAGTTGAATGAGCTGAGATAGAGGTTAAAAAGTTAACTGGGATGCCAGAGAAGAATTTTGCAGGAGGAATTTTCTAGCTGCTTCTCTAAGTGCCCTTTTTGTAGGAATGAAACAGGTTGTAAGGTAGGAGACACACAGGAAGGGCTGCATCTGGTTCTTTCCCACTAAGCTTTCGTTTCAGAGCTGTAAACACAGTAAACATTGCTGGTGTTTACCGGTGTCTCCACATCCTTCTCTATTAATAATCTTTCACCCGTTTTTATGCCAGAAGTCCTTTCAATTAAGCGGAGGTTTCATTGGAATAATTAAACCCTCCATCTCAAGCCTCTCGCTCCAATCATCCAGGCAGATCAATGAACCAGAGACGCATTTATCTAACTGATGGTTCACCCCCTTCTCATTCCGGAGCTTTTGTGCTGGGGCAGCCCGCGGAGAGGAGAGATGTCTGTCCCACGGAGACAGCTCATTTCCAAAGGGCTTGGCACTCCCTGGATCTGAAGTCATTGCAGCCTCCTTGTTTATTTCATTCAGGTTCTGACTTTTATTTATTCACCCAACAAATATATAATGAGCACCTCCCAAGAGTCAGGCCCCGTGCTGAATTTTACCGGGAAGGCGGAAGTGAGGGGGGGATGGAAAGATGAAGCAGACATGTGACAGGTAGCTGAGCCCCTCTGAACCCATTTCCTCTTCCATACGTTGGGGATTGTAGTGGTATCTACCTCATAGGGTTGTTGTAGTAAACGAGATAATCCACATGGAGCATTTAGCCCAGTGTCTGCTTATAGCAACTACCATGTCCCTTTTCCTAGACAGCTATTAGAGGATATGCTCCTGCAAAATGAGGGAATAAAGCAAAAAAAGAGAAAGCTATGGAGCCCAGGAAGCAGGGAATCTGATTAGTTAGGTTAGATGCTGTGCCTCGTCAGTGTTAGCTGTGATGATGGTGAGTTTTAGACCAGGTGATGCTGAGTTGGTGAGGGTTGAGTTGGAATCTCTGCTCTGCCACTTAGTGGCTGTGGGATCTCACCCTGTTATTTAACGCTCTGATCTGACCTCCTCGTCATAAAGTGGGAATCCTAAAACCGACCTTAGCAGGCTCCTGTGAGTGTTAAGCGAGGCGGCATCTGTGACGTGCCCAGCACACAGTCAGCGCTTCTGGTTTGGGAAGGGGTGAGCTATCTGACAAGTTTTACAAAAAGTAGAATAGAGTATGTGTTCAGAGAATGGAGGTAACTGATTGATTCTTTATACTGAAATGCCTTAAATCGTTCCAACTATTGACATAGGTAATTTTTTTTTTTACCATGGTAATACATACGTCATGCAGAGATAAAAAGTAAAGTAGGCTTGTCATGAAAAACGTCCATCCCCAGCCCTGATCCCCAGAGGCAGCTACTTCTCTTTTTCTCCATGTCGTTTTCTTCTGTTACCTACCTCCTTATTTTTAAATAATATGCTTATGTTGCTATTTATCGATATGTCGGTTTTAAGACATTATTTATTGACACGCCTTTAGGTGGATGATAATTTAGCTCCCTTTTCCTAGTTCCCCACTCCATGCACTCCGCCTCCCCCCACCCCCGCCATCATCTCGGTACATTTAGATCAGTTTTACGTGTTACATTATCGTGACCAGGTAAATATTGTTCGTGTTGAAGCAAGTTGTATGCTGAGATTATGTTTCCTTTCCTATCTTTTTGTTTTTTCCAAAGTTAATATCGCCTCTCTTTTTTTTTTCACTTGCTGAGGTTTTTTTAATGTACCTATCCTCAATTTTTTCTTTCTGACTCTCAGACCTGTCATTTGCCTAATAATAATATTTCCTAAATTATGAAATATATCAGATCATGGTTCATTATTTTCCCCTTGGCAGTCTGCATCTAGTGGGCCCTCCATGATCCTGCCAGGATCTTGGCCAGCTACTTTTTACTGCATCCCTCTCATCCTGCAACTTTCCTTGCTGCTCTGTTTCCTGGCCTTCATACCTTCTTCTTCTTTATCGTTTTATTCCCTCGTTTTACTGGAGCATAGCCTGCAGTAGCTTCCTAAGAAAGGGTGCATGGGATAGAAATGTTTAGAGTCCTCACCTTTCTGAAAATAGCATCATTCTCTTTTCACACGTAATAGTTTGGGTAGGTATAGGATCCTAGGTTTAGAAGTATATTCCATTGGAAATGTGAAGGCATCACCCAGCTTCCAGCATTACTGTCGAAAGATCTGATGCCAAACTTACTTCTAGTCCTTTGCATATGACCTAATGCTTTCTCCCAGGAGGATTTTAGGGTCTTCTCTTATTCCCTGGTGCCCCGAAATTTCAGAATGATATTCTGAGAAGGTTATTTTCCACGGAGTGTACTGAGCACTTAAAGGACCCTTTAAAACTGAAGACTCAGGACTTTGCCTGGTGGCGCAGTGGACAAGACTCCGCACTCCCAATGCAGGGGGCCCGGTTTCGATCCCTGGTCAGGGAACTAGATCCCACATGCATGCCACAACTAAGAGTTCACATGCCACAACTAAGGAGCCCACGTGCTGCAACTAAGGAGCCCGCCTGCTGCAGCTAAGACCTGGTGCAACTAAATAAATATTTTTTAAAATAATAATAATAAATTAAAAATAAATAAAACTGAAGACTCATGTTTTTACATTTGGAGAATCCTCTAATACTATTTCCTCTGATAATTTCATCCTATAATTGATATTGTATCCCCACAAGATATACAGGAAAGGAAGCATAATTTCTGCATGATTTCTATTTATTGGATATTAGACCTTCTAAATTGACTTCATTTTCCTCCTTTCTTATTTTCCTTCTCTTAACTTTTTGTTAACTTTCGGGGTGATTTCCTCAACTTTATCTTCCAAACTTTCTATCGATTATAAACTTCCGCTACTTTATTTTAATCATGAAGAACTCTTTCTTGTCCTTTGCTCCCTTGTCAAAGCACCCTATTGTTTTATGACTGCAATATCTTATCTACTCTCTTAATGGATTTTAATTATTGGATTGTGTTTTTTCCGTTTTCTCTCAACGCACTGTCTGCCTTCTGCCGGTTCCCTGTATCAGTTTGTCTGTTTCGATCTCTTCCTTTCATGTGGGGACTTGGCTTAAGCCTTAAGTGCCCCTTGCCTCTCTGTTTATTCTTATGTGGGAGGGAACAGAAACTGTGCATGCAAGTTCTGCTTGCACAATGGGCTTCCCTGGAGCGTGAATAATCACTGGCTGACTGTGCTTGAATAACACCAATGACGGGGAGCTCATACCTCACCAAGCAATTGACTCCTCTTTTGAGAAGGAGGAGTTATTCTTTTGAACCCTGAGCCAATATCTGGCATCTTACAACTTGGTTTTAGTTCTGTCTTAAGTTCGTGTGTTAAAGTGATATTTCAGGGAGATGTTATACATACACTTTCTGGTTTGAGTCATTTAAAAGGTAAACTTTTTTAAAAAAGGCAATTCTAGGGGCTGTATGGTAGTGATTAAGTCCACATCCAGCCTTCCATGCTAATCATATGACTTGGAACCTCTCCCAGGTTTGATTTTCTTGGCTATACTGTGGTGATGACGGTGATGATGGTGGTGGTGGTGATACAACCACCTGTCTCAAAGAGTTCTTGAGCAGTTAGGCTTAGCCGAGTGCCTGGCAGACTAAGTCGTCTATAAACACAGGGATGATGTTTCCAGCAGTTAAATGTCATACCTATGAGTTAATCGCTCAGGAGATGTAGCCGATACATTTTCCCCGACCTCAGGACCAAGTTTTCGAGGGTGAACTCAAAATTCAAAGGGCAGAAATAGAAAGTTCAGCCTCATTACTGGGTGTCTTGTGCCTCAGTTTCCCCAAACTACATTGGCACATCATCGGATAGTACAAACCTGCTTTCCCTTTCCTGCAATTAAAACCTCTCCTACTATGAATTTTCTTAAAGGTTTTTCTTCTGATTACAAAAGAGGAAAAAAGCAAACTTCTTTGTTTAATGCAAATACAGAGAAGTATCATTTCCCTGGGCCTCCCTGGGCCTTGGTTTGTTGGGCTGAGGACGGCCCTGCCCGTAGATCTCCTGCTCCCCCAGCCCTCGCCCGGGGCCCCCCAGCCGAGGAGACCAAGGAGACAGTGCCCTCCATAGAAGCATGTCGCCGCCACCTCCCCGGGGCTGAGGGGCTGAGACAGCAGCTGACTCCGATCCAAGCTGACACCCAACGAGAAGAGCTGCTGTCAGCCCTGGGAGAGCTTGTGTCATCTATGATTAAGCCTCAAAGCCAAAACCCAACAAGTTTCTGATTAAACGATGGCATCCCAGGGTCCCTGTCACCCTGAGTGGAGCTGTGGGTTTGGAGCAGCCGTCTGCTAAGGGTACCCTGGCAGCTGTCAAGACAGGTGTCGGGGGCTTCCCTGGTGGCACAGTGGTTAAGAATCCGCCTGCCAACGCAGGGCGCATGGGTTCAAGCCCTGGTCCGGGAAGATCCCACATGCCACGGAGCAACTAAGCCCGTGCGCCACAACTACCGAGCCTGTGCTCTGGAGCCCGTGAGCTGCAACTACTGAGCCCCCGAGCCACGACTACTGAAGCCCGCGCGCCTAGAACCTGTGCTCTGCAACAAGAGAAGCCGCCACGATGAGAAGCCCGCGCACCGCAACGAAGAGCAGGCCCCGCTCGCCGCAACTAGAGAAAGCCCCGCACAGCAACGAAGACCCAACACAGCCAAAAATAATAAACAAATAAATAAAATTGCCATCTCTCAAACCACTAAAAAAATAAAAGTTAAAAAAAAAAAAGAGGACCAGTGTCAGCTCCTCCTGACCTTCTCAGAGTCTGCGCCTCCCCCACCGCCCCCTCCTCTACCGCCCTTTCTCCAGAAGGAGAGCTGGCCCTTTCCCTCAAAACCCACAGCCCCAGCTGGGCTCCTGGAGGGACTGGCTGGGCATGACGGCCTTGCCAGTCACCGTAAGGAACGCCGCCCTGGGGAAGTGACGGCGTGTTCCTGCCCAAAACCACGGAGAGCAGAGCTGAGACGTCACTCACAGTGAAGGGAACGTTTCTGGACTCAGGAGTGTGGTTTGCTGCTTCTGACCTGATGAATTACTAGCTGATTAGAACCTCTACACTCTGCAAATGCTTCTGTCAAAGACTTCTAACGAGCTTCCACCCGGCCATGAGCAGCCCCACAGGTGGCCTTCTCTCCACTCCCAGAGTCTTGGGACCTGGGGCCAGTGGCCTTTCCCGGCTGTCCATCGGTGGGAACAAAAGCCCTTCTCCCCCAGCAGCTCCAGGCCACAGTCCACTGCGTCCCTGTCACCTGAAGAGATGCAGACCCTGGGATTGTGTGGCCTTTGCTTCCAAAGCAGCGGGCCCCTTTGCTGCTTGAATGGTTCTGTCTCCAACCTGTGGCCTTGTTTCAAGTCATATTATCTTTCCTCTTACAGATCCTGCCCATCAGACCTCCACATCCGGAAGGAAACTGGCTCAGGGAAGGACCAGCCCCAGCCAGAAGGAGTAAAAGGAGTAAAAGTCACCTCCTGTCCATTGTGCGCCGACTCTATGCCAGGTACTTCACGTGTGTCTCCTTTATGTAAAATAAATAGAAAGCGAGGTTACCTGAGACTTGCCAGGGGAGCAGGGAGGGGAGGGTTCCAGGCCGAGGGAGGTGCAGGAAGCAGGTTCTGAGCGAGCGGGCACCTGGTGGAGAATCAGAGACCGTCAGGCGAGGTGCGACCGTGGGGGCTGGTGGGGGGCCACCCTCAGCTCGGAGGTCAAGACAGAGATGCTGAATTGTATCATAGCAGCAGCTGGGGCCACACGGTCCATGGTTCCAACGAATGGCGGAGGGACGTGAGACCAGCGGCTTCCGTGGAGTTTGTCCACCGGCAGGTAGTCTCCTCGAGCCTGTAAGAACTTGAGCAAAATAGCCCTTCCTGCAGAATGTGGCCCAGGAGGCTTGAACCTGCTTTTTTCTGGCTGTGTGTAGAAAGACAGATGTGGTCTAGGGTTTGACTCAAGACCAAGCCAGACCCTGCTGAGGGTACTGTCCGAGTTGCCATCAACTCTGGCTACAGTTGAGGGGAGGGAGGCCCGTCCAGCCCGACAGGCTGTTAAAGCTCAGGGCCTCGGTGTCTAAGAGTGTGTTTCCGAGCAGATGCTTCATCCAGGTTCCTCCAGGTGACGGGGCCGAGTCAGGCTGAGTTACAGGGAAGCGTTTGAGAAGAGAAATACCTTTGAAATTGTGGTCAAGGTGGGGTTTTTTTCCTTTGAGCCTAGCTACACTATCCAAAGTTTCTGCCCATGAAATATTTCATACGTTTTTATACACACACACACGCACACATAAAAATGTGTACGTGTATCAGTGAAACAAAGAACAGTAAAATGGACACGCGTGTCCCAGCTGAAGCAGTATTTCCCAGGATCAGCCGTGTCACCTATGTGTCCCACCACGTCACAGCCGTCCTGCTGCCCTCACCCTTCTGACGTTTATCAGACCCCTGCTCTTCAGTATAGTTTTGCAGTATGTCCTCAACCATATAGCTGAGTTGCGTATGTTTGGGAAATTTCGTGGGCGCTCCCCTATGGCACGTAATCTTTCGCGACTTGCTTTTACACTCGGCGTCACCTCCCCGAGGTCCGTCTGTGTTGACGCGTAAGCCGGAGTTCTTTTCCCCTGCCCTGCTGTAGGGTATGCCGTCGTTGAATACTCACATTATTGACCCCCTCTACTTGTGTCGGGACGTCTGTAGGGTGTCCAGGTTTTTTGGATACACGATGCCTCTGTTGAATATTCATGCACGAGTCTCCAGCTGAAATTAATGGGGAGATTCCTGAAGGTCTGTAGCAAGGACCAGACATCACACGTGGCCACGGCTTACAGGGCTGGGAAGTAGAGGTACACACCCAGAGAGAGGACTCTGGCCACTTCTCAGGGGCCCTCGGGGTCTCTCACTGCAGCTCCACCTGGCAGACCAGCTCCCTCCGCCTCCGTAGCCTCGACCTGCCTGGGGCTCTGCTTTACTGTGGCCAAGTTCTAGCCTCCACTGTGGCCGCCCTGATGCCACCTTCTAGCTAACTCCCCACAGCACGTTCACCCGCCCCACTGTCTCTTTGGCCCATAGGAAATTCCCAGGTCAAGGGATTGGACGAGTGCACCCAGCCTCAGGGCTGGTCCTCTTGGAGCAGGTCGGTCGGCCGTGGCTGGAGGGTTTATCTGGTACAAACAGGATGTCAGGGCTGTGGCCACCTGAGGGCGTGGGCAGGAAGGCAGATGTTACATATCGGCGTACCTGTTTCCCTAGACTTCGCTGTCATCTTTGTTCATTTTTCTTTTTCTCCTTTTTCAAACTATACACATAAGACACTGATAGGTGTGTGTGTTGTAAACGCTAAAACAGTATAGGTAACGTCCAAGTCCTCCTGGCCAGTAACCTCGGAATTCCTCCCTCTTCTTAGATAGAATCAGTATAATCAGATCCTCTCAAACGTTTCCCCTCCCTCCTTCTTCCCCTCCCCTCCCCTCTCCCTATTTCTCGCTCCCCTTCTCTTTCACACACACACACACACACACACACACACACACCCCTACCTATATAATTATAGGTATTGCATTACATGGATGAGTTTCTACTGTGTTGTGATATTTTTTCTGACCCCAAATGTACAGTGTTTTCTTGACACCAAATACGTGTCCTTGTTTCACATCCACCAGTTCTCTGACACCACCTGGGTGTCCAGCAGTCCAGTTCAGTTCTGACGCTAACTGTCCAGGGGCAGCAAAGAAGCCACAGGCTAAGGGCTCAATCCCACAAGCCTGCCCCCGCCCAGGATGGTGGCCCCAAACCCAGGGCCACCTGCCCTCTGCCTGAGCAGCTCTAAATCAGGGTCTCCCACAGCCTCCTCGCCGGGTGCAGTAATTTGCTGGAATGGCTCACAGAACTCAGGAAAACACTATACTTATTATAACAGTTGATTTTAAAGGATACAAATGAAAACACACAGGAGGAGGTCCGGAAGGGTCCCGAGCACAGGAGCCTCTGTTCCCATGGAGCTGAGATGAGCCACTCGCCCAGCGTGTGCTTGAATTCAGAAACTTGGAAGCTCTTTGCCCCCCATCACTGAGGGATTTTCATCAAGGTGCTGTTACGTGAGTGATGGATTAAATCATTCTCTGTTGGTGACTGAGTTCAATCTCTAGCCTCTCTCACCTCCCCTGAGGCAGGAATGTGGGGCTGAAAGTTACAACCTTCTAATCACTTGCCTGGTTCTTCTGGCATTCAGCTCCCATCCTAAAGCTACTAGGGGCCCCTTACCCAAGAGTTATCTTGTTACCATACAAAAAGCATTCACACTCTTGTCACTCTGTGCTGGGAACCAGGGGCAAAGACCAAATACATTTTTTAATTATACCACATGTATGTGTGTACGTATTTACTTTCATTTTTTTTAACATCTTTATTGGAGTATAATTGGTTTTCAATGTTGTGTTCGTTTCTGCTTTATAACAGAGTGAATCAGCTATACATATACATATGTCCCCATATGTCTTCCCTCCTTGCGTCTCCCTCCCTCCCTTTAGTTTTTTAAATAAACGATGTCTTGGGATCTTTTTATATCACCAAATACTTTCAAAATGTTATTCTATATGCAAAAGGGTCATGGAGTATCTGCTGAAGAATGTTTGGATTGGCTACGTTTTTTTCCTATTATAAATAGTGCTAAATTTTCAAGTAAAAAACTGGGGAGAAATTCAATCTCCATTATAGGAAAATGAAGAAATAAGTTATGGTATATTCTTGCAATGGAATAATACATCCAACAGTTAAAAATGAATAAACCAATAAAAATTAAGGGACTGCCAGATTAGATTGAAACAACGAGATCACGTGTATACTATCGACAGGAGAAAAACCTTACGTCCAAAGGTACAAGGAGGTTAACAGTAAAAGGATAGAAATATAGACTATGCTAAAAAGAATCATAAAAGAGCTAGAGTGGCTTATATCAGACAAAATAGATGTTAAAACAAAAGTGTTACTAGAAATAAAGAAGAGATTTCATAATGATAAAAGTGTCAACCACCAGGAAGTTATAACAGTTATAAATATAACCTAACCCAAACAACAGAGCCTCAAAATACATGAAGCAAAAACGGACAGAATTGGGGCTTCCCTGGTGGCGCAGTGGTTGAGAGTCCACTTGCCGACGCAGGGGACACGGGTTCGTGCCCCGGTCCAGGAGGATCCCACATGCCGCGGAGCGGCTGGGCCCGTGAGCCATGGCCGCTGGGCCCGTGAGCCATGGCCGCTGGGCCGCACGTCTGGAACCTATGCTCCGCAACCGGAGAGGCCACAACAGTGAGAGGCCCTCATACTGCAAAAAAAAAAAAAAAAAAAAACCTGACAGAATTGAAGGGAGAAATGTAAAATTCAACAATAATAGCTGGATGGAGATTTTTAGTACTCTACTTTCAATAATGGATAGAACAATAGACAGAAGATCAACAAGGAAATAGGAGACTTGAACTTGGACTTGTCTATAGTACGTGCCACCTAACAGCAGAATACGTACTCTTCTCAAGCCCCCACCTGGAATGTTCTTCATATGCTGGTCCATACAACAAACTTCAGTAAGTTTAAAAGGATTGAAGTGATCCAAAGTAGGTTTACCAACCACAATGGAATTAAATTAAAAATCAATAACAGAGAGTAATTTGGGAAGTTAACAAATATGGGAAATTAAACATCACACTTCTAAATAACCAATAGGTCAAGGAGATCACACAAGAAAATAGAGTATTTACTTTGAGACAAACGGAAATGAAAATGCAACATACTGAAACTTCAGTGGTGTCACTAAAGCGGTGCTCAGCAGGGAATTTATAGCTGTAAGTGTTAATACTTTTAAAAGATCTCAAATCGGTAACCTAACCTTCCACTTTATGAAACTAGAAAAAGAAGAGCAAACGAAAACTGAAGCAAGGATAAGAAAGGAAGTAATACTATTAGGACGAAAATAAACGAGTTAGAGGAGAGAAGAGCAATCGAGAAAATGAATGAAACCAAAAGTTGTTTCTTTGAAATTTCAACAAAATTGACAAACCCTTAGCTAGACTGACCAAGAGAAAAAGAGAGATGATCCAGATTACTAGAATCAGAAATAAAAGAAGGGACATTACTACCAACCTTACAGAAATAAGAGGCAAAATAAAGATAAAGGAATAATATGAACAGTTGTTTCTAATAAATTCGGTTACTTATATGAAATGGACAAATTCCTAGAAAGACACAAATTACTGAAACTTACTCAAGAAAAACAGGAACCTACAACAAGTAAAGAATTAGTAATCAAAAACCTACCTACTGGGGCTTCCGTGGTGGTGCATTGGTTGAGAGTCCGCCTGCCGATGCAGGGGACACGGGTTCGTGCCCCGGTCCGCGAAGATCCCACGTGCCGCGGAGAGGCTGGGCCCGTGAGCCATAGCCGCTGAGCCTGCGCGTCCGGAGCCTGCGCTCCGCAACGGGAGAGGCCGCAACAGTGAGAGGCCCGCGTACCGCAAAAAAAAAAAGAGAGAACAAGAAAAGGATGTGCATTCTTGCCTCTTCTGTGTAACATTGTGTTAGAAGTTCTAGCCTGGGAAATTAGAGGGGAAAAAAAAGAGAAGAAAAGAAAAGCCATCCAGATTGAAAAGACAGAAGTAAAACAGTGTAATTGCAGATGACATTATCTTATACATAGGAAAGTCATGTAGAAAACATCCTATCATAAGGAATCCACTAACAAACTGTTAGAACTAGTAAATGATTTCAGTAAATCTGCTGGATGGAAGAGCAATATACAGAAGTCATTTATTGCATAGCCATATGTTAACAATGAATTTTATTCAACAAATAAAATTAAGAATACAGTTCACATTTACAATGCCATCAAAAAGAATTTAAATACTTAGGAATAAATTTAGCAAAAGAAGTGTACACTGAAAACTACAACACATTGCTGAAAGAAATTAAAGAAGATCTAAATAGAAACACATCCCATATTCTTGGAGTATGACACTTAATTGCTAGATGGTAATACTGTTCAGATTGATCTACATATGCAACAGATTCACTATCAAAATCCCAACTACTTTTTTTTGCAAGTATTGACTAGTTGATCCCTAAAATTCATATGGAATTGCAAGGGGACCGGAATAGCCAAAACATCTGAAATGGGAAGAGCAAGGTTGGAAGACTCATACTTCCCAATTTCAAAACTTACTGCACATTGACAGTAATGAAGACAGTGTGGTACTGGCATAAGGATAGACATATAGGTCAATGGAATAGAATTGAGAGTCCAGAAATGAACACTCACGTTTATGGTAAATTGAGTTTTGACAAAGGTGCCAAGACCATTCAATAGGGAAAGAAGAATCTTTTCAACAGATTGTGCTGGAACAACTCAATCTCCACATGTAAAAAACAGCTGGACCCTTACCTCACACCATACACAAAAGTTCATTCAAAATGCATCATAGGCCTAAATGTGAGAGTTAAAAGTATAAAACTCTTAGAAAAGTAAATAGAAGTAAATTTTTATAACCTTGAATTAAGTAATGGTTTCTTAGATACACACCAAAAGCACAAGTGAAAAAAGAAATTGGACTACATCAAAATTAAAAACTTTTGTGCTACAAATAATACCTTTAAGAAAGTGAAAAGGTAACCAACGGAATAGGAGAAAATATGTGCCAATCATATATCTGACTTGTTTCCAGAACACATAAAAATTCCATATTAAAGACAAAGGTCCAATTTAAAAATGGTCAGAGGATCTGAAGAGGCATTTCTCATGCACAGATGGCCAACGTGCACATGAAAAGATGCTCAATGTCATTAGTTCGTAGGGAAATACCAATCGAAACCACAGTGAAATACCACTTCCCAGCCATTCAGATGGCTGCACTAAACACGATGGACAAGAATAATTGTTGACAATGAGAACCTCATACATCGCTAGCAGGAATAGATTAGGACCTCATACATCGCTAGCAGGAATAGATTAGGACCTCATACATCGCTAGCAGGAATAGATTAGGACCTCATACATCGCTAGCAGGAATAGATTAGGACCTCATACATCGCTAGCAGGAATAGATTAGGACCTCATACATCGCTAGCAGGAATAGATTAGGACCTCATACATCGCTAGCAGGAATAGATTAGGACCTCATACATCGCTAGCAGGAATAGATTAGGACCTCATACATCGCTAGCAGGAAGAGATTAGGACCTCATACATCGCTAGCAGGAATAGATTAGGACCTCATACATTGCTAGCAGGAATGTAAAATGGTGCAGCCACTTTGGGAAACAGTTTAGCTGTTCCTCAAAATGTTAAACATAGAGTTACCTTATGGCTCATCAGTTCCATTTCTGCATATCTGCTCAAAGGAAATGAAAACATGCGTTGACAAAAAAACGTGTACGTGAATCTTCATAGTAGCATAATTTGTAATAACCAAACAACCCAAAGTCATCAATGGGTGAATAAACAAGGTGTGATATATCCATACAATGAGAAAGTATTCCTCAATAAAAAGTACTGAAACATGCTACATACAACATGGATGAACCTGGAAAGAAGCCAGGCACCGAAGACCACATGTTGTACGATCCCATTTAAGTGAAACGTCCAGAACAGGCAAGTCTACAGAGACAGAAGATAGATTAGTGGTTGCCTAAGGCTGGAGGAGCAGGTATTGGAGGGGAGTGACTACTGAAGGGTATGAAGTTTCTTTGGGGAGTGATGAAAATGTTCTAAAATTAATTGTGCTGATGGTTGTACAACTCTGTGATTATACTAAAAAGCATTGAATTGTACACTTTTAAAAGGTGAATTGTATGGTACGTGAATTATATCTCAACAAAGCTGTTTTTAAAAATGAATGAATTAGGTCTGTATGTATCAACCTAGATAAATCTCAGTAAATGCAGAGAGAAAAAAGCAAGTTGAAAAAGGAAACAGGAAAGCATATAGTATGATGCCATGGCCGCTGAGCCTGCGCGTCCGGAGCCTGTGCTCCACAACGGGAGAGGCCACAGCAGTAAGAGGCCCGCGTACCGCAAAAAAAAAAAAAAAAAAAGGTAGAATATATATGCTTTTCTCTACTGTTTTTTCACCTAACAGTGGATACTGGAGATCTCTCCAAAGTTTATAGAGCTATTCCAGTGAGGCTCTTTTATTAACCTTGTTGGGGTTTATGTCTAAAAGGAGGGGCGCCAGAGATGGATGACTATATGCAGACACTGAAGGATGAAGAGGATGCCCTGTGGGAGAATGTGGAGTGCAACCGGCACATGCTGAGTCGCTACATCAACCCAGCCAAGCTCACCCCCTACCTGCGCCAGTGCAAGGTCATTGATGAACAAGATGAAGATGAAGTGCTTAATGCTCCCATGCTGCCGTCCAAGATCAACCGGGCAGGTAACCTCAGGAGATAACTTACAGTTAGCTGTAGCAAAATGACGTTTCTCTCAGTCAGGGATGTTTAACTAGAGTCCATAGACCTCTCCCCACCCCTGGTCCCCCAGCAAACTGTCCATGGGTAGAGAGGGTCTATTAACTTGGCCAGGGGGAAATTACATCCTTATTTTACCCACCTAAGGCTTAGCGTTCCCTTCAATTATGGACGCAGGTAGGCAACAAATCACAGTGATTAGCAATACTTGTGTCCTTGTCAACAGTAAACATTACAGATATCTTCTTATCACATTACAGCTATTACAGATTTCAAAATATCACTTATACTCATCTTTCCCTTGAAATGATAGTAGTTATTAGACCTGCCAAGAGATTGGCTTATTTGATGCATTGATAAAGAAGCCCATTTATTACTGAGTCGCAAATTTAATATTTGTTCACGTATCTTATTATGATGGATTCCCTTTGCCATCCAGTGCATTTTATCTGTTTGAAAATGTTATTCTGGTAAAGGGTCCATAGGCTTTTCCAGACCGCCTAGGGGTCCATGACACTTTATCACATGCATTAAAGGTAGGTAGTAAGTGTGGTCTGTGAACACTATCTTGGTTTTATATACATCTGTGTGTGTATTCACATACATGTTTGTAGCAAAATATGTTTTGTGTGTACGCATGCGGTCACAATGTAAAATGCATCTCTTTCTGTGGTTCACAGTCGAAGAGGGCTGAAACTCACTTGCCCACAGTGTGACTGGTGATAAGCAGCTCATATGCTATGACTCTCTTTTGCTGTTTTGATGTTTTACCTGACAAACATCACTAATCCCAGCATGTTTTCCTACTGAGCCTGGATGTAACTTTAGAATCCGGGCGGCTGTGACAAACAGTCAGGTGACACAAGATGAAATGTATTTATTATGTCTACCCTAGGGGAAGGATTGAGTTTTAGCGCCTCAAGGGAAGAAACAGCTGAAAATAAAATGTTTAAGGAAGGGGCGAGAAATGTAGAGAATAAGTGGAACCAGTAGGATAAAAACTGAAAACTGCCAAGGAAATTACACTTAGATTAAAAACGTTCCCAGACTAAGAACATGGAGCTATTCCTGCTTCCTAGGACTTTTCCTAGCTCCCCACCCAAATACTTATCTTCCTGGTCTGAATCCCAGAGAACCATATATTATTCCGTAACCACTGCTGTACATCCGTCCTCCTTCAATCACAGACGCCTGTGTGGTTAATTTTAGCCCTGGCCAGTTGGGAAGCTCTTTAAGACTGTTGGTTTCCTATGGCTGCTTCTGGTTCCACCAGTCTTTGGGAGAAAGGAAACTAACACTCACAGTCCCTGCCGAGGGCCTAGCACTTCGATTTACATTAGCTGGACTGTAAGATAAAACTCAGGAGTGACAGGATGTGGTGAGACTCTCTTCTTAAGAGTGTACTGTCTGGATGTGAGCCCAGCGTAAGACTGGATTTGGAGACATGGACGCTTCTGCCCACCGAGTGATTTGGCCTTTCCTCTAGGCCGACTGCTGGACATTCTACATACGAAGGGGCAGAGGGGCTACGTGGCCTTCTTGGAGAGTCTGGAATTCTACTACCCAGAATTGTACAAACTGGTGACTGGAAAGGAACCCACTCGTAGATTCTCCACCATTGTGGGTAAGTGGCTTTACCAGCAGCATTCGGACTGTGATGGGAGGGGTGTGTGTGTGTGTGTGTCCAGTGGTGGGACAGCTCTAAGCTTATGGATCTGTGACGTCAGGACAGTGCCCCGGTGGCACTTAGGAACTGTCAACCATATTTCTGCCTGATGATGAAATGTAGGTCACAGAGGAACAAACTGAATCAAGAGAAGTGTGTGTTTACTGAACATCCCCCATGAGTGTTGGGGGGGTGGAACTCCCCCTACCCTCTTCATCTTGTCCTTTCCTTTGCCTACCCTCCTGCCAGTATCCCATGAACCAGAGCCCGTGGTCATCTTGACATCTTAATTTTCCTTCCTAAATATTCTTAAATCTGTCTTTTCTCCATATACACCCCTATCCTAGTCAAGACCCATGCAACCCTATCAGCTCTTTATATCCATTCCTGCTCTGATCCAATGAGTTCTCCACTCCTCATGTCACCCTCCCCTACTTAAAACCTTTCAGTGGCTTTCCATTGTTGCCATCTGAAGACCCCAGTGCAGCCCACAAGGACCCTACGTGGTCCAGCCCCTGATCATACTCCCAGCCTCACCTTTCTGCCTCTCCCTGTCTCTGAGCTCCAGCCACTTTGGTCTTCCTTCAGTTTCTGAAATGTGCCAGGTTCCTCTTCCCTTCCCATAGGACCTTGGCAATGTTGTTCCACCTTCCTAGAATGTGTTTTCTCTCCTCAATACCTGAGCCCATCCATCAGGAGCCTTCTCTAATGCCTCTGTCCACTCAGCTGGATCTGGTCCCCCCCACCCCGTTACACACTCTCACAGTCCCCCATACCTTTACTTTGTACAGTCCTCTCACTCTGTAGTTATATTTGCGTGTGATCACTTGCTTTTTTGATGTCTGTCTCCCTTACCAGACATAAGCTCTACCGGGACCAAGGCTGTCTTGCGCACCCTGAATCCCCGGTGCCTGATGGGTAGTAAGAGCTCAGTAAAATGTTGGTGAGTGAATGAGTGAACGAATGACACCTGCCCCACGTCTGGAACCCCCTTCTTCCCCTCCCCAGTCCTCAGGCCTGACTGGGTGCCCCCCTCTCCACAGTGGAGGAGGGCCACGAGGGCCTCACGCACTTCCTGATGAACGAGGTCATCAAGTTGCAGCAGCAGATGAAGGCCAAGGACCTGCAGCGGTGTGAGCTGCTGGCCAAGTCACGACAGCTGGAGGACGACAGGAAGCAGCTGACGCTGACACAGGTGGAGCTGCTGACCTTCCGGGACCGGTACTACAAGATGAAGGAGGAGCGGGACAGCTACAACGACGAGCTGGTCAAGGTGAAGGATGACAACTACAACTTGGCCATGCGCTACGCCCAGCTCAGCGAAGAGAAAAACATGGCGGTCATGCGGAGCCGGGACCTCCAGCTCGAGGTGAGGGGCACGTGGCGGGAGCTGCCGGGCCAAAGTGAGTGAGCGGGAAGCGAAGGCCACCAGGCAGGCAGGGGCAGGGTTTAACACCTGGCCAGGTGAGGGAGAAAGGAAGACGCGGGAGTTCCGGCAGCCTAGATCAACTGTGCGCACGCGCACGCCAACCCAGCGAGGCTCGGTGCCGCAGTTTAGCGCCCAGATCCACTGCGCATGTGTGCACATGCGCACAGACCCAGTGAGCTTGACGTCCTGCTCAGGACGTGCAGACTTGCGCACCTGGGCCCGGTGGAGCTTCCCACTTGCTCCGGAGCGAGGACCCACTAGGCACGTGAACCAGAGATGCGCACATGGGCCCAGCTCGTGGGCACTGCACCCGTGCTGGGTGAGGGGGAAGATGGAGGATTCAGGGGCCTGCCCAGCTCTATGGCCCTCGGGAAAATCCCAAGGAGATGGGCACAGCACCTGTCCCGTGGATTCATGAGATCCTTGAGGCCAGGACTCTGCCCTTCACAGCTGTATCCACAAAGCGCAGCATGACACAGTGGAAGAGTCACTTATCAGTGAACAGTCCAGCAGCCAAATGGTAGATGTCATTAATGAGTTTACTTCCAAAAGGGAGATGGAGAAGGGAATTGCTTAACTCATTCATTCCTTTTATTGTGCACCGCCTTGCACCAGCCTCTTTTCCAGGGGTACATAACTCAAAACCAAAGCCCTGCTGTCATGGAGCTCACATTCTAATCAGAAAAGAAATGCATCAATCGCTGGTAGTAATAAGTGCTATTAAGAAGAGGGAGAAAAGAGTTTAGGGATAGTGAGTGAGGGGTGCTGTTTTAAATAGGATGGTCAGGAAGCGTTCCTGACAAGGAGACACAGGAGCAGAGATCTGAGGAGAGGGAGGAGCCAGCCCTGCAAGTCTCGGGGAAGAGCAAGGAGCAAGTGCAAAGGCCCCAGGTAGCGGCCATGCTTGGTGTTTTCGACAAACAGCAGGAGAGCCAGTGGGGCTGGAGCCAAATGAGCAGATGGGAGCCGGCCAGGGTCCAGATCCTGGGGGCTTGGTAAGAACCTTGGAATTTATTCCAGTAGTGACGGAAGCCACTGAGGGATTGAGAGCTGCGAGTGACAAGTGATTTATATCTAGAAAGATCACTCTGGCTGCTAGGTGGAAAATAGACCCTCAGAACATTTATGAAGCACCTGCCATGTGTGAGGCACGGTGCTAAGCACTGCGGGGGACATAGGCATAAATAACCTGATTTGTGCCCAGGTCACTTACAATTTAGTTGAACCAGACAGATCAGTAAACAGTCCACTAGAATTCCGGTGGATTGAGTCGGTGGCATAGCAGGCAAAACGCAAGAGCTTTGAAACCCTTTGGCTTTGACTTCAAATCTGACTTCTGGCTTTACCACTTAGTGGGTTCTTGGCCTCCGTTTCCTCATTCGTAAATGCCAGTTACATGGAAATGAAAATAATACCTACGCCCTAGGATTGCTGAGATGCTGAAATATGTCTTTGGCAAGATGGCTGACCTAGTAAGCACACACTTTGTGTCCACTTGGATGGGACTGGGGATCTAGACCCAGAACAGGTCACTTGGGTTCATCTTCCAAGACTCTAAGGAGGACTGTGTGTGTGTGTGTGTGTGTGTGTGTGTGTGTGTGTGTGTGACCAGGAAGCAAGGTTTCTGTGCTGTCTCATCTAGGATTTGGAGGTGTTAATCTGTGGCGGAGGTTTAAAACTTTCTCTCCTAGAACTTTCTCCTGCTTTATGTTTTTCTGGCCATATAGTAACAGTGAGAGACCATATCTAGAACTTGAAAGAACATCTGGCCAGCTGAGTCCTAGGCCATTTCTCAGGCCCAGGCTGCTTCCCTGCATGCCTCTTTGTTCCTTCCCTCAGACCACGGACGTACAGCCGAGGTCCTTCCTTGCTGAAGCCGTCACCCTCCACCTGCCAGATGTCTTGAGATGTTCCCCCCATAAGCCTAGAATTGAAAAAGGACGCTCACCCATTTGGTACCCTCCTCCTTGCAGACCTTGAAAACAATCTTCCTCTTCTAGGTGTTTGGCCAAGGCTGATCAGTTTGGGGAAGCAGCCAGGCTAGGTCACAGAGGTTTAAGAAGCTTCCTCCCAGTCTCAGTTCCTCACACTCGCCTCCTGGGTGAAGCTCAGCACAGCTGGAGAAGTTGTCCCATTTCCAGGGGTAGTAACTGCCTCCTCCTCCAGGAAGCCACTCTTTCTTACACACTAAGTCTGGGCAGGTCCTTTAGGCCAGAGATCCTGTCAGTGGCAGCAATGCCATTTGTTCAACTAAAATCTTGTGTGAAACACAAGAGGCCAAAACGTGCATATGCAGAACTACTGTGGGGTGTGAAGTCAGGGTGGGGCCCGGATCCCCGCCCTCCCCATCTCTTTGCTCCCTGCGATAACACGAGGGTTCTTGAGGGTTCTTGAGGGAATCTTGACTTCTGAGGATTGGAGTTTGAAACCCATCCTAAAAGACCTTTAAAATGGATAACATACCTCAGGGAAACGCCAGGTTGGGTGCCTTTTATCCTAGTCTGTAATCTGTTCCGCTCCACGCAAGTTGCCTGAGGGAGTCTTCCAGGGGACGTAACTGCTTTAGAACTGTTCTGAATTAATGGATCAGGACCCTCTTCCTCATCAAGGAGGGGGTGGTTTGTTTCACTGGAAGAGGTTTCTTTGAGGCCTTCTCTGTCACCAACTGGAGGAAGGAGAGAGCGGGGCAGAGCACAGCTCGTGCTGGAAGTCCAGTAGGATCTGGGAGGCACTGCCTTTTCTGAATGTCTCCTGTCAACTGCGTTCTCCCCTCGGCACCCTGTGGGTGTTTCAGATCGACCAGCTCAAGCACCGATTGAATAAGATGGAGGAGGAATGCAAGCTGGAGAGGAATCAGTCGCTGAAACTAAAGAATGACATCGAGAACCGGCCCAAGAAGGAGCAAGTTCTGGAGCTGGAGCGGGAGAATGAAATGCTGAAGACCAAAATCCAGGAGCTGCAGTCCATCATCCAGGTGAGGGCAGTGCGGGCACAGTGGGCGCAAGGGAGGAGGAGGGTCGGGGACGGACATGCCTGCCTGGGTGTGAGTCCCAAAGCCACCACCTGCTGACCGCAGGACCACAGAGAATTCATGTCATCCTTGGGCACCTTAGTCCCTCCTCTGTCAGCGGGGGTGACCGCACCACCCACTTCTCAGAGGCACGACATTATGTGAGATAAAACTCGCGGCGATGTTCCCCTGGCTGAACCACTCCGTGAAAATCACCATTCACACAAAATCACTGCCCTGGCTGCTGTGAGAAGAGTACATCCGAGAAATCTTCTTGCCTTAAAGATTCCAAGAAACTCAACTCTCAGCTCTGTGTGATTTGTTAAAACTTCAAGGGCCTCCCCCCCTTTGCCATCACAGAATCATCTGTAGGTACGGAGGAATGATAGCCCCAAATACATACGCAGGGAAAGAAAACAGGCACCCGCCCCTTCCTCCGGAATGATTCCCCCCACCCCCCAGGATTGGCTGCCTGGCGCGGAAGGCTCTCGTTCAAAGCAGAGGATGCGTCCCGGTTTAGTCGGAGAGATTAATTGGTATTTCAGGGGAGGCATCTGGAAGGCAGATCAGCCCTCTCTTTGTTGTCACCTGTGAAGTGTGTGGAGCAGCAGCCAGTGCTCCTCTGAGCTCTGATAAGAGCCGGGGCAGAACGACAGGCATCGCGGTGTTTCTGCGCGGAAGGGGGCTTTATGCTGCTTTCCAGGTGATAAAATTCGTAAATGATAAGCTGCTTAGGGACCCCAAGAGACAACGACCCTTGCCTCTCTCTGCTTCCCTGGCACAAAACCTTCTGCTTGCTCAGTGTGTCGCCGGCACTTTTGTCTGCCGCCTTCCTGGGCCCCTGCCCCCAGCACCGTTAAACGTTCCCCCCTTCCGCACTCCCCGCCCGCCCAGGCCGGGAAGCGCAGCCTGCCGGACTCGGACAAGGCCATCCTGGACATCCTGGAGCATGACCGCAAGGAGGCCCTGGAGGACCGGCAGGAGCTCGTCAACAAGATCTACAACCTGCAGGAGGAGGTCCGCCAGGCGGAGGAGCTGAGGGACAAGGTGGGCCCCATGGGCGGTCGGGGCAGCACCCACCCAGCTGGCACCCTCGGGCCGGGAGCCCCTGTACGGCACGGATGTGTGTTAGTGGAACCTCCAGAGCCCACACTCTCTTCCAGGGACCGGGTCTGGCCCCTGGTGTACATTCCCTGTGCGTCAGTTGCTCGTGAATTACTAAGCGTTAGCACCGCACCTGTCTCCCCGCTGGCTGAAGGCCACGGGAGGGCGCACGTGGCGTCCACCCTGTCTCCCGCTCATTCCCTGGCACGTAGTAGGTCCACAGCAAATCTCCGTTGGTGGACTGGCCTTTTACCTTGGTCCCTTCTGGTCAGAGAGCTGACTCTCACGAGGTCAGGCCCGTGGGGAGGGGCAGGCCGGCTCTGGGAAGACGCAGCCAGAGAATGGCTCTCGGCCCCGATTGATGACCGCCTGACGCGTGTGTTGATCTCCCCTGTGCTTGCAGTACCTGGAGGAGAAGGAGGACCTGCAGCTGAAGTGCTCGACCCTGGGGAAGGACTGCGAGATGTACAAGCACCGCATGAACACCCTCATGCTGCAGCTGGAGGAGGTAGAGCGGGAGCGCGACCAGGTACGGGCTGCCCGGGGCGGCTGCGCGGCAGGCCTGCGGGCTCCGTGCCGTGGGGTCCAGCAGGAGGTTTTGTCCGGGGCAGTGTCATTAACTCCGCCGGAATCACTCGTGAATCCATCTTTCCTGCTTCCGTTCCCAAAATGAATTCTATCCCAGTTCGTTTGAATAGCATGGGGGCCTGAGCTGGAGCCCGGCGGCCCGGGCTTTAGAGTAAGATGGCCAGGTCCAGACCCCGTCACTCTTCAGACGCGTGGCTGCAGGCGAGCTGCCACTCCCTGGAGGCCTCGTCTGTGAAGTGGGAATAATAATAATGGTGCCACTCGCTAGGGCGGAGGGTGGGCTCCAAGAGACACAGCCGGGGCTGGACAGACGGGGGCTGTGACATGTTGTTCAGGATGGTATCGAGTGAAACGCCCAAGGGTCAGGGTCCAGAAAAGGGCCAGAGGCCGTGGGACCGACACGTGGGCTGGGGAGCGGGCGTCTGGGTGTGACTTGGGAGCGTCGGGGCGAAGAGCCAATCGGCCTCGTCCCTCTCCTCCTCCGGGCAGGCCTTCCATTCCCGGGACGAGGCGCAGACCCAGTACTCCCAGTGCTTAATCGAAAAGGACAAGTACAGGAAACAGATCCGCGAGCTGGAGGAGAAGAACGACGAGATGAGGATTGAGATGGTCCGGCGGGAAGCCTGCATCGTGAACCTGGAGAGCAAACTGCGGCGCCTCTCCAGGGACAGTGGCGGCCTCGAGCAGGTGGGGCTGCCGGGCGCGCGCGCTCCCGCGAGGAAGCACACCCTTCCCTCCCGCACCCAGAGCAGCCGTGTGTCTGGGTCGTGATGAGTAGAAGCCGCTCGTTTTGAAGCTGGAAGAGGCAGGACGAAACCCTGGCCGGGCCGCTTGCTGGCCGGGTGATCTCGGGCAAGTCACTCCCGCGTTAGAACCGCAGCTCCTCCTCAAGGGACCTCTGTCGGCCGTTAGCCTGCCACTGGGTGTCCTTAAACCCCTCTGGACGGTCATCGGGTGTAAGACGCCCTGCTCCCATTAAAGTCAGTAGGGCCTGTAAGGAAACCGTCGTTTATCTCGATCTGAAGTTCAGGAACGTGTCACAGCGGGGCCCCAGGCGCTCCAAAGTGAGCGATGCCGTGATGCAGGCAGATAGATGATACTGTCACTCTCGTAGCTGTGGGCTTGGGTGCCTGTGTCTGCAGGTACCGTGCTAAGTGCCCTCTGTGCCGCAGGACTGCCCGCCAGGACAGTAAGATCGCTGTCTTCCTTGGCCAAGGGTAGAATCCAGGCACAAGCAGCTGAGTAACTTCCCCGAGGGCATCGCTAGTCAGTCACCCAGGGAAACCAGGATCGGACCCACCCTCCCAGCCCCTCGCCCAGGGGACTCAGATCTAGTGCTGGACGCAGATCCAGGAGCGTGACATTTCAACGCAAGTGTTGTAAATTACGCGTTGAAGGGGCGCTGTAGGCGCCCAGGGGAGGAGGCCTCCATTCTGTCAGGGTTCCGGGAAAGACTCCCTACAGGAGAAGCCAGCCTCGGGACCTCCATTTGGAATGCTGTCCCCGGACTTCACCTGGCCAAGTTCTGACCCCCTTCTGGGGTTGGCTGAAGTGTCAACTTCCTCAGCTAGGCCTTCACCGGTTCCTGATGGAAACCAGGAGCCTCTGTGTTATGCCCTCAACTTTTGCGCGTTTCCCACAGTTTGTAATGACGCAGGAGCTCCGTGTAGGCCCCTCTGTTTGTCCAACGTGTAGCATAGGGCCAGGCACAGGGTGGACCCTCGGGGAGCATCTGCTGAATTCATGAACGAAAGCTGTGACGGCGCCTGGCTAGGTGAGGGAAGATGGGGCTGTATTCCAGCCCACGGGGACACCACGAGCAAAGGCCTGGAGGCGTGACACCCATGGCATGCCGTCGGCAGGCCGCGCTTGGCAGGTCCGTCATCCATGGAGTGGGAGGCGGGGACAGGCAGGAGGTGGGCTGGAGCGGTTAGCAGGAGGGAGCCGAGTGGGCCCGTCGGCTAAGGAGCTCGGTCGTGAGTTATTCTTGGACGTGAAGGATTTTGTGCGGGAAGTAAGGCCAAAAGCTTTGGGTTTGGAGGCAACGTAGCATGAGGGTGTTACGTGGCTTTGAGGGGACCAACCAGAAGTTACATAATGTCCTTGCACCTCAGCTTCAGATAATGGCTATAAATTACTTAGGACAGTACCTGGCACTGTTGTTATCATTATCCAGTCATTCAGCAACATTTCTTATATTTGTAGCTTAGGCCTAGGGCCTGAAATTGTGGATCTGATGGTGGTGTATCAGATAAGGGGCCAAGACCATCTGGGAGGCAGTCCCTCTACTGTAAAGAGCACAGCGCGAGGGTCTGCGCCAGGGCCCCGGCGGGAGGGAGATGGGGGCGGGGGTCTTGTGAGGAGGAGAGTGGAGCTAGCGTGGTAGGTCTTGGCATCGGGGTGGACGCGGGGGTCAGGAAAGAGGAGGAGGCCGTCCGAGCTTCAAGCCTGGGGCCCGAGGGAGTGATAGCTCCATTAGAGCTTGTTCCTGCGCGTGGCGGCAGCTCCTCCGTGCTCCGTCACGGACACGGCCTCCCCTTGTCTCCAGAGTTTGCCCAGGAACCTGCCAGTGACCATCATCTCTCAGAACTTTGGGGACACCAGCCCCAGGACCAACGGTCAGGAGGCTGACGATTCTTCAACCTCAGAGGACTCGCCAGAGGACAGCCGCTACTTCCTGCCCTACCACCCGCCCAAGCGCAGGATGAACCTGAAGGGCATCCAGGTGCTCGCACGCAGCCGGGGCGGGGGTGGGGACCGGGGCGCTGGGGGCCCCCTGCACGCGGGGGAGGAGGCAGCAGGGCCTCACGTGGTCCTGGGGCGGGTCTCAGACCCCTGATGCGACTTGACCGCCGTCAGCCCTGTGAACGGAAACCGTGCCAGCTTTGTACTTCTTGCTTGTTTGTTCTGGCGAATTCTTTCATCTCCTACGAATGGAGTACAAGTTAAGAGAGAGGAGAGAGAATGATATAAGCACGATCTCCAAATTCACTTGTTTATTCAGCGAATAGGTACTGAGCGCCTATCGCGTGTTTCCCGACGTCAGTGGCTCGTGATGGAGCCGGACTTACAGCACTCATCCTATCTGCTCTGCTCTGTCTCTCGCGCGCTCCATCAGCTGAGGAATGAATGGATGTGACTGAGTGAATGAGACGGTCTCACACGCGGGGCCTGGCGGGGCCTCTGCTCTCCCCGCCCTCGCGCACAGGGAGCGGGAAGGCCTAGGGCAGCACCTCGGAGGCCGGCCTGGAACCGCCAGCACCTAATGCCGGGGTGGCCGGGGCAGCTGCCCCGCAGCCTCGCCTGTTCCTGAAAACTCCCCCGTGCCGTGTAGCCAGTCCCGCTCAGCGGCACAGTACCACCCCACCTCCACTCTCGGCCCTTGTGCCATCCGAGCCATGTGGCAGCGCCTCCCGTGGGCGAGCGTGTCTGTACCAGCGGCTGCCTGCGCTGGGCCGGGGGGGCCACGGCCGTGGGGTATCCGTGGGCATCCTGCACCCTCCGTGGTTCCTGCGGCCACGTGACGAGGGCAGCGTGGGCTCGCCTCAGTTTCTTTCTTGCCTTAGCGCCGGTGACGTGTGTCTCAGGCCTTGTTTGATTTGTGTTCTCTGTCTCCTTGCTTCCCCTCCCCTCTTTCAGCTGCAGAGAGCCAAATCCCCCATCAGCCTGAAGCGAACATCAGATTTTCAAGGTTAGTGAGACGCCCGGATCCCTCTCCTGTCTGTCACGCTGACTCTCGGTCCATCTGTTTCTCCCATCGTAGGCGTCGATCCTGCAAGGTTAACCCGGGAGGGGTCTCGGGGGCCCGGGGGCCCTGGGGCCCCGGGGCGGCAGGGTGTCCAGATGGTGATTACTGTCATCGGAGAGGGCGGGAGCCCCGACCACGGAAACGTCACATTTGAGGTCCTCTCCCCGTGGGTCCGTCCAGAGCCCCGATACTTGGCCTCCCTCCCGGCCTTCCGGGCAGGCAGTCCCCGGCATGGGAGGCCATCAGTTCACCCCTCAACCCTGGGTTCTCCGAGATACACTGTCCCCAGAATTCCTCTCACTCCTCCTCAGCGCCACTCTGGAGCGACAGCTGGCTAGCGAGGGTTTGCTTGGGTGCACCGGGCACCCACTGTGTGCCAGGTGCTGGCAGGTCCACGTAGATGCTTCCAGAGCCCAGGTACTCGGGCAGGGCCATCGGTGAGGAGGTGGAATGTGGCTCTGGACACCCAAGAGAGCAGTTGGAAGAAGGCTGGAGAAGGATCTGTCAAGAAGGGCACGTGCAGACGAGGTCTAGAAAAGGGAAGATTGAGGCCGCTGGGCACGGCCTCCGGAAGGGCCCCCCGGGATGGAGCAGGAAGCAGGGCCCCCCGGGATGGAGCAGGAAGCAGAGACATGGATGTGCAGCCTGGGAAGCGTGTGATACAGAAAGCTGTGCTGCCTCCTGGGGTCAGAGCAGGACGGCGCCAGGAACGAGCCCGCAGAGGTTGACGGCCAGGCCCGAGTTCACGGGCTTCATCCCTCCGAGGAGAGCAGGGCAGCCAGGGGTCCAGATCTGGGCTGTGCCTGGTGGGGACACCGGGGGAAGGGGAGCCCTAAGGTGGGGGCCGAGCCACTTCCCTGGTGGCCAGACCAGGTGTTTTAGGGACCTTGTACAGAAGGGAGGTGCAAAGGGCCTGCAGCCAGCGGAAGTGGAGAGGGCGTTTGTGCCCAGGAGAGGGCGTTTGTGCCCAGGAGAGGGAAAGGGGTGCAGCGGAGACGGAGCCTTGCCGGCCGCCTGACGTGGGGCGCTGGGCCAGGGACCTCAAGGGCGCCACGGACTGGGGTGCACGTGTGCGGCTGGCTGTGCACGTACACGCACGCACGTACGCGCACGCACACACACCAGCGCGTGGGGCTGTGGATGGGGAAGCTGACCGCTCCCCTGCAGCAAGACGAGGGCCGAAAGGAGCGTGCAGAAGCCCCCAGGCAGCCTCGAAGGAGCACAGGGGCGCCAGGGTCTGCGCGGGAGGCAGCACACCCAGCGCATCGGCCCCGGTCCCCAGTCGGCCTGTTTAGTGGGGACGTTCTGGCCCCAGTTCCCGCTGTTACACACAGAGTGCCAGCCGGGATGCCCACCTTGGCCCTCAGGACAGAGGGCATCGTCCAGCCTTGACGAGGCCGCCCTGGGCCTGTGGTGGGGGAGGGACATGGTGGGGAAAAGACCTGGCTCTTCCCCAAGCGGAGGGGAGAGGAGGCCCCCCCCACAGGACGGCCGCAGGGGTGCAGTGCCCCAGGGGCTCTCACTGACCCTGCCCTCCCCGTTCTCCCCCGCCCCTTCTGTCTGCGCCTCCTGCCCGATTCGCCGAGGACAGGGAGGGGACACGAAGAAGACGTGACGGACGCCAGCCCCAGCTCCTCCGGGTCGCTGCCCATCACCACCTCCTTCTCCAAGATGGTGAGCAGGGCCCTCACCGCCGCTCCCCGTTGCGGCTCGGAGCTCGGGCCGGGCCCCCCACCCCGGCCTCGCCCGCCCCGCGGGCCCGGCCCACTTGCTTTCCTCGCCCAGGGCTGCAGCCCAGGCCCTGCTCGACGTCTCCTGGCCCCGCGGTATATTTACACCTTCTTGCCACCTCCTTCCCCAATTTAACCCTCGGTGGGCGGAAGAGACGGGCCTCCGCAGGGCTGCGGCTGACGATCCTGCTGCCGCTTCTCAGCCTCTGGCGACTCCGGCAGCTGGAGGGGGGCAGCCGGCGGGGGCCGGAGCGCAGAGCAAGGCCTGCCCGGCACCCGCGCACCTCCCTCCAGCCCACCTGGGCGGAGCGGTGTCACTCCCCCTAGCCAGGCAGCAGGAGGCATGGGAGTAGAAATTCTAAGCCCGAGGGGAAGCCCTGGGAAGCTGGTCAGCTGCTCCAGCGTCAGGCCCTGGAGGAGAGAGACGTGATAAGGAATGGCCCCTGTCTGAGCCCAGCTCTGGGGGGGGAATCCCAGGCGCTCAGTTCAGGCAGCCCTTGCCGGGAGCCAGCGGGCCTTGTCTCAGAGGGCCACCCTCCAGCCGCCGAGCTGTCTGCGTGGGCATCCACCAGCCCCAAAGGTCTTCCTCTCGTCCGGAGCAGGTGTCCAAGGCTGGGCAGTTCTGGGGACAGAGAGCTCCGCCTGTGCTGGGCACAAACGAGGACCGTCTCTCGGGCTCCCAGCCGCCTCCCCGCTTCCTGTCCCCGGGGCGAGCAGATGTGCACCAGGGTTGGTGCCTTCGGCCGCCCCAGGCTGAGCACGAGCCTTCCTCGGCCAAGGTCACCGCTGAGAACCAGCTTGCGGGCGCACGCTGCCTGTGTAGCAGGCGGGGCCGCGTCTGATTTAAGTTTAGTCCGTGTGTGTATGATATTCGTGCCCGCGGAGGCGCAGCTCCCCGTAACACGTGTGTGTGTGTTTGAAGCAGCCCCATCGAAGCCGTTCCAGCATCATGTCAATCACGGCCGAGCCCCCAGGGAATGACTCCATCGTCAGACGCTGTAAGGAGGATGCGCCTCATCGGAGGTGGGTGACAGGGAGGGAGGGGGCGGGACATTTTCCTGGTGCTTGTTGTGCCGCTCGACACTTAACTAACTCGGCAGTCCTTAAGGGAAGCTTGAAATATAGGCAGGATGGTGCCCATTTTACAGATGAGCAAGCTGAGGCTCAGAGAAGGGACGTGGCTTTCCCAGGGCCCCCAGCTAGCTAGCAAATGATGAAACCCCCTGCTACCGAGAAATCAGGTTTTTCCATCCCATGGTTCCAGAGCTTGGCTTTTTCTGCCGAAGAGTGAGAGACCCTGTGAATGTCCCCCTCGTTGCTACTGCCTCTCCCCTTTCCTCCCCTCGTGGAGACCATCAGTGTCCCCATTGTGGAGACCACAGTAGAGATGTGCCTGGGCATCCAGATGTTCCCAGTCACCAGATATCTAGCACCGTGCGTTCAGAGTCAGAGGTTGGTGGTGGTTCCTAGAAGGGCCGGACCAAGGAGTGGCCAGCGGGGCTGGATCTCCACCTTGGGTCCTGCCAGCCACCTGGCTTGGGCCTCGTTACTGCATCACAGGAACCACACAGGAGCAGCTTAGAGCTCTTGGAACACGCGCCTCACTCCCGTCCTGTCCTGTCTGTTTGGGCCCGCCACACAATGCAGCCCGTCCGAGTATAAACGCTGTTAAGCACTCTGCGTCCGGGGAGAGGAATGAGTGGGAAGCAGCAGGTGGGGCTGTCGGGGACTCTGCTCAGCGGCTCTTTGTGTCCGTCCTCACGCCAGCTAATGCGGCCTCTGCAGGCTCTGGGGCCGCCCTGCCCTCCCAGCAAAGCACCCAGCCTCGTGCAGCCCTCCCATGGCCCATAGCCCTCCACCCACCTGCTGACCTTCCTCTCCCACCCATCCTGCCCTCTCAGAACCACAGCCTCTCGGACAGCCAGAACGTTCCGGAAGCCTCGCTCTCCCTTGCCCACCTGCACACACAGTCAGGAGAGCTCTCCTGTCCCCCCTTATGTCTTGCAGCACAGTTGAAGACGACAATGACAGCGGTGGCTTCGATGCCTTAGATCTTGACGGTGGGTACCCAGCAGGTCTGAGAGACATTACAGGGGTGGCAGCCACGTCGGCCCCATCCTGACCTTCCAGCAGGGCCTGCCTGAGGCAAAGCCTGGCACACAGTAGGTCCTCAGGAGACGTGTGCAGAGTGGATTCCGAGAGGGCTGTCTGTGCACAAGGAAGACAGGCCTCCGCCCGTTGAGTGGCCTGGGCCGGGAAGCGCCCGAGGGGCCTGTCCTTTGTTCCGCAGACAGTAGGAACCATCCCGATGCTGAGTGTAGAATCAGTCAGGTCTGGGTTTTTAAGAAAGCACAGCTCTCGTGATGTAGCCAAGCGCTGTTATCCAGTTCCAGTGACTCTCAGCAGCTGTTTTCAGAGACGCTGTTGTCGTCCTCGTTTTGCAGATGAAGAAACAGCCTTAGGGAGACTAAGGAGGAGTGTGGTGGAGGAGGGGCTGGAAGCAGGGGGACCTCTTACGAAGCCAGGTGTTAATTGAGCTGTTAACCAGCCTCCGCGAGACGAGTGGCAGGCATGGGGCTGGGGCCCTGGGATGGAGATAGGGCGGCGATTAAGGTTGGTTTTCATCCCCTGAAACTGTAGGTGTGGGGCAGGCAGGCACTGGGGAGACTGGAGGGGCTGTGGTAGCCCTGAACCCGACCCACGGGCAGAGCTGGTATGATGGAGGGGATATTCCCTCGGCCCAGCATGTCACCACGCAGAGCCAGAAACGAGGGCTCCGTCTCCAGGGAGTAAGCGTGCACGCAGCACCCGCCAGCCACCACCCCTTACAGCCGCGAGGCCCAGCACACGCTGAGTTCCTGCACCTCCCAGGCCCTGTTACAGCTGCGTGGGACACAGAACCTGTGTCCCTGAGTTCTTGCTGTGGCAGAGACTGTGGTGGCATAGTTGAGGACCAGTGGGGAGACCCATGCAGGTCTGCAGACCTGAGCTGCTTTTTTTTTTTTTTTTTTTTGCGGTACGCGGGCCTCTCTCTGTCGTGGCCTCTCCCGTTGCGGAGCACAGGCTCCGGACGCGCAGGCTCAGCGGCCATGGCTTACGGGCCCAGCCGCTCCGCGGCATGTTGGATCTTCCCAGACCGGGGCACGAACCCGCGTCCCCTGCATCGGCAGGCAGACTCTCAACCGCTGCGCCACCAGGGAAGCCCCTATTTATTTATTTTATCATGTATTTATTTTGGCCGCGCTGGGCCTTAGTTGCGGCATGCGGGATCTTTTAGTTGCGGCACGCAGACTCTTAGTTGCAGCGTGTGGGATGTAGTTCCCAGACCAGGGATCAAACCTGGGCCCCCTGCATTGGGAGAGTAGGGTCGTACCCACTGGTCCACCAGGGAAGTCCCCAGACCCGAGCTTCTGACTGGATGGGCAGGAGGGAGAAGAACAGGAAGGGTTCCGGCTTCTCGGGAGATGGCCCGGCGCCTTGGGATGGTGGCAGCGTCCTCGGGCCCCGAGGAGCTGGCAGCATGGAGCCGGGCTCAGAATCCTCCGGGTGTGGCCCGCCAGCCCCCTCGGTTCCAGGGCTCCCACCAGCCTGCCTCCACCCCTCGCCGGCTCAGGCTGCCAGCAGATAAAATGAAAGATTAGTGGCTCTTCTTAATTGGTGACCACCAGCAGCTTTCAAGTGTCAAAGAGAGGTCGGCACCTAATCGAGGCTGGGTGATGGGAAGAGCTCCAGGAGTTTGGAAAGGGGAGAGCTGGGAAGAGAATTCTGGGCAGCCGTCCAGAGCGTTTTGCAGTGTCGGGACAAATTCTCTCTGCAGAGGGGCCTTTGTTATCAGCCCAGAGCAGGGCTTGCAGATCTCCCGTCCCAGCGGCCTGAGCTGTGCAGGGTGGGCGTCTTTCCCTGGGGGGCTCGGGGTTCCGCTGAGTTGGGAGGAGTGGGGGCTTCCTTACTCCGTCTACACGCTGGTCCTGCAGACCCGCCCAGGCCGGTAGATGGTGGCTAGACCTGAGGTCCCCAGGTGAAACTTTGGACCTCGATTCCAAAGCAGAGCCAGTGCCTGCTAATGGCGCCGCCTTTCCAGGCTCCCCCTGGAGGCGGGGGAATGGCTCTGAAGGAGAGGATGCCGGGACTGGGCCCTATAGCCCCAGGGCCTCCGGGACCCGCTGACTGAGGCTGCTCCCTCATCCGGGGAGGGGGGAGGATTTGCCAGGAGGCAGAAAGGGAGGAGCCGCCTCGGCCACGTCAGGAAGGCCGTGGGCCGCCCTCCCTCCTGCTCGGGGGCCTGAAGCGTCCGTTACGCCTTCGCAGATGACAGCCACGAGCGGTTCCCCTTCGGACCCCCCTCCACCCATTCCTCCTCTTCCTCGCACCAGTCTGAGGGCCTGGACGCCTACGACCTGGAGCAGGTCAACCTCATGTTTAGGAAGTTCTCTCTAGAAAGGTACCGAGGTCACGGGAGAGGGGAGGCTGGGCTGAGGGGCAGGGATGAGGTGAAGGCTGCTCTCCCCTCGATCCCCTGCAAAGGGGCTCGTCCACAGCATCCGTATTCTAGAATCAGAGTCTGGGAATCATAATGTCCCAAAGTCAGAAATCACTACCGCTGACCCCCAGCCAGGCCCATGTAGGAAGGGGCCTGCCTGGGGCCACACAGCCCGGCAGAGGCAAGGAACGGGACTCTCATGCCAGACCGGCCCCGGGCCCCACCTGTGACTCCCCGAAGCCCGGTGGGCTCTGCCCACGCAGCCTTCCCGGTGTGCGAGGAGGGGCCGGCAGCCCTTGCACCCGATGCAAGCAGCGGGGCGTGTGTGACCTCCGTCTCCCGGTGGCAGTGTCTCCCGGGGCCCCTGCTTCTGGCGTGTGCTGTGACAGCAGGAGCCGGTGGCCAGCTCTCTCCTAAGGTGGCCGCTGCCGTGACTCCCCGGGGACGCTGCAGCCCAGGCCCCGCTCTCTGGGCGTCCCGGCCAGGAGTCCTAGCTACAGCTGCCTAACCCCCGTCTTATCTCCCGACGCAGACCCTTCCGGCCGTCTGTCACGTCCCTGGGGCACGTGCGGGGCCCCGGGCCCGCGGTGCAGCACACCACGCTGAGCGGCGACAGCCTCATCTCCCAGCTCACGCTGCTTGGAGGCAACGCGCGCGGGAGCTTCGTCCACGCGGTCAAGCCGGGCTCCCTGGCCGAGAAGGCCGGCCTCCGCGAGGGCTACCAGCTGCTGCTGGTGAGGGGCTGGGGGCTGGGGAGGCAGCAGTTCTGGTTCCTCTGCACATCTGCTGCTGACGGCGCAGGGACCCGCACCCCCAAACCTGCATTAAGCTGCGATTCCCGGCCAGGAGGAGGGGTTGCCAGGGGGCGGGGCTGTCAGCTCCTCTCTGGAAGCCCCTCCCCGGACCCTCCTCTCCACGACTCTTCGCTCGTGTTCCTAGAGCCTGTGCACACGCACGCGCGCGCACACGTGCTCCGGGCGGCGGGCGGGAGGCACGTGAACCCCGTTTAAGGGCGATGCTTTCTTCCCTCAGCAGCGCTGAGCTGGTCTTTGTTGAGGAGAGGTGCTTTTGTTCCCCGGCGGGGCAGTCTCACCCCCGCAGCTCCGCTCGCCTCGCCGTGGAGCCCGAGCAGGACAATGTGTCTTTGATATCTAGCTAGAAGGCTGCGTCAAAGGCGAGAAGCAGAGCGTCCCCTTGGAGACGTGCACGAAGGAGGAGGTGCACTGGACCGTCCAGAGGTGCAGTGGGCCCGTCACACTGCACTACAAGGTCAACCAGGAAGGTGAAGACCCCAGGCGGGGCGGGCGGTCCCTCCCCTTGCTCATCTGCTCGTCAGGAGGACTGAGGGGACAGGTGTGGGGCGGGAAGGGCAGACGCGCTGACACACGTGGGCACACACCTGCCCTGGCGCGCCTCGGGCCTCTGCCCCACTCACGGTGGAGGCAGCACGTCCAGCTGCGAGCAGACTGCCTGGCCAGCTCCCCGCTCTCTGCGAGTCTGAGGTTTGTTTTTTCTCTCTCGGGCTTCCCGGCCCTGACGTAGGCAGTGAGTCTGGGGTGACCGCCCCTGCACCCGCGGGCCCACTGAGCCACACCGCGGCCAGGCCATCTGCTGCAGGACAGCCGGGCCTCACCCCCTTCTCATCTGGCCCCCCAGCAGCTTTTTCAGGGTGTCTCCTCTTGCTCGACCCAGACTCCTAGGCAGCGTCTTCCTTCTCCCTGACTCTGAGTTCTCATTCTCACCTCTGGGTTTTTCTTGCATGATTATCTCTGCAGCTGGATCTTATTTTTAACCACCAGGGGCTCATGAATGTTTCAACAGAGCATAAATAGCTGCTCTCTCTCTAGCGGTTCCCCGCTGCCGCCTGCTTGTCCGTGCTCCTTCCCGGCAGTGCCCGGTCAGTGCAGAAGTAATGATGCTCTGTCCCCAGACACAGGGCCCAGCCTTCTCCTCCTGCAGGAGGGCTCCTCCCCTCTGCCAGGCCGGCATCCCAGCCCAGCAGTAAGTCTGCGGGCGCTGCCCTGCCACCAGCCCTGGTGCCGTAGAACCTGGTGCGAGCGGAGCCCCCTGGCTTCGTGTAGCAGCAGCCCTGCGTCTGGAATCCAGTGGAAGAAGGGTTTCTTCTGGCAGGATCCTGTCTGTAAGGCCTTTCCTCCCGGGTGGTGGAGCCCTCAGATGGTGACGAGTGTTGACCCCGCCCAGGTGGGTGGGAAGGGCCCAGCCGGGAATCCCATCTCCACGTTCAGACAGGCCCGCTGGCTCAAGTCTCCCTGGTGTGTGAGGTGTCGCCTGTGAGACATAGCATTTGAGGAGCTATTTCTGGGCCTGGCGATGAGGACTGTTTTAGCTTCCACTGTGTTACGGCTGTCTGCACGTGGGGCTGATTTCAGGATTTATATTATGGATTTATGTCTTGGACGTTTGCTGAAAGTTACTGCATTTATCGTATTCATAGTTTTACGCCCTGCTTCCTTCGAAAAGGAGTCATAAAATTTCACACTAAAGGGCCATGGTGTTAACTAAGGTTAAAACATGTGCCGTGGTCCTGCCACCTTGGAAAACCATTTGGCGGTATCTCCTAAAGCTGAACGTATACACAGTGACTTAGTAATTCCACTTCTGTGAATACATCCAAGAGAAATGAGTACATACGTCCACAAAGGTGTAAGAGTGTTCGTAGCAGAGGTGTCCATAGTAGCTGGAAACAGGATAAACGTGCACACCAGAGAAAGGATAAATCAGCACCACGTGGAAGGAATACTCCACAGCAATGACAACACACCGGACTTCCCGGTGGTGGGACTTCTCCTTCCAGTGTGGCGGGGTGTGGGTTCGATCCCTGGTTGGGGAGCTGGGATCCCACATGCCTCGTGGCCAAGGAGCGGAAACATGAAACAGAGGCAATATACGATGGGGACTTTGAAAACGGTCCACACCAAAAAAAAAAAAAGAACACACAATGCTACGTTGCAGCATCGTGGTTGAAGCGCACAGGCGTGACGTGCAGTGAATGTCAGACACATTCTGGCAGAAGAGCACGTACCGTCTGCTTCCACGCATATGAAGCGAGGCAGCGCTCACCTGGGCTGCTGGCAGTCAGCACAGAGGTTACCCCTGCAGGGTTCTGACATGGGCATGAGGGAAGGTTCTGAGTGGTGGTTACCCAGGTCTAGACATTTGTGAACATCCATCGTGCAGAATGCTTAAGGGTGATGGGGTTTACTGCATGTAAGTTACCTATCAATCAAAGACAAAAATGATAAAACACAAGCACCGTGTATCGGTAGGGAGGGACATGGAGATCGCAGCAGAGGTCCTAGATTTGCTGCAACTTGGCACAAAATTTCACTCTGAGCTTCTTGGCAGCCAAGACAGAGAGAAAGCCATCAGTAACTCAGCTGCTCACTCATCGGGGAGGACAGACGTTTCCCTAATCACGCCCCCGTGATGGGAGGACCGCATCACAGGGGTGTCATCCACGGGGAGCCCAGGAGTGGGAGGCCCTTCACCGATGGGTTTTGCGTCTTCTCCTTCCACAGGGTACCGGAAGCTGCTGAAGGACATGGAGGAGGGCCTGATCACGTCGGGGGACTCCTTCTACATCCGGCTCAACCTGAACATCTCCAGCCAGCTGGACGCCTGCTCCATGTCCCTGAAGTGCGATGACGTCGTGCACGTCCGTGACACCATGTACCAGGACAAGCACGAGTGGCTGTGTGCGCGGGTCGACCCCTTCACGGACCACGACCTGGACACGGGCACCATCCCCAGCTACAGCCGGTGAGGCCGCGGGGGCCGTGCAGCTCGGCAGAGGGGCTCACGGCGGGGAGCCTTTGCCTGCCGACCAGTGACCGCCCCCCATTCCCTCCTCCTCTTTGAAGCCCCCCAGGAATGTTGCTCTCTTAAATCCCGTTGCTTCACTAAATCCCAGAGCGCCGTCTTTCCATCATTACTGGACAGCTTAGAGCCTGAGTTTACGCTTCCTGTGTTCGACGGTCATCTTTTCCGTAGTCCATCTCCCCAGCGTCGTTCTGTAATTATACAGCAGTAGCCGCTGAGGGCTGAGCGTCAGCCTGCCCCTGGTTAGACGCCCCGGGCATCTATAAAGCATCCACAGACTCTGGCTCTGCTGCCCAGGCCAGCCCTGCAAGGCCAGCCTCAGTAGACCCAATTTACAGATGAGGAAACCGAGGCTCAGAGAAGTTAAGCGACTTTGCCCCAGTACCAAGATGAGTCAGTGCCAGAGGCAGGATTCAAGCCCAGATGCTCAGTGCCCAGTCCCTCCCTCGTGTACCCCGGGGCTCAGAGCTCACACCCTGCGTAGAGCCCCCTGCCCGGGCCAGGCCCCCCGCCGGCTTCCCCAGGCTCGGCCCTGGGGTCTCCCCAACCCCTGAGGCTCCGCCCTCCCCTCTCACCTCCCCAGAGCCCAGCAGCTCCTCCTGGTCAAGCTGCAGCGCCTGATGCACCGGGGCAGCCGGGAGGAGGTGGACACGGCGCACCACACCCTGCGGGCCCTCCGGGTAGGTCACGCAGCGCGCCGCCGGCTTCACACCACCCGAGCCCCTTTTGGAGGGGATCCCGAGTGGGAGCCATCCATCTCCGTGGGATGGTGGATTGCAGGGAACCGGGCTCCTTAGGGCCGCCCCCTCCAGAAGGAGCCCCACCTCTGCACCCTCCCCAGCTGCGGTGCACGCTCCCCTCGGCCGGCTCCGGTCGTTGTTGGAACAAGTCCCGAGGCCCCTCTCACCCCCTGAGCTTGCTCCCCTGTCAGGAGTGCTTTGATCCACGACGGGATCCCCGTGAGCACAGGGCGGGGCTGGGAGCCGTCCCCCGTGCCCAGCGGCATCAGTATGCCGGCGGGTCTGACCGGTTGATAAACTGATTTCAGAACACCCTGCAGCCCGAAGAACCACTTCCCGCTGCGGACCCCCGGGTCAGCCCCCGCCTCTCACGAGCGAGTTTCCTTTTCGGCCAGCTCCTTCAGGTAAAGCTCTCGGAGCGCCTGCTGACCTGCAGCCACGTTTGGCCGCAGGCCTGCCCTCTCCCCACCGAGAAGAGGAGGCTGTATCAGAACAGCAGTGCTCTGTGTTTGTCCCCCACTTGCAGCTTTTCACGGCACCTTACGTCTTCCGTCCCATTTTATCCTCACAGTGACAGGTCGCTAGACAGTCTCCACCTGTTGGAAGCAAACCTCACTTTCATAAAAGATTTGAGCAAACTTAGGGCTAAAAGAAACTTAAACATCTTAGTTGCTCAAATATTAATGGAAAAGTGAGGAGAGGAAAACAAACATTCCAGATATCCAGGTCCTCAGACTGAGCATTAAATTTCTCTCTGAGCATCCTAGCAGCCAGGGAAGAAAGGGAAACCCAGCAGAGTCTTTATATCTTACCTGGTGCCAAAACGTTTTAGCTCTTTGGAAGCAGGAAAAATGTTTCCCTTGTACTTGATTCTAAGAGGGTTTTTTCTTTTTCTCTTTGGCACGGATCGTTATACGAGGAACATTGAACAGCCTCGTGGGTGACGTGTTCAGAAGTGATTTCACATAAACGCAGAAGCATTCCATGCGGCCTTTTTCTCTATCACCAGTTCACAAAAGCTGAGAGTACTATTAAGATGTCGCCCCGCAAGGATGTTCCCGTGTTGGCTCTGTGCTAATTAGGCCCCAGCAGAGCTAGTGTGTCACTCCACTGCTCCATCCTAACGTTGGAACATGGGAAACCCAGAGAAGTGGTTCACAGTGTGGCCCTAAAACCCAGGTAGAGGCAAACAGGTAGCAGAAAGACACTTACGGAGGTGGAAGGGAACCCTGGTGAAGTCCGAGGCACCCCTGACAGCAGGACCACGTGAGACCACACTTTTTTGTGCCCACACGTCACGCATGAGTCCAAAACCCTGAGTTTTGGGGTGACTTACTCGAAGGCCGGTTAACAACAGAGCAGGGCTGACATCCCAGCTCCCTGGACTTTCCTCCCTGCAGAGGGAGGGCGTGGAGAGTCTCACAGTAGCCCAGGGAGTATGGTGTCCACCGCTGGGCATCCCCTTCCGCCCTCCAGGGCTCAACTCTGAATGGTAGAAGGGCGCAGGCACTCCCCCGGAAGACTCGGGGTTGCCGAGGCAGGGGGTGAAGTCACCTGTACCCCCCGCCGGGTGGGCCGTTTTGGGGGCGGCCAGGGGTCTTCCACAGCCAGAGCGCTCCAGGCCTCACAGTGCCCGTGGATCCCCTAGATGTGGGTGGGATTGCAGGGGGGCTCCGTTGAGGGCCTGCTTGGGACCAGCCCCCTGGCAGCTTACGCCCAGCCGGGGAAGAGAGTGTGAGCATTTGTTCGCTTACTCGTCTACTGACGGCGCCCTGACAGCTGAAGAACTTGCGCCACCTGCTAGGTGTCCCCTGTGTTGAGGGGGGGCGTGACTGACCCAGGCGCCCGGGGCGGAGCCCGGATCTGAACGGAGGTCTCCCGAGCCCGGGTTACGCCTTCCTCCACCCCCTCCCCTCTGTCCGCAGTTCGTCAGCAGGTCGGAGAACAAGTACAAAAGGATGAACAGCCACGAGCGCGTGCGCATCGTCGCGGGGAGCCCGCGGGGGAGACTGGCCCGGTCCTCGCTGGACGCCACGAAGCTCCTGACCGAGAAGCAGGAAGGTGTGGTGCCGACCACCCAGCCCCTCCCCCCCGCCCCACGCACGCGCGGCAGCCTCGGGTCTGGGCGGGCCGCGGGGGCCCCGAGAGTGGGGCTGGGGCATCTGCTTCCTCCAAAGCAAGGGTAGCGCCTGGGGAGGAGCTGCCCGGCCCTGGCCGGGAGGACCGACAGCTGCCGGGCGCATCCTGCCAAGTTCCCCCGACCGACGCCCGCCGTACTTGGTTTGAGCCCAGACGCCCGTGTTATTTGGAGCTGTTTGCTGGGAAGCGTTTACCTATTGATTCTCTCCCCGCTGGGCACCGACCGCCACTTATCGTGAAGCCAGCGAGGGGCATCCCGGTGCGCAGTCCCCTGTGGAAGGCCCTGCCGGCGGCGAGCAAGCCCTCCCAGGGCCACGCTGGCCCCGGCGCTGATGGTGACGAGGGCCAGGGGCGCCTCTCCACTCCAGCCCCAGCCCGGGCCCTCCCTGGACAGCTTAGCACCTGGAGTGTGTTACGCGCTTCTTGCCGGCGCCTCCTGGCCTGTGAGCAGGGCCGTCTCCCTGGCCCGGCACTGTTGGCCCAGCTGCCAGAACAGGGCCCGGTCCACAGGTCACTCCGTAAACTCGCCTGGATGGCGGAAGGGCGTCCGGGCCGCCGGCTTGCGTCCATTTGTGCGGCGGGCCTTGAGAACTAGCCCCCGTGTCCCATCCCCACTCGCAAATGGTTTTCAAGGCTCCATGGAGCCGAGAGGGCACCTGGGCTGCCCCTGCCCCAGGCGGTACCAGCCCTTCCCTGTCCCCTCCCAGAGCTGGACCCCGAGAGCGAGCTGGGCAAGAACCTCAGCCTGATCCCCTACAGCCTGGTGCGCGCCTTCTACTGCGAGCGCCGCCGGCCCGTCCTCTTCACGCCCACCATGCTGGCCAAGGCGCTGGTGCAGAAGCTGCTCAACTCGGGGGGCGCGATGGAGTTCACCATGTGCAAGCCGGGTGAGCCCCCCGCTGCAGGCCGCCCTCCTTTCCCCTCCCCCGCCGCCTGCATCAGGGCCTCAGGGGCCGACGGAAGGGTGTGGATGGCTGGCTGCCGTGGGGACTGTAAAGTGGGCCCTGACCTTGCCCGCAGTTGAGAAGCCACGGGGTCTAGTGGAGGAGACGAGACTCACTTCCACGTGGCCAGAAAGGGATCAGACACGCAGCGCTGTCGAGCCCAGGAAGCAGGGCGGGGCCTGGACGGGACAGTCGGCCCGAGACCGCCTGTGCCGTCCTCAGGACTGGCCCCTCTCCCCGCAGATGTTGTCACGAGAGACGAGTTCCTCAGAAAGCAGAAGACAGAGACCATCATCTACTCCCGAGAGAAGAACCCCAACTCCTTTGAATGTGTCGTTCCCGCCCACATCGAGGCTGTGGCGGCCAAGGTGAGGCCAGCTGGAGGCGGACGGGGCTTGTGAGCCACCAGCGCCATGGGGAGGGCGATGCTCTCGCCTCGCCGCGGGTGAACCTCCTTCCTCTCTCCCTCTACCACGTGCTCACGTCTCCAAGCCCTGTCCTGCGGGGCTGGAGGAACCTCCTCTGTTTCTGATGGCTTCCTGGTGGTGGTCCTCTGGTCCGCGTCGTTCAGGGATGTGTGTGCGCCTGGCGGTGATGACAGGGACCAGAGATAGCGAGCAGGAGGGCGACAGGCACCGTGTTCACCAGGTGGGGGAAGTGGACCAGCGGAAGGCTTCTTGGCAGTGACGCAGAAAAGGCGTCTGCACGCAGTTTGGAGTCTGCTGGAGCCAGGCTTTGAGACCCTGGCCGGCCCTGAGCGTGGAGTTCTTCCTCGCTCCAGGGCTGGATGAAGGTGGGGCTCTCGGCCCACGAGGATGGTCACGGCCCCGGAGTCTGGGACGGTGACCTGGGGGGCGGCAAGAGCAGGAGTCCAGCCGGAGATTCCGAACCTGCCGCCCAGCCGATGGTCACTCCCGCCCCCTCCCGTGTCGTCACACGGATCGAAGCATGGGCAGAGCTGTCGGCCCGCCGTGAAGCGTTTGTTGGGTATTAAAGCTTAGGGAATCGTGACAGCTGGAGCTGATGGACAGTGAGTGGGCAGGGCTGGAGCTGAGAACATTCTGACTGCGAAGGGGTTCCCAGCCAGGAATCCGTGCTGTTAGAAATCCAGCAGTGGCTCTGCTGGCGAGACAGAGGAGCGGTGACCGGGGGCGCAGGGGCCTGGGGCTGGCCATCTCTGCCACTGGACCTGGGTGCTGGTTCCACCGGCACATTCACTTTGTGAAAACCCACTGAGCTGCAGGCTTAGGAGCACGTGCACTTTTCTATATTCAAGTTCAGTGCAGAGGTTTAAGTGGCAAAACAGGGATCATCCTTCTTCAGAAACGACGCGTTCTCAGGCCCCGGGGAGTCGTGCTTGAGAGCCCTTACATCCTCCCCGGACCATCCGGCCGCCTCACCTTCCCTGTGTTTTCCACCCACCCCGTCCTAGTACCCAGAGCGCCTCCGCAGGCAGAATAGAGGAGCAGGTGTTCTCCACACTGACTTGGGTTTTTATTAAGACTCACGCACACTGCCTGATTCACCCCGGGCTGGGTGCCGGGGCTCTGCCAGCACCCATCCCTATGCAGGGAGAGCCAGGTGTCCGGACGGGGGACCTTGCCTCTCAGAGGCTGGGTTCTGCCTGGCTCGTTCTCTGGTTCAGCGGGGGGCACGCGGGGCTGTCTCGCCCCCGGCTCTGTCCCGTGGAGCCCACCCTGCCCGGTGGACCCGCCCCAGGCACCCACACAGGCCGAGGAGGCAATGGGCCCCCGCCGACCGCCGGCCACTGTGTCTGCAGAACAAGCACTGTCTGCTGGAGGCCGGGATCAGCTGCGCCAGGGACCTGATCAAGTCCCGCATCTACCCCATCGTGCTCTTCATCCGGGTGTCGGAGAAGAACATCAAGAAGTTCAGGTAGGGCTCCGGGACCCCCCGCAGGGGCCCTAAAGCACCCCTGCGCTCCCCGACCTCACCAAGCCTCTGGGGCTCCCGCCAAGAACAGCTGGCTGTGTTGGGCCCACCCCCTCCCCCGAGCATCCCTTTAGTGAACCTTATCGAAGGTCAGTCCCCGGTCCAGGGGGACATGGCCCTGACCCCTCCAGCAATGGAAACAGTAACACACGCACACACGCGCGTGCAAAACGCGTCCAGGAGGATGGGTGCTGGGAGGGATGGGGGCGCCCTGGGACCCAGGTGGTCCGGGAAGCCAGCATTGGAGCAGGACCCACCACGGCGAGGGCAGGCCGGGCAGGTGCAGAGGGCACAGCTGGCTCCCAGACCCCCAGGCGGGGATGGCCCAGAGGAGGCCAGTGTGCTGGGCAGGACGGTGAGAGGTGACTGGGGCCGAAGGGGGTCCAGGCCACGCCGGGCCGTGTCGGCCACGGAAGGATGTGACGTCTCCTGAGTGAGACGGGAGCTACTGACGGTCTTGAGGAGTGACTTAATCTAATAAGGGATGTAAAGGCCCCGCTGGCTGCTGCGTCGAGACGCAGGCGTCGTGACAGCCCACACGAGGCGTAGTGATGCTGGGACCACATCCTGTCTGGCGGGCGATGAGGAAAGGTCCGATTCTGGGTCCGTGTTCAAGGTCGGGCCTGTGTGATTGTTGAAGGGTTAGCGGTAAGGTTTGCTAGGAAGAGGAAAGCAGGGTGATGCTGAGGTGGGGGAGGGGCGTGGCCCGCCTGTCACGTGACACCATCTCTGATCCCCACCCGTCCTTGCAACACAACTGCAGCTGACACTGAGAGAGGTCAGGCCACTCCACTCTCTCCGCAAGTATTTACCGAGCACACCTATTGAGGGCCAGGCCCGGGACCCCATGAGTGAGCAAAGGAGCGCAGAGTCCCCACCTCACCACCTCCCACACGTTAGGACGGCTGCTGTCCAGAACGCAGAAACTCACACCTGTTGGCCCAGATGGGGAGAAATTGGAGCCCTTGCGCACTGCTGGTTGGGAACATAAAAGGGTGCAGCTGCTGCGGAAAACTGTAAGGAGTTTCCTCAAAAATTAAAGTAGAACTACCACGTGATCCGGAAGTCACACTTCTCGGTCTCTACTCAAAAGAATTCAAAGCAGGGTCTCCAAGAGGTATTTGCGCAGCCATGTTCACAGCGGCATCATTCCCGGTAGCCGAAAGGCAGAAGCAACCCAAGTGTCCACTGACAGATAAAAGGATAAACAAAACGTGGTCCATCCCTACGGGAGAATATGATTCTGCCTTAAAAAGGAAGGAGACTGACACATGGTGAAACATGGCTGGACCTTGAGGACATGATGCTCAGTGAAACAAGCCAGACACAGAAGGACAGACACTGTGCACTTCCACTTCTTCGAGGTCCCTGGGGGGGGGGGGGTCAGATGCACAGAGACAGACAGTAGAGGGGTGGGTGCCAGGGGTTGAGAGGCAGGGGGAAGTGATCGTTTAATGGGTCGAGTTTCAGTTTTGCAAGACGAGAAAGTTAAGGAGGTAGATGCACTTCGCTGCGAATAACTTACCACTGCTGAGATGTACACTTACAAGTGGTCAGGATGGGAAATTTTATTTTACGTGTACTTTACCACAATTAAAAAGACTTTAAAGTCCCCACCTTTTAGGATTCCCTAAGGAACAGAATAAAAGGGGGCAGTGCGTAAGGTGCTAAGTGGTAGAGGCTATGGAGAAACAAAGCGGGGAAGGCAGCGTCGGTAGGATGCCCGGGTGGGGGCGGGGGCGGCAGCACGGGGTGGCCCCACAGCACGGGTCCGCCCAGCCAAGCCACGCCCCTGTGCGTCTCCCTCGCCCTTCCTCGCCCGCAGGAAGATGCTGTCCCGGCCGGAGACGGAGGAGGAGTTCCTGCGCCTGTGCCGGCTGAAGGAGAAGGAGCTGGAGGCCCTGCCGTGCCTCTACGCCAGCGTGGAGGCGGACATGTGGGGCAGCGTGGAGGAGCTGCTCCGCGTCATCAAAGACAAGATCGGGGACGAGCAGCGCAAGACCGTCTGGGTGGACGAGGACCAGCTGTGAGGCGGGGGCACCGCTGAGTCCCAACGGGACTCGGGAGGGGGGTCCGAATCCCGCGGGGCCACGCCGAGGGGCGAGGGGCGTCCTGCTGCCTAGACGGCCGGGGGGCTCAGTCCTCCCGTTGAGGAAGAAGGGAGACCCTCCAGGGAGCCCCCCGGGGGCAGATGCTGGTCGGGAGGGAGCAGGGAGCGGTCCACTCCACCGAGGGCTGACCTGCTGAGTCGGCCAGCCCTGCAGGCGTGAGTCGGGAGACAGGACCCCACGGAGGACACAGAGCCAGGTCGGAGGCCAGCGGTCCCTGGAAGCCGGAACAGCAGTTGAATGTCACGCGTGGAATAGGTGTGCTGCCCGTAGGGAGGGGACCTGAAAGCCAGGCATCCCGCAGCCCTCGGGACACAGGATATGCGCATTCCCAGGCAGAGGGGGAGGGGTGCCCTGCTGTTGTTTCTCGTGCATTAAAATTTCTCCAATTCCTTGTTTTCAACCAATTGTTTAATAGTTTGCAGAGGCTCTCAGCTCTTGCACCCCTCCTCACCTACAAACCCCTCCCAGCGAGCTCAGTTCAGGCCCCGTGTCATACGCAGGGTGAAGGTAGGGTGACCGTGCACCCCAGTTTTCCCAGGACAGGCCTGATTTACAGCTGATTTACAGCACCCGCTCTAAGATGCTTCCTGCTTTGGACGATAAATTGTATCGTCACCCTGGGAAGGGCCCCCCCCACCTTTCACAGGCTGCCGGGAAGGTCTCACTGTCCACACCCCTGTATCCCCTGGCTGCAGCCGCAGGCTAGGCCCTCCTGACCCAGCTCCCCCGCACGTGTGCTCCGGCTCTCTGTGCAGGTAGCATCCTACGTGATGCAGCCTCGCTCCATCTTTCAGTTCAGGAAGCAGCACGTGGTCCAAGGCCCTCCGGTGGGCTTACTGCCCACGGCCCAGGAGCCACACTGCCTCCACAGCAGACAGCAAAGGCTTTATGGGCTCCAGAACCATTCTTCTTCTTGACCCTCTCAGTGCAAACTTCCTGAGTACAGACCCAACAGGCACAGCCAAACCGGGCCAGCTCCAGCCTGGCACCATGGCGAGTACTCATTCAGCAGCCGGTAGGTGGCAGGCTGGGGTTCACACCTAGGTCTGTGTGTTCATGGGAGTTGTGGGAGCAACTGCTCGTTGGTAATCCACGTCTACGCTGCCTTTCTCACCAACCGAATCCTGGTTTTCTCCTGGGAAACCACGTGCACAGCTAAAAGACCATAGTCCGCAGCCTCCCTGGCAGCAAGAGTGATCAAAGAAATGGAAGGCAAGGTCCAGGGTAGAGACAAAGCAAACAGCCCTTCCTCCCGTTTCCTGCCTAAAATACAGACGTGATGGCTGGATCTCCTGCAGTCATTTTGGATCTTGAGGTGCCCTTGAAGAGGGAAACCCTGCACGGAGGATGGTGGAACAGAAAGCCAGAGTCACTGATGACACTTTGCAGCCCGGGACTGGCGCTGGGGTTTCTTTTACATGAGACTGAAATAAATTTTTATCTTGTATTAAATGGTTGTTATTTTGGTTCTCAGTTACTTGCAGCCTCGAGCAATTCTTAACAGACATAGTTTTGAATTGCTTTATGGTTTCAGATACCATGGACATGAGTTGATGACCCTCTGGTAGGTTTTCTTGAAGATATGAATTATTAATAAAAGAACTCTTAACAAATACCTCATCCTAAAACAATAGTGTGTGTCCTGTAGCAGTTTCTAGCATTTCAACTCTTAGAAATTGGATCAGCACCACAGAGCCCTGGGGGGTATGAGTTGGGGGTGGGGGGGTCCTAGGAGGGGGCCGGGTTCTCTCCTCCCTGTGACGATCCATCTCTACAGCACAGGGTCTGAGTCTGCCTGGGAGTATGATGCCTTAAAAAAGTAAAAAATTCCTCCAGGGCTTCCCTGGTGGCGCAGTGGTTAAGAATCCGCCTGCCAATGCAGGGGACACGGGTTCGAGCCGTGGTCCGGCGAGATCCCACATGCCGCAGAGCATCTAAGCCTGGGCTCCACAACTACTGAGCCCATGTGCCACAACTACTGAAGCCCGTGTGCCTAGAGCCCATGCTCTGCAACAAGAGAAGGCACTGCAGTGAGAAGCCCATGCAGCGCAACGTGGAGTAGCAATGAAGACCCAACGCAGCCAAAAATAATAAAATAAATAAATTTATAAAAAAAAAATTCCTCCAAGAGCCAGTAAGCGATGATGCTTTCTCCAAAGCGGCCCCCAGAAACAAGCTGGATGTGCTGGGTCTGGAGAAGCCATGATTCCAGAGGCCCAGCTGTGATTATTTAGGGCCAGATAAACCACCACACGAGGAGATGCAGGAGCTGGAAGGTCTTCTGCTTCCATCTTGTTAGAGCTCTAAGTCAAACAGTAAATTTTCCCCAGGCCCGGGCAATCGTGTTTCCACTTAGAAACCGTGCTTCCTTGTAAGTACTTAGAGCCAAGGGGACAGACGTGACTGGAAAGGAGTCCCGGAGTAAAAGGCCTGCTGATTTATTTGTATTTATTTATTTAACTTTAGAATTCTCAGGCTTGTGCAGGATAACCAAACCCGCAACTCGCATATAACTGGGGGTGGGTGGGTGGTGGACAAGAAGGGGTGAAGACAGGCCACGCTTGGAGAAAATACCTTGAAAGAATGTGTGGTGGGTTTTTTTTTCCCAAGTAATTTCAGCCAGGCTCCAGGACACAGGGCTGCAGGGTTGTATATATGTTAATCAGCTGGGGTGGGAGGAGAGAAGTGAGGGATGAGTTCCGTGCCCTGGGTCACTCCCTGCACGAAAGAAAGTCGGGAGAAGGCGGTGGGAGGCGGGGTTTGGAACCCCAGGGAGTCAGGCCGCGTGAGGATTTCAAAGGAGACCCGTGACAGCATCTGCTCAAGCTCCGGGCTTCCGACTGGCCTGGGAAGGAAAGGGGCCCGCGGGGCTGGGTGGTGAGGGCGGCGCGGAGCTCCCTGCAAAGTCTGGCTGCAGCTGGAATTGCCACACCAGGGCCTGCAAGCTCAGTGTTTCCTTTGGAGCCAGCCCAGGACGCCGGGAGGCTGCCCTGAGCCACACAGTGGGGCGTGCAGCCTGCACAGCAAGCCCAGGCCCCAGGGTCTGGAAACGACCCTGTGCCAGGCGGATGACACCACTGCAAACACTTGGTCCACCTCCAAGGGCATCAGCCACGCAGCTCAGAGCCCCAGAAAGCATGTTGTACGTGTAGACCTACATTTTTCTCGGGAGAAAGTCCAGGCTTTCTCAGATTCCTAAGGGGTCCTGTAATCCCCAAAAGATTAAGGACAATTGCTCTTGGGTTGGGCAAATATTAACAAGTTTTTGAGCTCCTACTCTGTGCCAAGCACTTCCTAAATGTTCGTCTACTTACTGATCCCAGAACTCTTCTCCATGTTATATGGGAGAAAATTGAGGCTCAGAGAGGTTAAATGACTTGACCAAGGTCACACAGCTGATAGCTGGAACTCCACCCAGGCCTGGCTGATTGGCTACCTGCAGGCTCTTAACTGGATCTTCTAATTCAGAGGTGCTATTTGGGGCCCTGGTGACATCTGTGTGCCTCTCCTCTGCTCTTCCAGTGACGGGGGAAGTGGTTGGTGTCCAGGGCAGTGTCTGGTCTGGGGCCAGGTCACTAAGTGATCAGATCGAGGATGTGGATTTCCTCTCTTGGACCGAGGCAGCCTTCTCCCGCCCAGCAACACCACCTGGGCAGGCCCTGGGTTTCTACGTAATCAGGCCACAGTCTGGGGGCGAGGTGGGTGGGAATGCAGGAAAGGAATGTCTTTGAGCCCCAGTGCCATGCTGTCATGCTGCTCTCAAAAGCCATTGCATCCAAGGGCCTTGTTCTCCTGTAAGTGTGTCCGTCCGGGTTGGTGTCCCCCTCCCAGCCCTGTTTTGCTCCCCCTCCGGGGTTTGTCGTTGGCAGTCCCGCCAAGGTCAACCAGGATGCTACGGCCACGTGATGGGGAGGGCCGGCTCCCAGTGCCCTGCTCCAGCCCATTTTATTATCCAGAGTGTTCTGCAGGGGTTCCAACAACTTCCAGAAAGCCTTGCCTCTGTGCTCTGAGGGGCTGGCACCAGAAGGGGAGAAATGCAAACTCCAGAAGGTGGGGGGGGCGCTGCTCCAGCTGAGGCTGAACCTTGGCTTTTAGTTTCAATTTCAAACCCCGGGAACCCAAACCGAAAGCAGCAGGAAGTGTTCCCCACGCCCACTATTCTGGCTCCCACCCTCCCACCCACTCAGGCCAGCTTGCTGCCCCCAGAGGCCCGCATCCTTCTGGGGTCACCAGGCTGTGGGTAGCTGGGGAGGAGAAGAGAGCCCCCGGGGGGCAGCTCCATCCTCAAGGGGCTGTGACCAGCTTGAAAGCACAGCACGTGCAGCGCACCTGCCGGGCCCGTCCGCAGGCGGTCGTGGGACACGGGGACGTGAGGGCATCCACCCGTCACCTGCACGGTACCGGGAACCTCAGGGAGGGGAGAGGTTTCGAGGAAACGTGGTTCACCATCGTTTTTAATCTGGAATTTCTGTATCTATTTTTAATACAACACCCAGAGTTCAAAAGCCACACGTTCTAAAAGGCCATCCGTTTAAAATTCTCACCTCTGCCCGTCCTCGTACCCCCCATACACACAGGAAGCCACCTTTCTTAGGTCTGTGTGCCTTTCGCAGTTCTCACGCACAGACAAGCGATACCCACGCCTATTCCCCTCTGCTGCACGACCGAAAACACATTATTCACACTGTTCTCTGCCTGCCTTTACTTATTTTATTCTTTTTACTGAAGCATGTTCCTGGGGGCTCTTTCCTTATTCCTTCTCACAGCTGTCTAGTGTCCCCTGTCTGGATCCCGGCGTTTCCTCGGCCGCCCGCGTTGATGCCCCAGGGAACAGCTGTGCCTCTGCATCCCTTTGCCCGGAGGCCCTGCAGGACATGCTCCCCTGAGAGGGGGCTGCAGTGGCGTGTTCCCTCGCCTGGTCCACACTGCCCTCTGCCGGCCGCTGCGGGTCCTCACGGCCCGGGGCCTCTGCTGCTGCCGGCCTGGCGCCCCGCTCTGGGACTCTTCCATTCGGGCCCGTCGGACCCGCAGGGGCCGCTGGCTTCCGGAGGGCCGACTCGCCACCACCTTCGAGCCTCGGTTACACTTGACGGTTCCAAGACCGTGACACCTGGCGCTGCCCTTTGCTGCCAAACGGTGTGTGTGGTTTGTGGACTGTGGTCCCTTCCAGGGGCTCGGGGGCGTGGGGGGGGGAGTTTGGTGCTGGGACCCCAGTCCACCTCCACGAGATACAGGCCGGCCCCTCCCCCATCCTCTCAGAGACACTCGTCCACACAGGCCTAACACTGAATTCACGCCTTCACCCCACCCGTCCCTGACCCGGTCACTCAGCCAAAAACCTGGTTTTCGTTCTCTCTCTGTCTTGCCTCTCTCTGTCTTCCTGTCTCTGTTTCTGTCTCCGTTTCTCTCTCTCTCTCTCTCTCTCTCTCTCTCTCTCTCTCACACACACACACACACACACACTCTCACATCACTGCATCCTCCGTCACCTCATCTCACTGATTAAACCCTTTACTGCCTACCACATCGGCTTACCTCTCCCCTGTCCCCCGGCCACCACCCTGGTCCAGGTGGTCCTTGTCTCTCACAGGACGGCCAGGAGTCCCTCCCACACCACACTCACCACACCCAACCACATCGGCCCTGTTGCTTTTCCTCTGGACCCTGGGGCCTCACACACACTGTTCCTCTTCTCTGAAACACTGTTCCCTTCACTCTGCCTGATTAACCGCCGCTCAGCCTTCAGGTGTCAGCTGAACCATCACCTCTGGGAGGTGGAGAGGCTCCCTCCCTGGCCTGAGCTGAGGTCCACGCCCCGTCACAACCCTCATCTTCCCGTGTTGGAATGACTGTCGATTGTCTGTCTTAACTGTGAATGTCACAAAGGTGGAGAGCATGCCTGTTTCGTTCACCCCTCGCATCCAGTGGCTGGGTGCTGGCGGCCTGCTGGGATGACACACAATTAAGTAAGTCATTGCATTGCCATTGCAATTTCCCAGGGTCCAGCAAGGATGTTCAGGAGTGATGCGGGCCAGAATAAGGCAATAGGGACAGGTGGGGACCATGGCAAACTGGCAAACACATAATCCATCTAAAAGGGGCAGCTGGAACTCACCCCCAGTTGCTTGGTTGCGGGTAAGAAACAACACCCTGTCTTGCCAGAGCTGATTATTCAACAGAGGCGTCCCCCAGTGTTCCTACAGAGCTTGGACCAGGCCGCGTCAGGCATCCACCCCTGGTGCGACCAGCCGTGGGCACCAGCAGGCCGGGGTTGGGGGACTTGCCATTTGCAGAAAAGGAGTCATAAGTGGAGGCCCCCGAGGCAGTCCCGCAAGCCCCAAAGACGTTCCCCACTCTGTGATTCTGGCTTTCCCTTGTGGCCTTAGCCTTCAGAGGAGAAAAAATCCAAGCAAGACACCAGAGGGATAATTTTCCACGTGGGCGGCTCAGAGATACAGCTCAGAGAGAAAAAAGGCAGCACATGGCCGCACCCACTCCGTGACCCTTCCTGGGCTCACAGCTAACTTTTCTCTGGGTCCAGTTGTGTTGTTGAATTTTTATGCGTTTTTTAAAATGTAAACTGAAGGGGGAGGTCGCTTCTGTTCACGGGGCTCATGGGGGTCTCCGGGGAGCTGGGCCTGGCTGGGCTCCTCCTAAGGGCCAAGTCCGCCCCTCGCAGGCCGGGTCGGGGATGCAGTTGGCCGGCCCAGAAGCCGCCGCCCTGTGCCAGGCAGCTCCCCGGCCTCTTGTTAGCAGAGCTCTGCTGATGGATGAAGCGGCAGCCCCTGGGCGGGGACGCCATGGCCCACGCAGGCTGCCTTCCCACACGCACATCAATTCCCCATCACCTCCCATGAATTACTTGTTCGCGCCTCCCTCTGAGCACCGCTTCGGGTGAACCCTGCGGGATTGCTGCTCCCTTTGGTTTGGGGGCCTTAGACCTCTGACCTCAAAAAAGACCCTCCAAACTAGCCGAAGAGCGCCGCCCCTCCAGCGGACAGTGCACCTACTGTGTGCCAGGCACATTCACGAATGTCATTTCCAAGCCTGGCACCCAGCTGTGCCGGTGGCAAGTGTCACCCCATTTAATAGATGGGGAAACTGAGGCTCAGAGGGGCCTCGCCGCCAGGAAGGGGCAGAGCTGCGACTTGAAGAGGGAAACCTCAGGACGCTCGTCCCAGCTGCCTGGGGCTTGCTCCAGTTTAGGGGCGGGGGTCAAGGTCAGGCAAAAGTCAGGGAGGCTGGAGTGCTCAGGAGGGAGCGCTGAAGAGAGACAGGGGTGCCCCCAACCCTGTGCTGAGGGGGCCTGCGGGAGAGGCCACAGGTACCGAGATGCAGGTGGGTTTGCCTCCTTCCGTCCTGTCCCCTCACCGGCCACTCATCCGTGCTGACCCCGCGCCCTCACTCCCTGCACTGTCCCTGCTGCCAACAAAGCCCTCTGCCCGCAAGAGCACTTGGGCCTGGGTCCCTGGGCCCCTGGGCTTGCCCTCCATGGCAGGGCCGCGGCGAGGTGGCAGGAAGTCTGGGGCTCCCGTACGTGGGCAGAGCCGCAGCTGCCTGTGAAGGGGGGGCGCGTGGCGTGGAGGAGGAAGAGGAGAGGAGGTTTCTGGTTTGTTTGGTTACTAAAATTAGCCATTGGTGAATGAGGGGGCCGAGGGCTCACACCATTCTCTGAGCCCAGGCTGCTTCGAAACCCCAGGTGCGTGGCTAAAAATTGTATTGAGAGTTTCCGAGCCAGTCGGGGTGACTGGAAATGAATCTCTAATACAGGAATTTCTTTCTTTCCTATCACATGTCATGCTCGGTTCTGATCTTGTTTTGACCGATGCTGCATGTCTCCTCCAGCATTTGTGTCTCTGACTGAACGTGAATGTGGGTGTGAGGCTGTGAAATTGTGTTTGCCTCAGGGTGGAGGTGGGGAGAGATGGAGAGAAGCAGAGAAACAGAAAGAGACAGACATACAGAGGAACAGAGTTCAAGACTGAAAGACCCTCATCTCCTCCAGAGCAAGGCCCGCTCTTCCCCTTCCGTGTCCCCAGCCCAAGACCTGGCACGGGGACAGCAGGCGTCTCGGTGACAGGTGTGCTCAGGTGTGGCTGCACAGTGAGGGGTCCTTGGGTATCTGTGGGCCGGAGAGAAAGCATCCCAGGGATGGCATGGAGACTTCTGAGTTCTAAGATAACTTCCTATGACCCACCCCAGCAAAGGGCATCTGTAAAGTGAGACTATAAAACCTGGGTGATGTACCACATGGAGTCACTGTGAGGACCAAGCAAGTTCACACAGGGAACCCTCCACCTGGCATCTCTGGCTCAGCTGTTGCTAACTGCAGGTCTAGTGAGGCCAGGGCCCCTTGGCTTCTCCAGTGGCATTTGCCCAAATTAGATGTTCAAAGCCAAACAAATGTGCCATTTCCCTCCCCAACCTATTCCTCTTCCCCCTCTGTATATGGCATCACACCCTCACCAGTCACTCAAGCTGGAAGGCTAACACTCAGCCTCAATTCGTAGCTTAACCTGCTTCTCTCCAGCTCCCACCCCCGGCCAGCCCTCCTGACTGGTCGACCAGCAGCAATTCTAACCCATTTTTGTGCCATGAACCCTTGGGCATCTGAAAACCCAGAGACTCTCTCAAAATAACATTTTTAAAAATTGAAGTATAGTTGATTTACAATATTGTGTTAGTTTCAGGTGTACAGCAAAGTGATTCAGTTATACATTTTTTTCTTTCCATTATAGGTTATTATAAGACATTGAGTAATAGAGTGTCCTGTGCTATACAGTATATCCTTATTATTTGTCTATTTATGTATAGCAGTGCGTATCTGTTAATCCCAAACTCCTAATTTATCCCTCCCCCCTTTCCCCTTTGGTAACCATAAGTTTGTTTTCTATGTCTGTGAGTCTGTTTCTGTTTGTAAACAAGTTCATTTGTATCATTTTTTAGATTCCACATAGAAGTGATATGATATAATATTTGTCTTTGAGTTCACTCAGTATGATAATCTCTAGGTCCATCCATGTTGCTACAAATAGCAATATTTTATTCTTTTTTATGGCTGAGTAATATGCCATTGTGTGTGTGTGTGTGTGTGTGTGTGTGTGTGTGTGTGTATATATATATATATATATACACACACACACACACATACATCTTCTTTATCCATACATCTGTTGATGGACACTTAGGTTGCTTCCATGTCTTGGCTATTATAAGTAGTGCTGCTATAAACATTGGGGTGTTTTCCGGATATATGCCCAGGAGTGGGATTGCTGGATCATATGGTAACTCTATTTTTAGTTTTTTAAGGAACCTCCACGCTGTTTTCTGTAGTGGCTGCACCAATGTACATTCCCACCCACGGTATAGGAGGATTCCCTTTTCTCCACACCCTCTCCAGCTTCAAAATAACATTTTTTAATGCATAAAATAAAATGCACAGGCTTGCAAAGGAAACTGTCTTTGTTGAAATACAGTTATCAAAATATTTAAAGAGCAAACCCGTAATCTGGTAATTTATGCCTTTGTCAGAAATGCGTTAGATAACAATATTCACCAAGAAGACCCAGTGACGGGGCGGACCGCTGGCATTACCCCAAAGCTGTGATGGGCATGGCGGCATTTCAGGCCACCTGTGACGGTCACAGGAGACACAGAGATGCCGGGTTTCTGTCAGCGAGCAAGTACCAGAGCTGTGCCCACAACCCTGTGGTCATCGCGTCCGTTCACAGCGGAAGGAAGCACTAACATTCAGTTAGAGGTTAGGGAAAATGAAGATGTAATTTTTCCAGTCAAAACTCACAGACCCCCACCCCCGCCACCCGGATCCTGTGCATGGACCCAAGTGCAGAACCCCTGTCGGAGGGGTCTTCCTGGAACACGACGGGGTCACATCATTCCCCTGCTTTAGACCTTCCCCCTGGGAGATGCTGGGGTTGGATGAGAGTGACTGACCCTGGCCCAGCAGCCGGCCCCATCCAGCCCCTTCCGGAACCTTCTTCCTCCTGCTTTCCACATTCAGCCAGGCTGGTCGTGCTCCCTCTGGGTCCCCGAAACTCTTCCTGTCTGAGGCTTGCAGAGATGCTGCTCCCTCTGCCAGGGATGCAGCCCCTCCGCCCCCTCTAACGCTCCACGTCCCCCCAGACAGGTTGAGGAGCTAACCCCCAATACCCATGGAGATGCCCTTATTTGGAAATAGCATCTTTGCAGATGTAATCACGTTAAGATGAGGTACACCGTTTCAGTTATACAAGATGCATGAGTTCTGGGAATGTATAGCACCGTGAGAATGGGTAAAAATACTGCCTCGTATGTGGGAGTTTGCTAAGAGGATACATCTTAAATGAAGAGTTCTTACAACACACACAGACTGGCAACCATGCAAGGTGATGGGTTAGTTATTTAACTTGATGATGGCAATCTTTTCACAATGAATGCTTCTATCAAAACATCAAGTTGTACCACTTTGAGGTACACACTTTTTATATGTCAAAGAACTTCTCTGACTACAACAAAGGAAAGAGAAGGTCGTATTGGATTGAGGGTGGGCCCTAATCCGATGACTGGAGTCCTCATAAGAGAAACGAGAGGGGGATTTGGATACAGGGACATAGAAGGACGACGGCCCTGTGAGGACAGAGGTAGGGATTGGGGTGATGCGACCACAAGCCATGGAATGCCCGGGGGCCCCCAGAGCGGGAAAAGGCAGGAAGGATCCTCCCCTGGAGCCTTGGAGCGAGAACAGCCCTGCAGACGCCTCGGTTTCAGGCTGGTGGCATCCAGAGAATACACTTCTGCTGCTTTAAGCCCATCGTTTGTGGTCATTTGTTGCGGCGGCCACGAGAAACAGACACAGGATGTCAACTCCAGCAGAGCCTGGGCTGCCTTCTCCGTCACGAAGTCACACGCCTGGCACACAGTCGGTGCTCACGAAGCGTTCGCAAAGGGTGAACGCGTTTCCAGAGATGTAAACCTCCGTCCCGGCAGGGGCGGTATTTTTGTCTTCAGCGGCACAGGCACCGGGTCTCAGTGCTGACCACCCCCTAGACTCGGGCTGGGTTTGCAGTCGGGGTTGGCTCTGCCGCTCCCCACACCCCTGGGAGCCCCTCCTGAGTCACTTTCATCCTTCTGTTCCCCAAACCTAGCAAAGCCTGGAACCACGAAGTGGTGGCAAGATGGGGGCAGGGAGCCAGTCCTGTACCCACGGTACAGGGAAGAGAGACAAGGTCTGGTGTGCGGGGAAGAGCCGAGGACGGAACCAGGGCCCATCGAGCGCACGCTCGGTCCCCAAGCCCTGGCAAGAGAGGGCCCAGGTCCCACGGCAGAGGCCCCTCCAGCCTCCTTACAAGTGGCCCTGAGGGTGTGTCTGACCTTGAGCATGGCTGGGGGCCCCTAAGCAGGAAGGAAGGCAGACCTCCAGACAGAGCTTGAGCCTGGGAGGCCTGGCCCAGAATTCACCTCGAGAAAAACCATCCTTTCCTGTCCCTGGAGCCCTGACAGCTTAAAATAAACAACTCCCCAGATACTCACCGTTGCCCTGTGCACCAGATGGGAGGGAGGAAAGTTATGCTACAAGCCCGGGTCAAGTAAGAGCAGCTCGTTTTGGTCCTGCTTCTCCCAGAGAGACGGCAAGCTGGGGGTGGGACCTGGGCTGCATCCACCCAGGCAGGGGAATCCGGACACGGCAACATCTGCTGGACCCATTTCTGGTCGCAAGTGGGAAGCAGGATGGCCAGCTAAGAGCCAGAGACATTGCCATCTGAAATGCTACTTCTCACCGCCCCCCAAGCTCTCAGTGGTGCAGAAAGAAGTTAGGAGGCAGGTAGGGAAGGAGGTGCCCGGATGCCCCAAACCTGGAGGAGGGGTCAAGGCAGCGGGTGTACGTGTCGGGAGAAATCTCAGAGCAGCCGACTGATCTCGGAAGGAAAGCATTAAATATCTCTGTTAATGTGGCCCAGCCCCATTCATACTTTATCATGATCAGCCCCCAGGATTTATAGCCATCGTCAGCTTGAATTACCATCAGCTCCCATATTTTTCTAAGGATTTTCTTTTCTTTTTCTTTCTGCCCTCCCTTCTTTCTTTTTTTTTCTTTTTTGACTGTGCGTGCGTGTGTGTGCGCGCGCGCGCCTACGTGTGTGCGCACGCGTCAATTTCAGCAAATCAGTGTCTAGGCTGGGAAGACGTCTAGTACCCTCTAGTGGTGAGAAGGGCTTCACTACGCTGTGTAGGTGTGTGCACGTGTGTGTTTGGGAGTGTGTGTACACATGTTTATGTACATGTGTTTGGGTATGCACAGACATGTGTGTGTGTTTGGGGTGTGCATGTGATCTCTGTGTGTTTGTGTGCTCATGTACAGGCATGCACGTGTGTTTGGGTGTGTGTGCACACACGTCTGCTCATGCTGGGGTGTGGGGTGTCAGGTCTGTGGTGGTGCACACTTGGGTGCTGGGTCCCCGGTCACAGGTCACACATGTGCATGAGGACCCCAGCCCCACTGGTGGCCCGGTTCCCTCCAGGCTTGCCACTTGCCCCCCTGTGCACCCCACCCTCTTCAAATTCTCCAAAACAGGCTGCTGCCAGCTTGGCAAACCCAGCCTCCTGCAGACCCTCTCCCTCAGGCCCATGGCCCACCTTTCCATCAGAGCGACAGGGAGGGGTGGCTGGGGTCCCGTTCCCCCAACCCAGAGTTCTGCAGTCCTTGGTGACATAAATCTCCCAGGATGACGCCTTCCACGGATCTGCGGAGAAGGGGCCTCGCCTGGTCACCCCCGGGGCCGCAGACTCCCCGCGCCGGCTCCTGGAGCAGGAATCGGCGGCTCACCTCCTGGGAAACAACACGGAGCAGAAAGGCAGGCCGTCCTGCCCTCCTCTGAGACCCAGCACTGCCCAGGAGGTCCCCAGACCCTAGAAGTCATCCCGATAAACCCAGTGCCCTCCACCGCTGGCCCAGGGTGGCCTGGCTGGAGCGGAAGCTTCTCTCCGGGCCCCCCCGTGATTACTGAAGGCCCCAGGAACAGGATTTGAGCCTGGCTGGCCCCTCACAACTGTGTGAACTTGAACAGCTGTCTCCGTATTTCCAACTGTAAAATGGGCACGGATCGTATGAAACTGGAAAGCAACACCGCGTATATCATATAGGGTCACATACAATATGCGGTAACAGTGCACATTCATGCAATGGAGAAGCAAATAACCAGTGGGGAATGCGGCTCTTTCTCAGGGGAGAGAAGGGAAAGGACTGGGGGAAGGGACGCGGCGAGAGGGACTTCAGCCACACCTGAAGTAGTCATCGTCTACTTCTTTCATAAAATCCCGGGAGAGCACCTGCACAGGAAACACTGGAACTCTGGAGCTGGAGGGCGGGGGGCCCACGACAGGCTCTGCTGCTGCCTTCTGCGGCCCTCTGTATGTTTGAATTATTCCACGAAAAGATGGTAAAATGAAGTGGGGATATTAAAACCCCTCCGAGAGCTGCTGGGAGGATGGATGCAAGGCACCTAGCCCAGAGGTGCTCACCCGACACCCAGCTCACTCCGTCCCCAGCCCCTGCGGCCAGCACCCCACCTCCTGGCCAGCCCGGACCTGGGCCAGAATGCTCCTCCCCGACCCCAGCAGACCCAGCCCGGCCAGCGCATCCTCGTGAGTGGGTTCGCTCGTGCTCAAGCTGTGCAAGTTTTAGCAACACCCGGCACAGCGGCAAGACCTTCACCCGAAAGCACTCAGCCACCGGCTCAGAAAAGGGAGTGTTTCCAACATGCAACACACAAGTGATCTGCGAGGTATGTGGGCTTTTTTAATAAGAAAAAATATAGTATAATGATATATATGTGATATATAGAAATAATATATACACATATACATATATATGTGATATACATTATAATGTAATACTGTAAGATGTGTTGAAGACATTTATTTTTACGTTATTGTCTATTTGGGCAAACAATGCTGGTCTCCCCTAAATCATGGCGATGTGTAGTTTTCTTTTATCCTCAGTGTGTGTAGTGAAAACAAGGTGACTTGACTTAAAGAAAGACGCAGCTGCGGTCAGGATGGCACGTCGGTGCAGACCAAGGCCTTTTGCTCCAGGGTCTGAGTGCGGCTGACTGTCTGCCTGTGCCCACTCACCAGGCCACAGCGGCTGTGGCCGCCCAGAGGATGGGCATCTTTTTCTGTATCTGAAGGAACTGCCCAGGCACCAAAAATTGTAGGGTGGAATTTGAACTCTGGACCAGATAGGGATGTCGGGACACTCGGCCTCCTTTGTGCCCGATGACACAGGAACAGCCTGCCTTTTTGCCATCCCCCTCATTCCATGGGGCCCACAGGCCCGATGACGCCACACCCGGGTCCATGCCACGGTGGCCCAGGCTGGTCCCACTCTCCCGCTCACTTGCTGTGTGACCTCAGGCAAGCACCTGTCCCTCTCTGGGCCTGTGGGTCTCCATCTGTAAAATCAAAGGTGGGAGCTGGTTTCTAATGTGTGTTTGTTGTTTATTGGAGTAGAGCTGCTTTACAACGTTGTGTTAGTGTCTGCTGTACGACGAAGTGGATCAGCTGTATGTATACATCTATCCCCTCCCTCTTGGACCTCCCTCCCACCCCCTCCATCCCACCCATCTAGGTCACCGCAGAGCCCCGAGCTGAGCTCCCTGGGCTGTACCACAGGTTCCCACTAGCTATCTAGTTTACACATGGTAGTGTATATATGTCAATCCTAATCTCCCAGTTCATCCCACCCCCCGCTTTCCCCATCATGTCCACATGTCCGTTCTCTACATCTGTGTCTCTATTCCTGCCCTGCAGATCGGTTCACCTCTACCATTTTTCTAGATTCCACATATATGCGTTAGCATACGGTATTTGTCTTTCTCTTTCTGACTTACTTCACTCTGTATGACAGACTCTAGGTCCATCCACGTCTCTGCAAATGGCACAGTTTCGTTCCTCTTGATGGCTGAGTAATATTCCATTGTATATATGTACCACATCTCCTAAAGGTGCCTCAACACAGACAGTCTGGGGTTCCCCCTTCTCCCGCACTCCTCTGCCACGCACACACCCTGTGTCTAAACCGATGGCTTTACTTGACGTGACGGATCCGGCAGGAAAGAGTTTCCGCCTGAAGCCGGTGATTTACATGTAGCTAATCAGCCTAGTCAGCTCGTCCCAGCTTAGTGACGGGGGCAGCATTGCCTCCTGGCCCCTCCACTGGCCCCTGGTACCTGCCGGCGGGGCTGGAAGCAGGACCGGCCCAGAGGCCCCGTGGGTGCCTGGATGGACGACAGGTCAGGGCACAGGGTAGAGAAGAGTCCGCAGACCCTTAGGAGTCAGGCCACCCTCCTGCCTCACTGACAGGAGGCCTGTGGCCTGCACCTGAGGCAGCTTGCCCGGGGTCACACCAGAAGCCACAGGCACGGCCCAGACGGACATCCAGGTTCCTGGCAGGGCCTCACAGTGGGAGGGGCAGAGGGAGTTCCAGATGTTGCTCCCGGCCTCCCAGGCCGGTCGGGGGAGGCCTCAGCCCCTCCTCGCCCCTCCGCTCTGCCCCTCGGTCCAGCTTCAGGGAAGGCCCTGGCCCTCTGGTCCTGCCCCTGGCAGGGATAACCCCTGCTCCTGGGATGCCCAGGCGCCCTCGCCGCTCTGTGGAGCCCCTTCTCACTGGGCCCAAAAGAAGACCCTCATTCTACCTTGGCCACGGTGGTGGGTGCTGGTGGCACTCACCCCGCCAGCCCCACCGGGTCGTCTGCTGAGACCTGAGCAGCATCTGGGGAGGCTCCACTGAGAACGTGGCCTCCACCGTGGGCCAGGCCCTTAGGAACACGCCCTGCAGAACCCTCGAAACACCTGGGATGGAGAAGCTCTCCTCACCTCCAGTCGGGGAAGGGGGAGGGCGGGCAGTGCTCTCCCAGGGCAGGAAACACGCAGCTGGGATGTGCAGGCAGGCCAGTCTCACCGGCGGTGTGAGATCTGTCACGTGGCCCCGAGAGCACGTGTGTGACGTGTGCGCTCGGCAGAGAGGTCAACGCCGCCCAGGGCGCCCCACGCTTGTCAGGCTTTGGAAAATACCGCATTAATGTGGCAACCAGCAGCAGCAGGTTGGAAAGTGTCATCTTTGGACACCTGTGGACACCTGGACAGGTGAGCTGGGGACCCCCAAAGAGCCCCCCGAATCATTCACCCTCCCCTCCCCCAACATCTCATCCCCACCTGGTCCTAGCACCTCGTGGGGCTTCCAGTGCCCGCGAAGGGGCGGGATAGGGACCCTCCCTTCACTGAGCCCACGGGAGGTTTGCACCTGAGCCAGGCAGCTACGACCAGACGGGGCGATGAAGCTCGGGGAGGTCCCACAACTTGCCCAAAGCCCCCCGCTGGCAGGACTTTGAAACTTTGGGGAGCAGATGCCACCCTGGGTTGCCCATCACTCCCTCCTGTAGGGTTTGGCAGCTGGGGCCCCCACCCCGTAAAGGAGCCCCCGTCCCGGGGCTGAGCCCACCTCTGCCCAGGCACTCCCCACCGCCACCGTGGGCTGGGAATAAATTAAAATTCAATTTCATTAAGCTCGTGAGCGATCAATCCCTGGCTGTGGCTAACAAAGCCGGGCAGGGGGCCTCGCTTCCGCCGCAGCTCACTTGGCCTCCTCCGCTCTTGTTCGTAAACTGCTAGAGCTGCACTTTCGCCCAAATTTATGGCGCTGGCAGAGTCTGGGGCCTGAGTTACAGCTGCAGGCTTGATGGGGACTGCATTATTCTGCATCTAATCTTCACGCCCTGACAGCCAGGGAAGGGCCTGCTGCTCTCCTGGAGCCGGGCATTGTTCTCCCGCTGGCCAGGCGCTGGCGGAGGCCCGGATCCTGGGCCCAGGCCCGAGCCACCCACGCCCAGGCAGAGACCCGGAATCAGAGAGCTCAGCCCACGCGGGTGGTAACACCCGCCGAACTGTCACCCATTTCGTCGTGTAAAGGAGGGCGTGGAATCCCATTTCTCAGGTCAGCAAACCGAGGCACAGAGTTACGTGACCTGCCCAGGAGATCTGGGCCTCAACCCCGGGGCTGGCTGACAGCAGAGCTCCCTGTTGAGCTGAAGCCCAGAAAGCCGGCTCAGCCTCGGCGCTGCCAGGACACTAGGCCACGTGCCCACCAGCTGCGTCCCCGGGTGCCCAGGGCAGGCTTGCCTGTAATTGCCCAAAACAGAAGAACTCAGCAGGCCACAGAGCAACAAAAAACGGGACCCACAGAATTCTAGGTTCATGAAGTAAGCGAGGGAGCCCCACGTGTCCTGACGCGCAAAGATGTCCAGGAGACGCTGGCAGGTGGAAGAAGCAAACTCTGAAACTGTGTGTTATATGGGCCCAAAGTATGTATATGTCTAAGTGTGCAGGCTTGCGTGTGCACAGAAAGGTCTGGGGACGGAGATGCCACACGTCAACAGGGCGCACCTCTGGGTTTAGGGACTGGAGGCGGGAGGGCAGTGCCCGCTTCCCGCCTTGTCAGGATCTGAATGTTGCAATGAGCGCGTAGTACTTCTGTAAAGGTAAACACCATAAAGCACTTCTCAAGACCCTCGTTCCCACTCACAGAGCGTCTGGCCGCATCTGGAAGTTTCCACACCCCCATCTGGGCGTCAGGTGTTCAAGTGGGTCCATAGGAGGAGGGCTCAGCTATTCATGCCCCCCACGCCCACCCCGCTGGCACCCCCTGGGCACCTCCCACAAGGACTGGGATGCCCAGCCAGCCTCCCTGTCCTATGACCTCCTCCTTGGGGTAGGGGAGTGCTGACTCAGGGGCTGCAGAGTCTCAGGGGAGACATTGGGATGACCAGAGCTGGAAGCCCCAGGCAGGGAGGAAACCAGAAGCGTGGCCCTGACGCAACATCTCTTTCGGAGACGCTGTGGGTTCTGAGTCATCACTTCTGCTCCACTGGGCCCAGCCGGGCCTCCGCTTCTGCCCACAGCCTCTGTGAAACAGGCTGATGACTCCTACAGCGCCAGTAAGTTCCCAGAGCATCGCATGCTCCACTTTGGGGGTCAGCAGAAGGTGATTCTCTCCCCATTTCACATTTTCCTGTTTCGAGAACGAGTGTTTATGAAAGTCTCTTTCGCATCCCTGAGCGCTGCAATTCCCGGACAGGATCCCTGCCCTCCAGGGATTCACGGCTCGGAAGAGCAGCAGAACGCAGTGCATGGAGAGTCAGACAGGGACCCAGGGTGAGCCCATGCCAGCCTGGGTAGCGGTGCAGCACGAGGGCCACGGGGCAGGGGTGCCACGCACAGTCCTTCTCTCCCAATCATGGCCTCCGCCCCGAGCCCCGGCAGTCACCACCTCCCACTGGACACAGCAAGGGTCTCCTGCCTACACCAGCTCCCTCTGCCCTCCTCTCCTCTCCAACTTCCCCCCCCCCCGGGTCCTGCGCGTCCTTCAGTGGGAGGGGCGGACTGCAGCCTCTCCGCAAGAGGGACAACTGGTGGGACCGAGATGCTCCACGCTTGTTACTGGGCTTCTTTGTGACTTGAAACGTATTTGTCCCGTTCCTAAGTAACTCGCTGCCACCCTGCTTGCAGGAAAGCCTCACTTATTTCTGCCTTTCTGCACGCAGGGCACGGGCTATTTAATCTTAGCCAGCGCGGACTCCAGCACACTGTCTCAGTGAAATGCAGATCCCTCATCCCGTTCACATTCCTGCCGGCTCTCTTCCATCCTCCCACTGTCCACAGGCCCAGCCGTCTCGGGCCACCACTGCTGTAGATCACACAGTCTCTCTTTCCTAATAACACCCTCTGCCCTTTGGCCACATCTGTCAGTGCAACTCTGAAAGCAACGGCTGATTGCTCACGCCCGTGGGCAGATCAGGCCTCCGAGAGGCCTGGGCTGGCTAATCCCCTGAGAAGCCAGGTGTCCCCCTAGTCTGGCCCCCAAAGCCACGCCCAGATCCCCTGGAGGCACATGATTTCTGGAGCCCTCTGCCGGGGAGCGCGCCCAGCCAACTCCAGGGCAGGCCAGAGGGCTAGAGTTAGCTCAGACCCCCAACCAAGGAGGGGCGGGAGCAGTGTGGCGAGTTGGTAATCGAAGGAAAAAATAAAAGCCCTGATGGGTAAGGTTCCCCAATTTCTGTGGTGTAAATACTCCTCCCCGTGGCCAAGGTCAAGCTAGCTCCATGCTGCTGATGAATGCAACGTTGAGAAGAGATGCCCACCAAGTCTTCAAGGCTGGTCTCAGCCGGCTCCATGGGGTGGGAGCGGGTGGGGGAACACCTCAGCCCCTCACCTCCGGTGGTACAGTTCTGAGGCATGTTCCACCAGCCTCGTGAAGGATCACTAGCAAGACTGAACTCCAGCAGCTCACAGCTATAACCCGCTCTGTTGTGGGTTGAATTATGTCCCCCCAAAGAAGGTAGGTTGATGTACTAATTCTTGGAACCTGTGCATATGATCTTATTTGGAAATAAGGTGTTTGCAGATGTAACTAGTTAAGATGAGCCCTGCAGTGGGGAGGGCTCCAATCCAATGACCTGTATCTTTATAAGAAGAGGGAAACTGGGGCACACAGAAAGGAGAACGCCATGTAAAGACATATTCAATGGCTCAAGTGGGAAGGAGGAGACATTTGGGCTGGGTATGAAAGGGTGAGTAGGAGCCCGACAGACAGAAGTGGAGGGGATGGCAGGGCATCTTCCTGGGAGAGCAGGAACAAAGCCAGAAGTGCCAGTAACTTTCGTGGCAACTTTTAAATTTGTTTCAGAAACTGCCTGCCGGTCAGGACAGTCTTGACCAAAGCACGCCGCTACCGTGGCACCCAAAACAGCATCTGGCGTTGCATGAACGCCCTCCTCTGACTGCAGACGGATGGATTTCTCTTCCAGAAGAATGAGCCTCTGAGCTCTGCTTCATGATGACAACCACCCAGGTGGGTTTTGACAAGTCGTAAGTTGGGTCCCCCAGACGAATTTTTTTCCTAAAGCATTGAACTACATTCTTCAGAGCCCAGAGGCCCAATGTGCTTTCCAGTCCCATTCAGCCACTCTCTAGAAGTGGGACCCAGACCGAGCCTCTGGATATAAGTCCCCACACCTGTGAAATGCACATGCCCTAGACCAGCCGTGTTTCTCAAACTCGAGTGGGCATAAGAATGACCAGCGAAGCTCGAACAGTGCAGATCCCTGGACCTTGTCTCCAGAATTCTGATTCTGCTGGTCTGGAGGGGGCCCGAGATTCTGCATTTCCCCTAAGCTCCCCGGTGATGCAGATGCTCTTGCACCACAGATGGCCTTTTGGGTAGCTCTGGACTCCCCACCTCCCCCCCACCCCGCCTGGATGTTCTCCAAACCCCACACAGAAGAGAAGGTTCTTAGACCTCATCCTAGAGCATCAGGCCAGCCATATGGGGTGGAGGGCTTGGAATGCCGGAGAGCACTCAGGTGGGGGGTCTGGGACCAGGACCCGCACCAAGTCAGCAGGGGAGGCTTGGTCTGAGGTGGACCGGCTGTTGGAATCAAACAAATCAGAGGACAGCACCAAACCCCCAAACGTGGCCCTCAGGCTCCTCAAGACTGGCCCTTGCCGCTGTCACAGCCTCGCCTCAGACCATGATTCCAGTCCTCAGTTTGCTCCCGAGATGCTCTTTGGTCCAGTCCCTCAGAGATGTCCTGGCCCCTGCCCTCTGACACTCCTGATCAGCCCGGTGCTTTGTGACCACCTAGAGGGGTGGGATAGGGAGGGTGGGAGGGAGACGCAGACGGAGGAGATGTGGGGATACATGTATACGTATAGCTGATTCACTTTGTTATGCAGCAGAAAGTAACACACCATTGTAAAGCAATTATACTCCAATGAAGATGTTAAAAAATATATATATGTTGGCTGTCGGTCATCTCCCTGCCCTCTGCCCTTGGTCGAGAGCCTGGTGCGTGAGCCTGTCCCCCTCCCCGTAGCAGTAACGCTGCAGTGCTGTGGTGGCCCCGGGCGCGCACCATTCAGCTCTCCTTCCAGGAGGCAACTGCCAAGACAGCACAGTGAGCTGACGGCCTGGAGCAGCACCTGGGGCGTGAGGGGGCCGTTCCCACCCACCCGGGACCTCGCAGAGCCCCTTGGGGCCAGGCCCAGACACTACCAGAGCTGACTGCAGCCCGACGCTCTTTCTACCCAACCTCCTTCCTCCCCTCTGTCGTTCACAGGCATCAGACCCGCATCAAGGTCCGAAGGTGTTCCCTACCTGTCCTCACACCCTCTCCCCTTTATCTTGCACTGACATCACCTCCAATAAATCTCTTCCTCATCCACCTCTGCCTTGGCCTCTGCTTCCCAAACAACCCAAACTGACATGTGTAACCAAACAACCACAACTGTAATGAGTTCCCTGAAATCTGTCACCCCTCGACGGACCGCAAGCTCCATGAGGGCGGGACTGCATCTTTCTGGTGCATCACCAGAACCCCCAGCATCCAGCGTAGAGTTCCACAGGCCCTATGAGCTCAAGAATTACCCGCTGCATGAACGAGCGAGTTAATGAAGACGTCTGAGCGCAGTGGGGCGTGGCCCTCACAGGCTTTCGAGGGACCTGGGACTCCACTCCTCACAAGGCGGATGGTCTCGGGCAAGTTTTAAACACACGGAGCCTCCGTCGCTTCACCTGTAAAATGAGGGTGATCACAATATTCACCTTGCAAAGTTTTTGTAAAAGTTCAATAAATGGGGCTTCCCTGGTGGCGCGGTGGTTGGGAGTCTGCCTGCCGATGCGGGGGACGCGGGTTCGAGCCCCGGTCCGGGAAGATCCCACATGCCGCGGAGCGGCTGAGCCCGTGAGCCATGGCCGCTGAGCCTGCGCGTCCGGAGCCTGTGCTCTGCAACGGGAGAGGCCACAACAGTGAGAGGCCCACGTACCGGAAAAAAAAAAACCTGATATCAATGGATGGACAACAAGGTCCTACTGCATAGCACAGGGAGCTATAGTCAATGTTCTGGGATAAATCATAATGGAAAAGAATATCAAAAAGAATGTAGATGTACGTATAACTGAGTCACTGCTGTACAGCAGAAACCAACACAACATTGTAAATCAACTATACGTCAATTAAAAAAAAACAAAACTGATATCAGATTCAATTATTGGGAAACGTTTAAGTATGTTTGGTCACCTCGTGTACGCTAACCCACTTTTCCGACTGTTAGTTTTGTGAAATCTAAATACAGGTCAAATATTGCTGGATAAAACGTAGCGTCCGGGGCTTCCCTGGTGGCGCAGTGGTTGAGAGTCCGCCTGCCGATGCAGGGGCCACGGGTTCGTGCCCCGGGCCGGGAGGATCCCACATGCCGCGGAGCAGCTGGGCCCGTGAGCCATGGCCGCTGAGCCTGTGCGTCCGGAGCCTGTGCTCCGCAACGGGAGAGGCCACAACAGTGAGAGGCCCGCGTACCACCAAAAACAAACAAACAAAAAAAAAAGTAGCGTCCGAGTTGAGATGTGTTGTAAAACACACGCCAGATTTCAGAGACTTCATGCAAACAGAGTAACTTAAGCTATGTCACCAACAACTTTTATATTGATTCCATGTTGAAATGATGACATTTGGCACCTATCGGGTTAAACAAAATATATTCTTAAAATTCATTCCACCTGTTTCTTAATGAGACTAGGAGACAATTTCAGGTTACCTGCATGGCTTGTGTTTGTGGCCTGCGTTCTGTTTGTAAGGTCAGATCTGCTCTCAGAGCGGGAGCAGAAGCCCAGCACGCTGGTAGCCCGCGTTCCCAGCCTGGCTCACACCTGCCCCAGCCCACGGCACCCAGTTCTTAGGAACGAGGCCACACCCCGTCCCGTGGAACAGGAGTGGCTCAGAGGGACCAGGTGGAAGGACCTGGAGCGTTAACACACGTGAAGCACATACACACAGGCACGCACGCACGTGCACACACTTCTTTCCGACCCTCCCTGTTGGGCGGGCAGCCATTTCCGCAGAGCAGAGAACTTAATGCAAAACCTTGACCGTTACGTTTTTTACAAAATGTGGTTCTAGAAAGACTTGGGAAGAAAATAAGATCCTGAGAACATCTGGGTTCTCCCCACTCCCAAACGGGATGGAGATCCCTCCAGTGGGGGGATGAGGAAAGGCCCAGGGGAGCAAGCGGGTCGGATGCTACCAGGGGCTCCGAGAAGGGGTCCTGACTCTCAGGCGGTTGGGGCACAAGAATCCCCCAGAGGCTGGACACCTGCGGACAGATGGAACCCGGGGAACTGGTAAGAGGAGGCACACACAGGGAGGCAGGGAGGACGAGGGCCCAGAAGTTGGCACGGGCCAGCGAGAACAGGCTGACACAGGGGAAACACTCTCCGTGGAGGACTGGGCACCTGGAGGACGCCTAGGGCGGGGGGATCAGATGTGACAGTGTCCCTTCAGGGGACACCAGCGCTGGGGGGCTGATGGAAAACCAGGCGTACCCCAATGCCATAAGTCCCCATAACACCCTAGAATGTAGCTGCCACTCCAGGCCAAAGGAAGGGCAAAGGGCCACCCTCAAACTGTCTGAGTTCAAATGATCACGTTTACCTGGGGTTGGCCAAGATGACTTTATGCGCCGTCAGTCTGAATAGGGGCCCGGTAGCCGTTGGGTTGAGTGACAGAAACACACAGGCCTGGTTTTGCTTCGCCTGAGTCCGTGCAGTGAGAAATGCATCCCCACTGCCTGAGTGACCACTTCCTTCTCAGGCAGCCAGGAAGCTTCCAGATCTCGGCTGTGTGGCTAAAGACAGGAATGGCCGGACCCCTGGGGCTGGCAGCACACACCCCGAGCTAAGACCCTGCAGAGGGAACAGGGCCGGCTCCCTTGGAGCTGTGTCAGGAGGCTGACCTCCCTCCGCTGGGCCGGCTGAGCGTCCAGAGAGGGCAGCCTCGCACAATCAGCCTTCCCTGAACGGCCAAGGCCAAGGCTGGTGGGCAGGAGTAGTGGTCAGTGGCAGGGCTGCTGGATGAGTGGAAGTGACGGTCACAGGCCTCCCAGTTCTGGCCCCAGTGACCCCTCCCCAAGGCCATCCTGCTTCCTCACCTACCGCTGCCCATAGCTGGGGGGGGGGGGGGCCCTCAGCCCACAGCGCTGGTCACACCCGTCTGGTCCTGGAGGGGGCGCTCCGGGCGCTAGTGAGGACAAACGGCAGCCTGGAGAGCTTGTCTGTGGCCCGCAGATGGGATTTCCCGCGCCCGCTGCGCCCTCGATTCTGGAGCCCCACGAAGGGTGTCCTGGTGTGGTGTGAGCGACACCTGGTGGTTCCAAGCGGGAACTGCAAGTCATGTTCTCCAGGACGCCAGGGACACCCGCAGGCTGGACCCCACCCTCTGCGGGCAAAGGCGAGACCACCACGGAGCACTGCCCGAGGACTTCGCACAGAGGCAGCAAGGTAAAGCTACAGGGACCGCACCTCCCAGTCAGGCGGCGTTCATTCTTTCCCTCCCCCAACACTACTGAGTGCCCCCTGCATTCAGGGCATTTGGGAGAGAGAGAGGTGCCTGGCTTCACGGAGCTCACGCCACAATGGGGGAGGCAGAGGGCAAGCATATAAGTCATGAGACAATGTCATGCTGGGTTAAGCGCCATGAGAATTTACAATGTTCAGGAATAGAGTCCAGGCTTCCCTGGTGGCACAGGGGTTAGGATTCCACCTGCCAATGCAGGGGACACGGGTTCGAGCCCTGGTCCGGGAGGATCCCACATGCCGCGGAGCAACTAAGCCCTTGCACGGTAACTGCTGAGCCCGTGATCTAGAGCCCGTGAGCCACAACTACTGAGCCTGCACTCTAGAGCCCACGAGCCACAACTACTGAAGCCCGCACACCTACAACCCGTGCTCCGCAACAAGAGAAGCCACCGCAGTGAGAAGCACGCGCACCGCAATGAAGAGTAGCCCCCGCTCACCAACTAGAGAAAGCCCACGCACAGCAACGAAGACCCAACGCAGCCAAAAGTAAATAAATAAATTTATTAAAAAAAGAGAAAGAATAGAGTCCAGAATCTTTCTCAGGGCCTCCTGTGAGCCTCATCTCAGCTTCATCTCCCAACACCAATGCTGACACAGGCCGAGCCCCACCCCCATGGAGCGCCCTGCAGGTCCTGATCTACGGTGCCATCCAGGCCTCAGGGCCTTTGCACATGCTGTTCCCTCTAGCTGCAGAGCCCTTCCCACCTCATCCCCCGACAAATCCCACTTGCCCTTTACAGCTAAACACAAGGGTCACCTCTTCCATGAAGCCCACCCTGGTAGTCCACGGGCAGCATCAGCCCTCTTGCCCCCCACCATATTATTCCTGCACCTTGTGTGGACTCTTCCAGAAGGTAAGAGAGTGGGGTGACCATGAGCACTGGACTTGGAGCTGGGGAGACCTCGTGTCCAGCCCTGAATGTCACTCCCTAATTTTGTCACCTTGGGCACCTTTCTTAGCCTCAGTTTCCTTGCCAGTGAAAAGTGGGACTTATAATAGCACACATCTAGTTATGAACATTTAATGCTTTAATGTCAGTAAAGTGCTCAGCACATCTCCTGGCACCCAGAAAACACATTAGGTAAATGTTAGCTGCAGCTGGTATTGATCTTGCTATTGGTATTGGTATTGGTATTGTAATTGTATCCTGAGGCCAGACAAGCAGCTGTTTGTTGTGTGGCTTCGCAGAGAGACTCTGAGACTCTTATCCTGTCGTGTTTCGTCTCATGGAGGGGCTTTTCCTGTTGCCTCTGAGTTGTGGTCTGGGACTCCAAGCTGGCGGCAGAGGGATATCAGGTAACCCCAACCAGCAGCAAAGCGGGTAAGAAGGCTTCTCAGGGCTGAAGAGGCGGCCAAAATGCTGCCCTGCCCTCCCCCCGCCCCCCTCACCCCCCCCCCACCTCCCACGCCGAATCCTTCCACCCCCAGGCACATAAGCAGGAGACTGTGGAAGAGGCAGAGGGACCTTCAGGAGTCCTAGGCCAGGGCCACGTGGTGGGGGGGGAGGTTGCGGAGGGGGGAGGGCTGGGGAGCGAGTTAAGCAAGAGACTTGGGTTTTTCCCTCCCCCAACACCCACGGCCCAGCAGAGAGGGAGGAAGAGGAAGGAAAAGCAGGCGGTTCCCTCTCTCCCTCCTGGAGAGCAGAGCAAGACCTGGCTGCTCTGTGGAAGGGGACAGGATGAGGGTGAACTTGGATTTGAGAAGAAGTTTTAGATTCAACCAAACCGGCGATTTTTTTTTTTTTTTTTTTTTTTTGCGGTACGCGGGCCTCTCACTGTTGTGGCCTCTCCCGTTGCGGAGCACAGGCTCCGGACGCGCAGCCTCAGCGGCCATGGCTCACGGGCCCAGCCGCTCCGCGGCATGTGGGATCTTCCCGGACCGGGGCACGAACCCACGTCCCCTGCATCGGCAGGCGGACTCTCAACCACTGCGCCGCCAGGGAAGCCCTAAACCGGCGATTTTATTGCTCAAAATTCCCCGGGGAAACGACGGAGTCTGCCCGAGCCCTAGAAAAGGGACAGGAAGCAGAGATTGGTAAGAACAAATCACTAGTGGGGAAAAAATCAAATTATTTCCTTTGCGTTCCCAGCAGGCCAACAGCTCAGCTTGTCTCCCAGCGCCTGGAGCAAGCTGGTGGCCGACCCAGCCTCACTGGAGGACGGGTCACTCCCTCCACCAGGGAGTTCCATGCCCCAGACGCGCTCCCATGAGGGTCTTGGCCCTGGACGCCCCCTGCCCCCCAGAGCCCATGCTCTCAGCAGACTCAGAGCCCATGCACAGAAATGCCCTGCTTGGTTTGATGCTCTGCTGTCCCCGTCTTGAAACTCTTAAGACCTTTGCAAACAAGGGACCCCACATTTTCCTTTTGCACTGGACCCTGAAAATTATTCAGTTGGTCCTGGAATGGTTACTTTCTTCCCAAGGTCACAGCCAGCGAATGGAACCCACTCCTAGGTCCCAGGGCTCCTGTGCAAACTGCTCCCCACGGCACCTTCCGGGGGTCTCTGAGCCCAGGCAGGCTCCCCACCTTCCTCCTTCCCCAGAAGGAAAGCTCTGAGCCCACCACCCACTTTGCCTCTCTTCTCTGAGAGCCTTGGCCTGCGCAGACCACCAGAAGAGGGGCCCCAGCCAGCAGGGGCAGGTCACCATTGGACACAGCTCTTGCCCATCTTGGGGGGCAGGCGTGGGGTGGGCAGCGCTATAGGTCCTCTAGGGCACAGAAACCTACAGGAAGTTACACAGAATTTCCAGAAGCTGCAATGGAATGAGAAGGCCAAGGGCAAAATGGGAGACAGTCCCACAACAGGAATCAAGTAAGTGCAAAGACTCAGCACTTCCCGGGCGCCAGGCTCTGTGCTGAGTTCCCTACATTACTGGGGTCAGTGTGCTAACCCGCCCAATCTTCACAAGCATGCCGCCTTGACTATCTCATCTCTATTCTACGGAATAGGAAACGAGGCACAGAGAGGTAAGTAACCGTCCAAGAGTCATCGTAGCTAGTGAGTGGCAGAGCCCCCACGTCCCCAGGGTATACTTTGTGCCCTGGGTGTTTTCCACTTGTTATCTCTAACTGTTGCAATAACTCCACAGTGGTGATTAATGCTAACCAAAGGTTTCGGATGTCTTCATGGTATGTGGTAAGATGGTACTTTCTGGCCCCTTTGTTGGGGTGAACTCAACTAGATCTGCATTAGTTTGGGGGTTCTCCAGAGAAATAGAACCAGCAGGAGATTATATTCATATAATGTTACATATAATATATATTATATATACAATGATTATGTAATAATTAGACATAATATAGTTATATGTGTCCAAATATTTATTTTTTATTTTTTTTGCGTTACGTGGGCCTCTCACTGTTGTGGCCTCTCCCGTTGCGGACGCGCAGGCTCAGCGGCCATGGCTCACGGGCCCAGCTGCTCCACGGCATGTGGGGTCTTCCCGGACCGGGGCACGAACCCATGTCCCCTGCATCGGCAGGCGGACTCTCAACCACTGCGCCACCAGGGAAGCCCCCAAAGATTTATTTTAAGAAGTTGGCTCACACGGTTGTGGAGCTGGCAAGTCCTAAATTTGTCGGGCAGCCCAGCAGGCTGGAAACTCAGGCAGGCGTTGATGCTGAGGGCCTGAGACAGAGTTTCATCTCTGGGAAACCTCCGTGTTTGCTCGTAAGGCCTTCCAACTGATTGGATGAGGCCCAGCCACGTTATAGAGGGTGATGTCCTTTACTTAACGTCAACACACCTCCAGAACATTTTCACAGCAGCATCTAGATTAGCGTTTGATCAAGTCTCTGGGTACGATGGCCCGGCCAAACTGACACAGAAAACTAACCACCACCAGTTCTGACCAGTAAGCCCAGTAAGCCCTGTGCAGAACTTGCTCGTCACTTGCAGGTTGTGCATTTAACTGTCAGTGCGAAGCCCTCCAAAGCTCCTTCTTTTTCTCTGCTCAGTGACCAGCAACGTTCAAGATGGGGGCTGCCAGGTCAGCCTGGGTCCTGGACTGAGGTGACATGAACGAGGTTTCCTAAACAACCTTGATGTGATTGAAAGGGGAGCCAGAAAAAAAACTCTCGGATTTGGGAGAATTTTGTGAAGCTAAACCAGGTCTAAATAAACTGGGTCCCTCTGCTCCACCTTGCATTCGTGCAACCCTCATGAACTGGCTTGCTGTTTCTCGAGCATCCCCCAGAGGCATCCCCACATCCTAGCCTCCCCTCATAGGTGGTGTTATGAAAGGCTCCACGCTTGCTACCAAGGATGAAATAACACACACCAACCTGTGAGGTCTGAACCTTGGTCAGCGCCAAAATAGCAAGTCACCCAGCTGTCTAGCCTGCTGACCTGGTTCCTAAAATTGCTGACTGTTTGTTCCCATAAATGTTCTCCTTCTGGGGTTTGGAGGACAAATAAGTAGATCCTAGGTTCAAACAGCACCTGAGACCTGGGTCCCACAACGAACTCTTCCTTTAAAACATGTTGACTTTGGCTGAGATAATCACCCAGAAAGACAACTAATTCTCTCTTCCAAACCATGGCTGGCAGCACCCTGGAGAATCCCCTGGTCCACTTCCAAGAGAAGCGACGAGGCCTATATCCTAAAGAGTGAGCCCTCTGTGATGCTCTCAAGACCCTTGAAGACTACGCCTGCCTGCCGGCCATCCATCTACTCATTCGTCCATCCATCTATTCATCCACTTATCCATCCACTCATCCACCCATCCATCCATCCATCTACTCATCCATCTGTCCACTTGTCCATCCATCTATCTACTCGTCCCTCCTTCCATCCATCCATCCAACCATCCACTCACCCAACCATCCAACCAGCCATCAACTCACCCATCCATCTATCCTCCCAGCTTTCCTTCCTCCCTCCCTTCCTTCCTTCCTTCCACTCGTCTACCCAACAAACAGTGATTTGAGTTTCTACTCTGTGCAAGCGCAGGGCCTCCAGCTCTACACTGATAGACACAGACCCTGCCTCATGGACGTAGTTGCGGAGGCAGACATTCAACATATAATTGCAGAAATAATTTTAAATGTGATAAATGCTAGGGAATGAAAAGTATGGGACACTAGGAGGAAGGATAATGGGAACTGGGCCTGGTTTGGTGGGTGTGGTGGGGAAATTTCGGGTCAGAAAAGGCCTCCTGAGAAAGTACTGTTTGAGCTCAGCTCTAACGGAGGAAAGCCTGGGAGAGAACTGAGGGTGGGAAAGAAATACCGGACGCCAAGGCCCTGAGGCAAGAGCAGTCTTTCCCAGAATGCGAGCCGGGGTCGCCAAACTCTTCAGAGTGGATGGGCCTGTGCGGAGGCAGGAGGAGGAAGCAGCAGAGACGCTCTTCTTAGTCACGTGGCGGGGCCGTGCTGGGGGAGAACCGTGATGCTGTCAAGGGAGCATGGGGCTCCAGGTGAGGCCAAAAGACTGGCATTCAAACGCTGGTTCTGCCCCTTCCTCAGTGCATGATTTGGGGCAAGAGACTTTACATTGCTAAGGGTCAGTTTTATTGTATATAATATGTAGTTAGTAATAGTAACAATGATTAACATTTAGTGAGAGCTTACTCGGTGCCGGCCATTCTTCTTAGGACTTTACATATGTTATTCAATCAACAATGATTTCAACCTTGCACTACTGTAGTACCGTTATTATTCCCACTTTACAGATTAGGAAAAGTGATGCACGGTGAGATTGAGAAACCTTCTCAAGGTCACACAACTAGCAGAGCATGGAGATTTGAATGCAGGCCCATGGGCCCTCCTGTCCATGCTCTTAACTATTAGACTACATTGCCACGTGCAAGTTGTATCAGTAAGGGTATGTTAGGTTATGAGGCAGTAACAAACAACCCCAGAAACTTTTTTTACTGTGATGCAGTAACAAACAAATTGAACACACTGGGCCGCGTTCATTTAGAAGGTATATTTTTCATTTCTATAACTTTGGAGTTTTTAGAAGATGTATTTATGTTAGTGATATCAAATTTCATTGCACCATGAACAGAGCCTGTGGTCTACATGACACCAAGCTTTTAAAATGAGCTGAAACTTGTTTTAGGGCCAATTATGTGCTCAATTTTTGAAAATTTTCCTTGTATTTGAGTATAACATTCTCTAATTACCGGGTGGATGGATAGATAGATAGACAGATAAAGAGACATAGAGAGAGCTATATGTATATACAATTTTTTTTAGGTCAAACTTGTTAATTGTTGCTTCAGTGATCTCACGGTACATACAAGCCACTCCACAACTTAGAGGATTAACACATTTTCTTTGGTTGTGATTCTGCAAACTGGGCAGGGCTCAGATGGGCAGTTCTACTCGTCCTTCCAGTGGCCGTATTCAGTTGCAGATTGACTGAGGGCTTGGCTCAGCTGGGACACTGGGGTGGCAGGGGGTCTTTCCGAGTAGTCTCACGGCCTTTACCTTTTCCCGTGGTCTCTCCAGCAGAGTAACTGGACTTCTTAAATGGCAGCTCAGGACTCCAAAAGCGCAAAAACGGAAGCCATCAGGCTTTCTCAAGGCTTAAGCCTGGAACTGGTGGAATGTCACCTCTGCCACATTCTACTAATATTTGTCAAAATGAGCCCCAGGTCTGATCCAGATTCAAGTGGAAGAAGAACCAGGAGAAGTGGTTCATTTAGGTTTAGTGGTTTAGTGGTTCATAATGCGATAGACTACTACGATTGTATTTTTCAACTACGTCAACTATTAATTACTAAAAGAGGCATATTTAACCCACACCCACATCCCAGCAGTGATGGTGGATTCCTCAGTTTCTCCTTGAGATTTGGTCCATTTTTTCCCTTATATATTGGAGGCTATGTTATTAAGGGCATACAAGTTTAGAATGGTTATCAATACATCTTACCAGTGAATTAAACCTTTTATTGTACCAAGTGACTATCACTAGTAATGCTTTTGGACTTAAAATCTATTTTGCTTCCTATGTATGTAAATACGTCAGCCTTCTTTTTGTTGGTATTTGCCTGGTAAAGCTCTGCATGCTTTTACTTCGCTCTTTTCTGGGTTGTTAGGTATGTCCTTTGCAAGCATGTAGCTGGACCTTGTTTTTATTTTATCCCGTCTGACAATATTGTCTTTTTTTTTTTTTTTTGCGGTACACGGGCCTCTCACTGTTGTGGCCTCTCCCGTTGCAGAGCAGAGGCTCCGGACGCGCAGGCTCAGCGGCCATGGCTCACAGGCCCAGCCACCCCGCGGCATGTGGGATCTTCCCGGACCGGGGCACGAACCCGTGTCCCCTGCATCGGCAGGTGGACTCTCAACCACTGCGCCACCAGGGAAGCCCTGACAATATTGTCTTTTAACTATTTTAGTCTACGTACGCTTATTCTGATGAGTCATCATGGATTTATTTCCACTTTCTTATTTTTCCCTATTTGTCCTGTGTTTATTCTTATGTTACTTTTTTCTTCATGTTTCACATTCTTTTGTATTGATTGATTTTTGTTTTCCCATTCCATTTTTCCCCTCCGCTAGTGTGGAATTTATACACTCTATTTCTCTACCTGTTGTGTTTACCCTAAAAATTTTAACATGAATATTTAACTTGACAAAGTTTAACATTAATCAAAATATTTATTCTCCTCTCAAACAGTTCAAAGACCTTAGAACACTTTAATTATGACTGTCCCCTCCCTACATATACACCTTTAGTGTCCAGTATTTTAGTTCTATTTTTTTCTTCACTCTGCAAGTTAGAATTATTATTGCTGTTTAATACATTCTCTAATGAGGATTACCTATATGTTCACAAAACAGCCAGCATTCCCTTTTGTGTGGCACACCTTCCTTTGGTGATTATTTTTTCTTCTTCCTGAAGCACATTGCATTAGATCACCAGGGCTGCCATAATAAAGTGCCACAGACTAGGGGGCTTAACAACAGAAATTTATTTTCTCAAAATTCTGGAGGCTAGAAGTCTGAAATCAAGGTGTTGGCAGGGTCGGTTTCTCCTGAGGCCTTTCTCCTTGGCTTGTAAATGGCCTTCTTCTCCCTGTGTCTTCACATGGTCTGCCTCTGTACATTTCCTTTTCTTTTAAGCACATCCGCTGTATTGGGTCAAGGCCCACCCAGTGACCTCACTGTAACTTAATCACTCTTTAAGCCGCTATCTCCAAATACAGCCACTTGCTGGGGTGCTGGGGGTTAGGACTTCAACATATGTATTTTGGGAAGGAGACACAATTCAGCCCATAACATACATTATTAGTATTAAATAATCTTCTATTTTTATTTGTTTGAAATGCTCTCATTGTCTCCACTTTCTTGAAAGCTATTTTACTGGGTTTACAATTCTAAGTTAATGGTTATTTTTTTCTCAATTTTTTCTCAATTTTTTTTTTTTTTTTGGCTGTGCCACAAGACATGAGGGATCTTACTTCCCCGACCAGGGATTGAACCCACGCCCCCTGCAGTGGAAACATGGAGTCTTAACTACTGGGCCAACAGGGAAGCCTCTCGATGTTTTTAAGATATTATTTGCCACCTGGCTTCTACTTTTGTCGATGAGATATCAACTCTCCATTTATGCTGTTCCTTTGAAGATTACATGAGTCAGTACATGCAAAGTGCTTAGAATGGTGTCTGGCGCCTAGTAACTATTATATAAATAGTAGCCATTGGGAATTCCCTGTATTCCCTGGTGGTCCAGTGACTAAGACTCAGCGCTTTCACTGCTAAGGGCCCAGTTTCAATCCCTGGTGGGGGAACTAAGATCCTGCAAAGCAGACCAGAGCAGACAAAAAAACCACACAAATAGCTATTATTATTTTCCCTCTGGATGTTTTTAAGATCTTCTCTTTGTCTTTGATGTCCTTGAATTGCATGATGGTATATCTTGGCCTGGATTTTTTTATCAAGCTAAGCATTTCATGTCATTTGTCAATTTAAAACTCTCAGCCATTATCACTTCAAATATTTCCTCTTCCTCATTCTCTCTGTCCCCTTCTGGGACTCTGGTTAGATATATGTTCGATATGCTCCCTCTGTCTTTCCTGTTTCTTTCTTATCCTCCATATCTTTCTCTGTGTTGGATTCAAGGTTATTTTTTCAGAGCTGTATTCCAGTTTATTCTCTTCATCTGTGTCTTAATCTGCAACTTACCTACTAAGTACCTATTTCAGTTATTATATTTTTTATTTTTAGATGTATTATGTGGTTCTTTTTCACATCTGCCCAGACATTTTTAATATTCTCTTATATTTATACTTTCAATACCCTCTTTTTCTTTTTTAGAGATATTAAATATATTTATTCTATGACCTGTGTTTGATAGTTCCAGCATCTCAAATCCTTGTGAGTGCAATTCTGCTGAATGTAGTTTGGACGGACTTTTACTCATGATGCTTTATTTTCTTGTGTGTTTATTTTTATTTTTATTTTTATTTATTTGGTTGGGCCGGGTCTTAGTTGCAGCAGGCAGTCTCCTTAGTTGCAGCACATGGGCTCCTTAGTTGCAGCTCACAGGCTCCCCAATTGTGGCATGCGATATCCTAGTTGTGGCATGCTTGTGGGATCCAGCACCCTGACCAGGGAATGAACCCGGGCGCCTGCATTGGTAGCTCAGAGTTCCATCCACGGTGCCACCAGGGAAGTCCCAGTGATTTTGTTTTTAAATGTAAACTTACTCTCCTTGGCATTCAGTCTCTTGATAAGTGATTGGTATCCATACGACTGAGTTTACTAGTTTACCCTTTCACTGAATGTATAGTCCTTTGTGGTCCTGGGTTTATGCAGTCATCTCCTATCAGACTCACTACCTTCAATGATCTCTAGGTTTTATCTCCTGTCCCTTACCTGTAGCCAGGAAAATAGGGCAGGGTCACAAGGGTTCAGCAGATGTCCTCAGGGCGGCTGGAGACCACCACTAGCCAGTCTAACTCTGAATTTCTGCTTCTGCTTTGAGTTTGCCCTCTGAGACTTCCTTACTCAGCTTGGTGACTCTTTCAAAAAGTTGTAATATTTTATATAGAATTTTTCATTGTTGCTGGAGGAGGGTTGTAGTGTTTTGGTCTACCACACTGCCAGAAAAGGAAGTCTATTTATTATTTCTCTCCTCCATCTCTTCCCCCGCTGCTGGAACTCTTACCAATCACATGTAACTCTCTGATCCTTCCTCTCAAGATTTCCATCTCTTTATACTTTTTTTTTTTTTTTGTGGTACGCGGGCCTCTCACTGTTGTGGGCTCTCCCATGGCGGAGCACAGGCTCCGGACACGCAGGCTCAGCGGCCACGGCTCACGGGCCCAGCCGCTCTGCGGCATGTGGGATCTTCCCAGACCGGGGCACGAACCCGTGTCCCCTGCATCGGCAGGCGGACTCTCAACCACTGCGCCACCAGGGAAGCCCTCTTTATACTTTTCCTCTGCGTTTTGAGATATTTCCTTCACTTTATCTTCCAGTTCTCTCATTTTGTTTTCAACCCCTCTCAATGGTTACCGTTCTATCTTCTATGGGAAAAAAAATCATATGTTGTTGTTGTATAATGTCTTTTTATGCCATGAACAATTCTCCTGAGGTGGGGTGATGATGGTGACAGTGATAGTGATGACAGTGGTGATGATGGTGATGACAATGGAGATGATGGTGGTGGTGGTGATGGTGATGATGGTGTTTTCATTTATTTACCACTAGCTGAGATGTTCTGTTTTGTCGTCTTCTCTCTGGCACCTGGGTCCCCTTAGGCCTATTTAAATTTTCTTTTTCTTGCTCAGAGCTCTTTGGCCTTCAGTGAAAGCTTTTAGGGGTCTTCTGCGCTGATGAAGGCCGAGGTAACAAGCCAGCTGTTGCTACCCTGACGAGCACTGAGAGGAAGCTCCCAGTTGTCAGTAGCTGCAGTGTGTTGACAAGCTCCCAGGCCCCTCACCCATGCGGCTCTCCCACATCCTCCCCAGGCCAGAGTAGCCCTACAAGCTCACAGGAGACTACAGTGGGACCCAAGGGGACCCTCTTCCTTTTAGGAACCCCAGAATCTTGGGCCTTATCCTAGGCTTCTGAGATCTGATCCCCTCACTCCCACCTAGCTGGAGGGCGAAAGAGTTCGTGGCTGTTCCCTTTTCTAGAGATTCTGGAAGAGCTCTGTTCCACATATACGCTCCAGGCCCTGCCGTCGGACACTCCCTTCTGGCTGCCCCTTAGCTCGGGAGGTGGAGTTGAGTACAAGCCGGGAGGAACTTTCAGGCCACCCTTCCCACCCCCTCTGCCAATTTTTAAACACACAGTGGCCATCTGTTTGCAAATTTTGGTCTTGCTTATTCTTTTTAGGAACCATATGTTATTGCATTTATATGGCTGTGCGTTAATTTATTTAACCTGAGCTTTTCCCAGATTTTGGTTTTTAATATCATACAATGTACAGTCTTTATGAATCTTCATCATCACGCCATTATTATTATTCTAAATTTGCAGTACCTGATTCCCAAAGCTCCATGACGATGGTAATAAAAATGTTAGAAATTACTGAATGCCCGTGATGTGCTAGGCCGTTACATGTGTTAACTTATTTAACACTAATTTCACAGCCCTATTTTTATCCTGATTTTACAGATAAGGAAATTAAGTCTCAGAGAGGTTAAGTGACTCATTCAAGGTCACACAGCTAATAGGGAATGGAGGCAAGCTTCAAAGTTCTCATGCCTTCACTATCCATACCCTGCATGGAGAATACACTGGGTCAGATTTCCAGTCCAGTTTCTGCAATTTAATAACCACACTTCCCCTGACAAGTGACATTAGCTTCTTGGGACCTAGATTCTTCTGTTACCATAATCTCTGCCTTGCCTCCCTCCCAGCAGTGTGGAAGAGGTCAAAGAGATCGTGTACGTGGAAGCACTTTAAAAACTATAACGTGCCATACACATAATACAAATACAAATAATTGAGATTCTTTCTGAGTACACATTTAAGCTTCTTGATTTCAAGCGCTGTAGCCCTTTAACAAATGTGAAAGAGATGTCCAGAGATCTAGTCAGATCTCCAAATTGGATACTATATAATGATTGCAGAAACAAGGCATAGCTGTTTTTAAAGATACAGAGTTATATGTAAATGCCTGGAGCAGCTGCTCCAAGTGTTTTCTGAATCACCTTTTCTTAATTTCTTTTAACTGAATGACAGACTAACTCTAGTCCACTGCTGAATTCCACATTCCTCTCTTTATTTGTTCAAAATTCCTTTTTGTGTGTGTGTAAGAAACATTGCTTTCTTAGGCCTCTCCACTTCCTCTGTACTTCTGTCATACACTAGTGTTTGGCTTTCTGCGGAAGGCCATTTTCGCAAAGAAACAAGACTTTATTTTTCATCATTTTGAAAGATGAGAAAGTACTAGATAATGTGTTGATTCATAAGTGGTACAAATTCACACCTCAGTAATCGACAAATGCCACACACCATGGGCATTCAAGGTCCCGAGGGAGTTTATATTTCTGAGTCAAATCCTTGAATACCGCGGTTCTATGGCAGAAACTAGGCACTCCTTTAGTCGGCGCTTTGCCTGGTAACTAGAGCAGCCTGGCTCCCTTACCAAAATGTGAACATCTCTTGATGCAAAGGCTGCATCTTCTTCATCTTCAGATTCTTCTCCAGAAGTCCCCAGTGCCTGGTGTTTTCATGATTATGCAAAACTTATTTGTAGAACTGAATGGCATCACCTTCATGAATTCTTTTTTCCACTGCGCATACCCCTCTCTAGTTACAGGCAGAGCGGGTTCTTGTTGGCCTTTGTGTGGGACGACATGTCAGTCATTTGTAGACTGGTCTTTATTTTATCCACCTGGTGAGAGGGAGGGTTTGGACAGGATGATCTTTAGGACCTGTTTAATTAAACAAGGAGGTGTCCCTAATGCCCTGGCCGCCTGCAGGAGCAGACCAAAATTTAAGCCTGTGAATGCTTCAAGGTTATGAAACCAAAAGACAACGCAGATAAGCTTGCTGATTTCAAGCACCTTAGCCTCTTAACAAATGTGAAAGATGTGTTCAGAGACCTTGTCAAATCCCCAAATTGGATACCATAAGCTAAAGACAACCAATCACAAACAGCTAACGAGCCTTTAAGCTGTAGCCAATCAAATAATTTCCTACCTTTGCTTTGCACTTTCTCTCTCTATAAGTTTCCCCTGGCTCCCTGCTGCAAAGTGCTCCCAACTGGGTTGACACCACCCTATTCGAATTGATTTTTGCTCAAATAAACTCTTAAACTTTTAAAATATGTCTTAGTTTATCTTTTAACAGATCATGGCTCCCAAAGCCCACCAGTCTCCTGGAGATTAAGAGATACCTGAGCTCCTTCCTGGAAGTTCTGACTCCCAATAGATCTGGGATAGGTAAGAATTAGTAATAAGATCAGCTAACACTTATCAAGAACTTGCTTGGGTCTAGGCATGGTGCTAAGTGTTTTACAAGTTCATGTTCTCAGTTTACATCTTCACAACCATCTGAGGTAGTTGCTATTATGGCCCCTATTTTATAGAGGAAGAAATTTAAGCTAAAAATGGGGGGGAGGTGGGGGTAGCTGCCTAGAAGGTTATGTAACTAGTAACGGGTCGAGAGGAGATTCCATCTCAGATCCGTGCTACAGGAGCCTTTGGCGGGGTGGGTTGGGGGGGAGGGGCTCCTGGTGATTTTGATGATAAGCCAGCTGTGAGAAACGCCGCCCAGAGGCCCACGCCACCCTTAAAGGCTGCATCTGTTTGCAATGTTTGGCCCATCCCCCTCCAGTGTTTCTGGAAAGAACAGCTTTCTCTCTAAACCTAAGACGAGCAGCTGGACCTCTTATCGACATTTCCCAGCTTTCGGGCAACGCCGAGTCCACTCCGGGAGCCTCTGGGTCTCACAGGTTACCCCAGTCTGGGAACCCAGAGAGACTTTCTGTACACCTGGCACTTCTGGTCCCGCCCCGTTTCGCGACACCCCCAATCCTAAGTCCGTTCTTCGCGATTGACGTGACCCCAGAACAGTTATAATTGGTTATAACGTACTGCCGCTCCGCCTCCTCGAAGACTCCGCCTCCCTTTCATTCTGAAAGAAAGAACCTCGGCCCGGGCGCCCAATGAGAAGCGCCCCCACCCCAAAGGTCCCTCCTTTTTCGGCGCCGACTCCGCCCCCAGGGCCGGAGAGATGCCCGCCTTTCGGCGTAGCATGGCCCAATAGGAGGGCGCGACCGTCCGGACGGACGGCAGCCGGCCCAATCCCTGGGCCTCGGGCTGCGTCGCCCCGCCCCTCCGCCGGGCCGAGCGGCGGGCAAGAGCGGGCCTCGGGGCGGCGGCGGCGGCGGACGCGGCCTGAGGGAGCGGCCGGCTGCCGCCTCGCCCGCCGCGGGGTCCATGGCCTGAGCGGCCATGTCCGGCGTGGTGCGGACCCTCAGCCGCTGCCTGCTGCCGGCCGAGGCCGGCGGGGCCCGCGAGCGCAGGGCGGGCGGCGGCGGGGCCCGCGACGCGGAGCGCGAGGCGCGGCGGCGCAGCCGGGACATCGACGCGGGGCTGGCCCGCGAGCGGCGCGCCGTGCGGCGCCTCGTCAAGATCCTGCTGCTGGGCGCGGGCGAGAGCGGCAAGTCCACCTTCCTCAAGCAGATGCGCATCATCCACGGCCGCGAGTTCGACCAGAAGGCGCTGCTCGAGTTCCGCGACACCATCTTCGACAACATCCTTAAGGTACGCTCTCCCCGCGTCCCCGCCCGCACACCTGCGCCCAGGTGCGCGCAGGTGCGGCCCCGCGGACTCCTGCGCCCCGGCCGGCACCGCGGCCCACGCCTTTGTCTGCCCCTGGTCTGGCCGCAGCGGCCCCGTGCCCCCAGCTTTGGGGGAGCCGGCCAAGGATGCGCACCCTGTCTCCCCGTCGGCCTGGTGGCCTTCGCCTCTGCTCTTCTCGGGGATTTGGGGGCTGAGGAAGCGGGAAAGCCGGACACCTTCTGGGGCTTCGGAGGCGCGGGGGTTTTAGCGGTGGGGAGGGCCCCTCCTGGATTCAGGGTGCCGTCCTTGCCCTGCCCTCCCAGTAGGTTCAGAAGAGCGGTGTAGACTGGGGAGGAAACCGGCCGCACGTCTCTCCTTTTAAACTGGCTATTAGGAAAATTTCCAACATATACAGAGTAGAGAAAATAGAAGGAACAGTAAGTACCCAGGCCCCTCTCCACAACTTCAGCAGTGATGGATTCAGCGTCCGTCTTGTTTCACCTGTACCTCTGACCCTGTGATTTTGAAGCAAACCCCAGACACTGTATAGATTCACTGGAAAGTGTTTACAGAGCTCACAGATAAGCGTACGGTGGTTATGTTTTTTAAAATGATGCCTTATGAACCCTGATAATTTAATAACTCCTTAACATGGTAAAGTACCCAGCCCTGTTCAGATTTCCTCCATTGTCACATAACTTTTGTTTGCGTTAGGATATAAATCTTTGCATTGCAATTTTTAACATATCTCTCAGGTGTGTTTAATCCCCAGGTGCTCCTCTTGTCCCTTGCTCCATTTTTATCATTTGCTACTTGTTTGTGGGGAAAAAAAGCGTAGAGCTGACCAAGTTTGGGTTCTAGTTTCTGTGTACTGTGTGAACCTGTAGAAGCGGGCCCCAAAGAAGGGAATTCTGGAGAAACCTGATGAGGGGAAAAGAGAGCCTCTCCTGTACCTAGAATAGGGTCATTTCCTTTTTTTTTTTTTTCTTATAGTTTCTTACCTCTACCGTTTCCTTTCCCCTTCACCTGCCCTTTCCATGGCCTACAGGTATGAGGAAAGTTGTCTCAAAACAGAGGTAGAGGGAAGCTTGTCAAACAGAATCCTCTCTGGAGATGAGATCTTGCGGTGCCTGAGGAACTCTAAATTTAGCCAAGGGCTGTATAACCAGCCCATGGGCACATGTCTTTCACTTCACCCATGAGGAAGCTCTGGGCCTTGGTGATGAAGTGGCTCCCCGCTGGGACCTGGAACCCTGGGCTCCAGACTTCCAGGCCTGCATCAGGAATCTCGCACCAGTATTCTCACTTGCTGTATTTGTTAGTAAAACATTTCGTTTTGATAGAAATAGCTCTTTTAGGATCCTGCCGGGAAGAGAATAATTTGAATGATAAAACACCCGTTTCCTTTTCACCTCTTTCAAAAGCCTCTCTGTGAGTCAGAGCTCTGGCCCAATACTTCATAAACTTTAAAGGCTAGGTGCCCAGTATGATCCAAGGGATTAACTGTGTGTTTAAAATTCCCCTCATCTTCTGGGGTAAAGTTCATTTGATTGTCTTTCTCTGTCACAGAGCTCGATTTTATTTTTGCGGCTTTTCTGGACCTCTTAACCAAGCAGGTTATAAGATTTGGCTGATGGACTCGCAGTTTCTTTCAACTCGGGAGGCAGAGAAAATACGTAGAAACAGAATCTTAAATCTAAATCAGTGTATTAAGTGCATTTTTAGAAAACTCAGTCTTAGCTTTTCCCAATACATACAGACACTAACTTTTACTAACTTCCTTACCAGCAAGAAACAAGATTTGTTGTTAATCAGTATCCTATTTTCCTTGTCAACTTTTTTTCTTTTTTAATAATTGTAATTCCATATTAAGCTCACTTTGTCTGTTTTGACCATTTCAATGAGTAGTTAGCAATTCATCTTTCACTGTAAAACCAATAATTACCTCTCCCCTCATTTTTATTTGGACAGATCACTTTGGGAAGAGATTTTTTAAATAAATTGCTTTGTAGTGGCTCTAGTAGCAGATATTTGAATAATAACTCTTCAGAATAATATTTGTGTCTACAAATAGAGTTCGTGTTAACGGGCTATTTTTAAAGCACTAGCTATGTGCCAGGCCTTTTCATATATGGCCTTTAATTTTCGTAATGCTTCAAATGGTATTGTCGCAGCGTAAGGTCAGTTACCTAATTCATAGGTGACACAGCTGGGAACCAAACCTGATCTTTTTTTTTAAATTAAACTTTTAATGCTGAGAGAACTGTAGAGTCCCATGCAGTTTTAATAAATAATAGAGAGCTCCTATGTACCCTTTAACCAGTTCCCCACAACGGTGAGATCTTGTAAAACTAGTACAATATCACAACCAAGATACCGACGTTGAGAAAGTGAAGACACAGAACGTTCCCATCACAACAAGTATTCCTCACGTTGCCTTTTATAGCCACTGCCACCCTTCGCCCTCCCCCGACCTGGCAGTGACTGATCTATTTTCCAATTCTATAATTTCGTCATTTCATGAATATGATATAAATGGAGTCTTGCAAGATGTGACCTTTTGGAATTGGCTTTTATCACTCAGCATGATTCCCTAGAGATACACCCCAGTTACTGTGTGTGTTCACAATCAGTAGTTCCTGCCTTTTAATTGCTGAGTAGTATCCATGGTAAGAATTTACCACCGTACACCATTTAACCATTCGCCTGTTGAAGGACATCTGGGTTGTTTCCAGTTTCTGCCTATTATGAATAAATCTTCTGTGAACACTTGTGTACATGTTTTTTGTAAGTACATAAATTTTCACGTATCTGGGATAAATGCCCAAGAGTGCAGTTGCTCAGCTGTGTGGCAAGTGCATGTTTAGTTTTATAAGAACCTGCCAACCTGCTTCTGAAGTGGCTGTACTATTTTATATTCCCACCAGCCGTGTATGAGTGAGTGATCCAGTTTCTCTGCATCCTTGCTAGCATTTGGTGTTGTCACTATTTTTTATTTCAGCCATCTCTGATAGGTGCGTAAGTGCTATGTTACTGCCATTTTAATTTGCATTTCCCTGTGGCTAATGATACTTTCCTGTGCTCATTTGCTGTCTGTATATTCTCTTTGATGAAATGTCTCTTCATACTTTTTAGCCGTTTTGTAATTAGGTTCCTTGTTTCTTTATTGTTGAGTTTTGAATGTTCTTTATATATTCTGGGTACCACTCCTTTGTGAAATACGTGTTTTGCAAATATTTTCTCCCAACCCGTAGCTTGTCTTTTCATCCTTTTTAACAGGGTCTTTTGCAGAGCAAAAGTTTTTAATTTTGATGAGGTCCAATTTATCAGTTTTTCCGTTTATGGATCATGCTTTTCGTGTCAAGTCTAAGAACTCTTTACCTAACCCTAGATCCCAAAGATTTTCTCCTATTTTTTAAAAAATTTTATAGGTGTACATTTTACTTTTAAGCCCCTGATCCATTTTGGGTTAATATTTGTATAAGGTGTGAGGTTTAGGTGGAGATTTTTTTGTTTTTTCTCTATGGGTGTCCAGTTGTTCCAGGATTATCTGTTGAAAAGACTATCCCTCCTCCTTTGAATTGCTTTTGCATCTTTGTCAAAAATCAAGTGGGCATATTTGTGTGGATCTATTTCTGGGTTTTCCGTTCTATTCCACTGATCTATCTCCTCTTCTGCCAATATCACACGATGTTGATTGCTATCGCTATATAGTAGGCTTAATATCAAAGTGATTTCTCCCACTTCACTTTTCAAGATTGTTTTAGCTATTCTAGGGTCTGTGCCTTTCCATTGTAAATTTTAGAATAAGCTTTCTTATGTCTGTATTAAAAAAAAAAACTTGCTGTGATTTTGATAGCATTTGCATTAAACCATAGATCAGTTTGGGGAGAATTGACATCTCTCCTATGTTGAGTCTTCCAATTCATGAACATAGTATGTCCTCATTTATTTAGGTTGTCTTTGATTTCTTTCATCAGCATTTTGCACTTATCAACATACAGATCCTGTACATGTTTTGTTACATTTATACTTAAGTATTACATTTTCTTTAGAGCAGTTGTAAGTGATACTGTGCTTTTACTTTAAGTTTCCACATACTCATTGTTACTGTATAGCAATAGGATTGATTTTTGTGTCAATCATGTGTCCTGTGACCTTGCCAAATACATTTAATGGTTCTAAGAGCTTTCCTATAGATTCTTCGGGATTTTCTATGTAGATCATCATGTTATCTGCAAATAGGGACACTTATTTCTTCTTTCCCTAAAGTTAGGTATGCCTTTATTTCTTTTTCTTGCCTTACTGCAGTGGCTAGAACTTCCAGTATTAAGAGAGGTGAGAATAGCCATATCTTATGTTTCTTTCCTGATGTTGGTGATTTGTGTCTTCTCTTTTTATTTTTCTCAGTATTTTAGAGGCTTATCACTTTTACTGATTTTTTTTTCCCCTGAAAACTGGCTTTTTATGTCATTGATTTTTCTGTTTTCAGTTTCATTTATTTCTGCTTTTTATTATTTTTTTCCTCCTACTTGCTCTGATTTTATTTTGCTCTTTTTTTTTTTTAATTTCCTGAGGTAGAGACTTAGATTATTTACTTGAGACCTCTCCTCTTTTCTAATGTAAACATTTTAAGTGCTATAAATTTCCCCCTCAGCACTGCTTTAGCTGTAGTCACATATTTTGATATGTGGCATTTTAATTTTTATTCAGTTTCGTATGTATTTTTCTTGCTTTTGAGATAGCTTCTTTGGCCCATAGATTGTTTAGAAGTGTGTTACAGTTTCCAAGAGTAGAGAGATTTTCCTGTTATCTTTCTGTTCCTGATTTCTATGACTCCATTATGGTCAGAGAACATACTTTGTATGACTTCAGTTCTTTTAAATTTTTTGAGGTTTGTTTTATGACTCAGAATATGGTCTATCTTGGTATATGCTCAGTGGGCTTACGTTGGTGACTGTTCCATGGGTACTTGAAAAAAAATGTGTATTCTGTTGTTTGGTGGCGTTTTCTGCATATGTTGATTTGATCGGTTGCTTGATGGTGGTGTTGAGTTCTGTATCCTTGCTGATTTTCTTTTTAGTAGTTCTATCAGTTGCTGAGTGAGGTGTTGAAGTCTCCAACTATAATTGTCCATTTCTCCTTTAGTTCTGTTGGGTTTTGCTTCATGTATTTTGAGACTTTGTTGTGTGGTACGTAAACATTTAGGGTTATTATGTCCTCCTGATGGGTTGGTCTTTTTGTCATTATGTAATGTCCCTTTTGGTCTCTAGTAATTGTCTTTGCTCTGAAGTCTACTTTATCAGCTATTTTAACATAGCCACTCTTTTTTTTTTAATGAATGCTTTCATGGTATATGTTTACATCCTTTTGACCTACCCACATTGTTGTTTTGAAATGAGTTTCTTATAGACAGCATATTGTTATATTTTCTTAGCTACTCTGCCGATCTGTTAATTTGTATATTCAGATGATTTACGTTTAAGGTAATTATTAACATGTTAGGGCACAAGTCTCCTATTTTATTATTTTATGTTTTTGTTTTTGTTTCTTCTGTTTCTATGCTTCCTGCAGGTTGTTTAAACATCTTTATTGATTGATATTTTGAGTAGCATATCAATCAAAGCTTTGTATCATTTTCTTGGTAGTTGCTCTAAGCTTACCATATACATACGCAATTTATCCCAGTCTACTGGAAGCTGTGTTTTACAGCTTTAAGTGAAGTGTGGGAACTTTATTTCCATTTAGATCCCTTTACCCTCCCCACCTTTTAAAAAATATTTATTTATTTATTTTTGGCTGCATTGGGTTTTCGTTGCTGCGCGCGGGCTTTCTCTAGTTGTGGCAAGTGGGGCCTACTCTGTGTTGTGCACGGGCTTCTCATTGTGGTGGCTTCTCTTGTTGCGGAGCACAGACTCTAGGCACGAGGGCTTCAGTAGTTGTGGCTCACAGGCTTAGTTGCTCCACAGCATGTGGGATCTTCCCGGACCAGGGCTGGAACCCACATCCCCTGCATTGGCAGGTGGATTCTTAACCACTGCGCCACCAGGGAAATCCTTACCCTCCCCACCTTTAAAATATCAGTGTCTTAAGTATTTCTTATACTTTGAGCACCACATCAGATAGTTTTACTTGAGTCATCAAATAGGATTTAAGAAATGCATGAGAAATAGGAGAATTTGTTATATTTATGCCTGTTTTTACCTATTCTGACTGTGTCCGTTCCTTGCTGAAGTTCTAGCCTTCTCCTGTTACTCTCTCCTTTCTCTTTGGAGAATTTCCCTTAGCCAGTCTTTAAGCATGGATTTGCCTGCAACAAATTCTCTCAGCTTTCCTTGTCCAAGAATGTCTTTATTTCACCTTTAATCTTGAAGGATGTCTTAGCTAGCTATTGGACTCACAGCTGACACTTATTTTCTTTTAGTCCTTGAAAAATGTGCCACCTCCTTCTGACCTCTGGTTTCAGACGAGAAATCAAATCATTCGAATTGCTGTTCCTCTGTAAGCTTGTCATGTCTCTCTGGCTGATTTTAAGATTTTTCCTTTGTCGTTGGTTTCCTGAAGTTTAATTATGATTTGTCTGGACATAGGTTTCTTTCAGCTTATTATATTTGGGGTTTGCTCAGCTTCTTAAATCTGTATATTTATGTCTTTTGCCAAAATTGGGACATTTTCTGCCATTATTTCTTCACATACTTTTTCGGTCCTGCTCTTTTTCTCCCTTCCTTCTGGGACTCTGTTGATAGGCATCTAGCTCTTGTTCCTGACCTCTGGGTCCCTGAGACTCTGTTTCTTGTGGAAACAGAGGGGTTTGTGGGGTTCTAGCTCTGGCTCTCTCTAGGCCTGGCTGACACCAGGGAAGGCGAGGGGGCGGAAGTGACACTTGGCCCAGTCCCCCCCCACCTTCTACCCTCTGGGACTGGGTGGGGTGGAGGCTCAGCTCCCCCTCCCCCAACACTGCCCTGGTTGGGGGTTGGGAACACTTCCTGTGTGTCTAGGCAGGGATGGGCGCTGAGGTCCCTGTGTGGCCCCACTGCCAGCACGACGTGGTGGGCCACTTGGAACATGCCTGGTTCTGAGGCACAGGAAGGGGATGTGGAAGGTCAGCTTCCCTTTCAACCCCACTGAAACCTCAGAGGACGATTCTGCAGTTTTTCTGTTGGTTTTTGGCTGGAATAGGGTGGGTGTTGTCAAAAACGTTTTCTGTTGTAAGACCACCCTTTTCCTGGCCCTTTGGCTGGGCAGACAAGCTGCTCTTGGAGCTCTTTCCATCTGCCTTTTGGCTTTTCCAGCTTGGAGGCACTGGCAGCACCTTATCCTGGGCTGGTAGGGACAGTCAGGACACCTGGGGGACTCGCTGCCACGTCTCTCCTCAAGTCCTGGGTCCCAGGCAGCCTGCCACCTTCTTCCCACCCCCTTTCCTATGCGTGTTTTGTTGTGTTGTTTCTAGAGCCTTTCACTTGTAGTGGGGAGGGCCTGGGAGGAATGGAGCTACTCTGTCTTGGCAGAACCGGACCAGACGTCTTCATCTTCCTGGTCCTTGATTCCAGGTTCAGGGCTCTTCCTTCGTGATCACAGTTGTGCCTGAGTTTGAGCACATTGTTTCTTTAACTTCATTGCCTCACTCTACCCCCTTGATGGATTATTTGAATCTACTAGTTGCTTTGACTTCCTGTAACTATTATCCATAAGACTACCTAATCTTTCTTTTTATTTTATTTTATTATTATTATTATTTTTTTTTTTTGCGGTACGCGGGCCTCTCACTGTTGTGGCCTCTCCCGTTGCGGAGCACAGGCTCCGGATGCGCAGGCTCGGCGGCCACGGCTCACGGGCCCAGCCGCTCCGCGGCATGTGGGATCTTCCCGGACCAGGGCACGAACCCGTGTCCCCTGCATCGGCAGGCAGACTCTCAACCACTGCGCCACCAGGGAAGCCCTCTTTTTATTTTTATAATCATTTTTTTCTTACCATCTTTATTGGAGTATAATTGCTTTACAGTGTTCTGTTAGTTGCTGCTGTATAATAAAGTGAATCAGCTATGTGTATACATGTATCCCCATATCCCCTCCCTCTTGCGTCTCCCTCCCACCCTCCCTATCCCACCCCTCTAGGTGGTCACAAAGCACGGAGCTGATCTTTCTGTGCTATGCGGCTGCTTCCCACTAGCTATCTGTTTTACATTTGGTAGTGTATATATGTCCATGCCACTCTCCCACTTCGTCCCAGCTTACCCTTCCCCCTCCCCGTGTCCTCAAGTCCATTCTCTACGTCTGCATCTTTATTCCTGTCCTGCCCCTACGTTCTTTAGAACCTTTTTTTTTTTTTTAAGATTCTATATATATGTGTTAGCATACGGTATTTGTTTTTCTCTTTCTGACTTACTTCACTCTGTATGACAGTCTCTAGGTCCATCCACCTCACTACAAATAACTCAATTTCGTTTCTTTTTATGGCTGAGTTATATTCCATTGTGTATATATGTGCCACATCTTCTTTATCCATTCATCTGTCGATGGACACTTAGGTTGCTTCCATATTTTTATAACCTTAAAGATGCTAGTCTGTCACTTCCCAAGTGGGCTCTCCCAAATGTTCATGTATTTGGTGCTTCAGAAATTATTTAATAACGCCTCTGGTGCTAGCGAGTGCCTCAGTGCATGTGTGGAAGGCTTTAAACCAGCTTGGCTTTATCTCACCGTGCTTTCCACTCCCTCATCTGTAATTTCAAGAACGATTTTTAATTAACCGATTTTTACTTCCAGTTAGAGGTGAGTAAAATGTTAGCTGTGTGAGCTGTCCTTTGTTACGTGGACTGGAAATCAAATGCAGAATCACATGGGTGCATCATTTAACCACACAAAGGCAGACTTTCCTTGTATATATACATATTGATGATTTTAAAACCTTGTGAGTAATTAAATTATTAGAATTAGTGGTCTTTTGTTGGCACTGAAACGAATTCAGTTCAACAAAATTTTCGGACCGTATATCCAAGGATTTGTGCTCTGTGCTGGTGGGGAGAGGGATATTATTTATTTATTTATGGCGGTACGCGGGCCTCTCACTGCCGTGGCTTCTCCCGCTGCGGAGCACAGGCCCAGCGGCCATGGCTCACGGGCCCAGCCGCTCTGCGGCACGCGGGATCCTCCTGGACCGGGGCACGAACCCGCGTCCCCTGCATCGGCAGGCGGGCTCTCAACCACTGCGCCACCAGGGAAGCCCAGAGACAGATATTTAATGACAAGTCCTGCCCAGTCCCTACCCTGCAGGCACTCTGACTAGCTGGGGAGACAGTTGCTCTTGTAACTAGTGTTCAGTCTGAGTGTAACCAGACTCAACGCCAGTGCAGAGGCAGGGAGGCAGCCCAGTGGTGAGCAGGGAAGGTTAACTGGCTGAGGTACCCAGGAAAGCCTGCCAAGGAGTCATGATGTGAGCTGGCTTGCGAGGGCCCTGCAGGAGTCCAGCAGGTGGAGAAGAACTCACAGCTGAGACCATCTCAGTGCCCTACGTTTGTCTATCAGTTAAGACAGAGTTCTAGTAAGTAGAGGTATTAAAGAATGAATGTAGGAGTGAGACAGAACTTTCTAGTGCCAAGGACTTGTAATGAGACGGCTTGCTAGGCACCTGTGGTCACGATGCTCTGTGGCTGAAAACTGGACCTTCTTCCTATGAAATCTGTGTGTGTGCATACAGTTTCAAGGAGCTCCCTGGACATGCTGAATCCCAAGAGTGGGCCTACATGTGCCCTGTGGACTGCAGTTGAAGAACTTTTGTTGTAGAATACCAAGGTTATGTTAGGTTTTAAAAAATCTTTTATTATTATTTTTTTAGAATTGTTTGCTGTATTATATTTACCTTTTTGCTAAGGTGAAGAAGACTTAGAAGAAGCCTCCACTGCTGTCTGGAATTTTTAAGCACTTTGAAACTCCTGACCTGCAGAATCTTTGTTTCTTGGGTTCCGAAGCAGCACTCTGGGCTTGATGCTACAGTGGGTTTGCGTGAGAGGGAAGCACAAATGTGCTTCTGGGGTCTGGAAGAACAGTTGGGTTTTTATTGCTTTTTTGGCAAATTGCATTTAAGTAAGCAAGTTTACTTTTACATGTGGACACAGATGGTTGGTCCTTTAGTAATGCCAAAAAACAAAAACAACAACATCTTTTTCCATTGGTTAAAAAAATCCAGAGACTGCCCTCTGGCCATTGTTGGGGATTCAGAGCACATGGACAGTTGGTTTTCCCCTCCAGCTTTCAGGTTGACATGTTGATTATTTTAACCAAATCTATTTTTCAGGGCGCAGTATTTGACCTTTAGTCATCTGTCACGTGGGATTTGGGATATAGCTGTGCTTGATGCCAGGTAGTGTTCTGTTGGCAGCTCGTAATTACTTTTTGTTGTTACATAGTTGAGAGTGGGGACGTGGATCTTACCGGTTTTAAATGGAACTGAAGATTTAAACTGAAGTCTTACCTACAGATCTAATGATGGGGTGATCTGCAAACCAAAGAAGCTAATGTTGTGTAATGGACCTAATGCTTAACTTACATTACCTGAAGGGCAGTGCCGTCCCTTAAAGACAGGCTGGTTTACTTCATGTTATAGCTACTACAGTTTGGAGTCAAACAGAAGCAGTAGAGTCCTCTCTGCATCTTCTGTCACGTGAGCTGGACAGAGCAGCTGCCTGGGTACAATGCATTGCCCTCTTAGCGTGAACAAGGTACGAAGAATAGTTGCTGACCATGTGATAGTCATCTTTTTGCATGATTCTTTTGCGCGTCAAGATATTTATCTCACGTTAGGATAAATGTTCAGGTAGGTCCAGGTGTGTGGTTTATGGAATGGAAGGCATAGTTGGCATCCTGCGTTAGTGTGTCGGTTAGAGACGCCGTCGCTTCTGCCTTGGCACGGTGAACGGAACCATTTGGGACCTGTGCTCTGGAGGTGCAGCACCCAGAGGACAGAGCAGCAACAGTTGTTGCTCTTGAGAGTGTTTGCAAGAGGATAGAGGTAATGGGGGGGCAGCAGGGCCCTCGTCCTGGGTGCCGAGGGGAGGAAGCCGCTCCTGGTCCTGCTTTGTTAAGGAAGCACGGGCCAAGTATTCAATAGCTGACACTGCGCTCTGAACCTGGGCATCCAGTTTACTGTCTGGTCTACAAGCCACGCACCAGCCTCGTCAGATGGCCCTGTTAGACTCAGCAGCACACCGGCCTTAATGAGCATTCGCTGGTGTTAGCCAGCACACCCAGGCCTTAGGCAGTCAAGTGACTGTGTGAACTTGAGCAGAAACTCCAAACCAAGGGATTGCTCAGACTCAGAGAACTTGTGTCCTGTGCTGTGTTAATACTGTCGTTACCTCGGTGGGGTGTTCTGGTGATGTGCGCGGTGTGGGTTCCACCGAGGCCTTGAGTGCTTCTGGGGCAGCCACGGAGGTTCCCTGCCATATCCAGGGAAGCCCAGGGGAGAGGTTAGGGCCATGGGAAACCTGCACCCATCATTCCGGGCCAAGCCCTTTGTGTTGTGCTGTGTGCACGATGGCGAGTCCTCCTTCCACGGTGCTTCTCTGCCTGGTTGGCTTCAGTGGGGATGGGAAACACAAGGGAGGGCAGGGCAGGAAAGGGGACTTCCCTGGTTAAGTCACTGGCAGGACCGGGGAGCCCTAGCCTAGCTGAAGGAGGCTACCACGTTGTATTCATACAGTCGAATACAGGTTGTATGATGAGATTCACCTACACTAGTGTGACAGTAAATATCCTGGGGCCACATCACTGACCTAGACTGCAGAGAAGCTTGTAGCAAGCTCCACAGTCACTGACAGCACGCCCTGTGATGCAGATTGCATTCGTTTTCAAGGTAAATCTTTGTGCATCTCTGTAAGACAAGATACTCAGTGTTACAAGCAAAAGACTTGACATTTACCAAGAAAGGAAAGGAAGTAATTAAAGTCTCACCTTACTGCTGGTTTCCTTTACAGGTAAAAGGGAACAGCTGCTTCAGAGGTTTGTTTTTGGAATTTTTATAACACCTGTCAGCAGGATTTTTAATCTGTGTTTTCACTGACACTGAGTTCTCCATCTACAATTGTTGGCACACAGGAGATGACCCCAAAATTATTTATACTTTTTGTGGCCACTTAAAGTGTTGGGATTTTTTGTTTTTTTGTGGTTTTTTTTCAAGGAAACGAAGTTCTGTCATTTTAGTTTTAGGCTGGGGAAAGGAAATGTTTTCCCCAGGAGTCTGATGACTCGATTAGGTAGATGGACGTTGAAAGCTCTGTTAGAAGCGAGCAGTGACGTGGAACACAAGGCGGGGGCAGGGGGCGGGGACTCCCGAGATGAGCCGATGAGAACACAGTAATGGGACTGTGTTTTTAAACAAACAGGCCAGAACTAGCAGAACAGACTGGTTAAAGCAGATGTCTCATTAAAAGTAATCCTCTCAGGAGGCCACGTCAACAGATCCTTACGCGTGTGTTTATGTGCCCAGAAGGAGTAATACCTTTCCTTGGTGTGGGGAGCTTCTGGGTTTGTGTTTAAAGCACCTTCTCTGTTATCTCATTGGACCCGCTCAGTAGGCTCGTCGGGGTGTTTTTTACTCTGACGGGAGGGATTTTCATTTTCCAGATGCAGTTGTATTTTTGCCTCTCTCGCCATCCCTCTGCCCCCTCTGCAGGGGGCAGGGAGGAGTGGGCTCCGGCCGCCTGCCCACAGGGGCCGGTTCTCAGCCCTAAGCTGTAGGCGTGGCCCTGCCTGTGTTGGTCCAGCTGTGCCAGGGAGCAGACCTACTTGGCTGCAAATCGAAAACCAGACTCTCCCATCTGGCTTTTATTAGTAGGAAAGCCAGTATTTTGATCTCCATCTATCTATCTCTGACTCCTGTTTTGATCTCCACGTTGACTCTAGACTTGGGAGCGGAAGAGGAAGCTGGAGACTCGGGAGTACGAGCTTGCCTGGGGCGCCCACGGGGCTGGAACTCCCTTGTTGACGGATCCCTTTGGCTCTTTTTCTGCCACGAGAGGAAATAGCAAAGTGATCATTATTTTAGGCATAAATGTAGTTGTACCCGAAGGACACCATCACTTTCTATTTCCTCATAGAAAGTAGAAGAAGCTCACTGTGCTTACTGGCTTATGTGAGATGTTAGCGCCTGCAAGCCTAGGAGTTGCTGGGTTTCTAACCTCCCACTTCTCCCATGTCGGGGAGCTCACCTCACTGAAGGAGCTTCCTTGACATGGAGATGTTTTGGAGACTCTGACACACTTGGACCCATTTGACACAGTGTTCTGTGGAGCAGCACAAAATGCAGAGCCTCCTTCTACATGAATTAGTTCGCCCTCCTTGAGTGAATTAACTTGTTCAGCAGATTCCCCAGGTACTGGGATATAGCAAAGAATAAGACGGAGAATTCCTCGCTCCGGTGGGTAGAGCTGCCATCAGCCCCCTGCCGTGTCCTTACAGCCCGTGCATCTCTCAGTGGGGTGTTCTGTAACTCCTGAAGGAAGAAGAGGCACAGCCCTGTAGTGAGCTGGAAAGAAGGAATTCACACAGAGGAAGCAGGAGCAAATGCCCTGAGGTAGGAAGGCCAGAAAGAAACTGGAAGGAATGAAAGAAGCTCTGTGGAAATGATGGGTGGAGAGGTGGGAGAGGGAACCTGGGTGAGACCTGGCAGGGCCTCCAGGCCCAGGTGATCCTAGTGGCAACAGGGGGCGGATTGCAGCGTTTCAAGCAGAGGGTTGCCTTGATCTCCTTTTTCAAAGCTCCGTCTGGGGGAATATGTTAGAGTGAGGCCGGATCAGAGAATCTTCTGCCATTCCCTAGTGGTATAGCTGCATACATAAACAGCCATGTGTGCATTTAAAAAATAATCTTACGTATGAATATAGAAAAATTCAGCAGAAGTAATCAAGGAACGAAAAAGAACATGATTACACATGTAGTTTACACACATGAACTGTATAAAATTCTGATATTTGACCCTTTTTGACTTACAAAAATGGCAGTATTATATGGTCCAGCCTGACATCTTAAAAACACTGCATCCAGGGACAAAAAGAGAGGATTCTAGGGCTGTGTTGTGTGCCTCTTAACCTCAGCTCCTCCTCCTGAAAGTAACATCGAGGAAGGAAGGTGAGTCAGCAGAATCCTGAACATTTGTACTGACAGCTTCCAGTTTGGAGAGCAGCAGCCGCGGGGCCTGGAGAGGTCTGCTCCAGCAGAGGGCCGGCTGCAAGGGCCAACCGTGCGCTGCCGCCAGAGCACGGAGCTGAGCCGAAGCTCGGGAGACGGGAGAGGAGGGCAGGTGGAGGGCTTGGAGTGGGGTTTCGGAAGAGAATCCGTAGTTTTCAGCTTTCTTCACCTCCATCCCCTCAGACATAAATTGAAAGCAACGTACATTGTCAAACTCTAATTCTGATCTGGGATGTCAACTAAGGTAGGAGTGGTATCAGGGAAATTGAAGTCAAAGAATAAAGGTTGGTGGAGAGTTAAGCAAGAGAAAGTTGGAAAGAAATGGCCTGGCGCCTGTAGCGTGCAAAAGACAGATGAAAAACCAAGTCTGGAAAAAAAGGTAAACTGACACAGAAGTAGATTGCCCAAGAGTGCTTTATATTGTATAAGAACAAGAAACATCTAGATGATGTAAAACCAGAGCTCAAGGGTATAATAAAACAATAAAATGAGAGAAAAAGGGAAACTGCAGAGCTAGTGATACACTGAAAACTCGGGCAACACCGTCATAGATCTCATAAATAGGCCAGAAACAGGAAGGACCTGAATGGAAAATTAATTACGACATGGGGGGGGTCCAGTCTGACTCACTGTTGATCCCCCCGTGTTTGTAGACTTAGGACTTACAGAGACACGTGCATGTAAACTTATCCCTAAACTTCGGTGTCCGAAGGAGTCCTGCTGTGCCCGCAGAGGGGGATAAATAAAGGTGTTTTGCCGACCTCATGGTCACTTGGCTCTCCTCTCGTCTCTGTCTAAACTGCCCAGGGCAGGGGCTGCAAGTGGACTTCTGCGCTTTCAGCCCATCGCTGTGTCACCCCTGTGAGCCCTTTGTACTCCCCTGTGGCAAACGGGCCTTTTAGATGTGGGTCTGTCCCCTAAAGAAGGACCTTTTTGAGTAGAGAGAACTTCATTTATTTAGCCACCTGCTAACCTGAGGTCCTCAGCAGCAGGAATATTTTCACTGGTTTCTCTTTCCTGGTGTTTAACCTTGTGCCGACACGTCATGGGAGAAGAGAACTTGGGGCGGCACCTGCAGGGTTTCGTAAGAACTCTGTCCTTTTCCGTCTCCTCCTCAGCACCACGTAACCGAAGTGACTGCTTTCGTGTGTGTGTGTGTGTGTGTGTGTGTGTGTGTGTGTGTGTGTGTGTGTGGCTTCACAGTTTTCAAACCCTCTTTCACATAATTTTCTGGTTTGTTAACTGTGACAGCTTTACAGTAACCGGAGAAAGGCAAGGTGGGGTCTACGCTACTGATGAGAAAACGGAGGTGGTCCCCCCTTTGTGACATATGTGACTCCACCTGCTGGGGAGTGGGTGACTGGGGACCATGGGGATTTACGTAGCCTCACCTTTTTAAGAAATGGGAGTATTGCTCACATGGTGATAATGTTCCCAGCAAGTTTAATTTTCCTGTATTATGACATCAGTGGTAGATTTGGGAACTTTGCTAGCATAGATGATGATTGTTACAGGTGAGCCTAACCGCAACTGAATCTCACGTAGGATACGGTGCAAAACTCAGGGAAACACACACACACACCCTCACACACACACTCACACTCACTATAAAATAGTTCATGTGTTATGATACTGTCGTAAAAATATATGTAACCATACCTTAAACACTTATTTTGTTATGCTTCTGATATATTTTTATTTCTATGAAACACTTATGAATTTGGTTTTTTTAAAATACACTTTCTACAGTAAATATTTTAAAGACTGCCTTGGTAATAGTAATCTTATAGTATGAGTCCTTGGGAGTATAATTGCACAGTCCAGGAGTGATGATTTAATGCTTTCTTTCCTTATGTACTTTACTGCAGTTACCAGGACATTCTCATTTTGAATCGTAGGTGTTCTTAAAAAAAAAAAAAAAAATTGTGGTTTCAACCTTGCTTTAGAATTTTTGTAATCTTGAATATTTTCAGAATGTGTAAATATTTGCTGAGGAGACCACGGCATCTTCAGCATTTTAAGTGGGAACTTGCTTCTTAATTCTTGGTAACTTCAGGGAAAAGAGCTGCCAGGTTGCCTGCGTGCTCCTTCCTCTGTCTAGTACAGATTAAAACTCTTCTGACAAAGTAAAATGCCCTTTTCTAGTCTTTCACAAATTTTTTTACAATAACATCCTTAAAAATAAAAGTATTGGAGAATGTATAAGGAGAGTGTTTTAAATGTAGGTGTTTTTGAAGTAGATTAAAAGACTTAAATCTTTTTTTTTTTTTTTTTTTTTTTTTTGCGGTACGCGGGCCTCTCACTGTTGTGGCCTCTTCCGTTGCAGAGCACAGGCTCCGGACGCGCAGGCTCAGCGGCCATGGCTCACGGGCCCAGCCGCTCCGCGGCATGTGGGATCTTCCCGGACCGGGGCACGAACCCGCGTCCCCTGCATCGGCAGGCGGACTCTCAACCACTGCGCCACCAGGGAAGCCCCTTAAATCTTTTTTTTATTTTATAGGAGGATAGTTTATTTACAATGTTGTGTTAGTTTCTGGTGCACAGCAAAGTGATTCAGATATATATATTCTTTTTCATATTTTCTATTATGGTCTATCATAGGATATTGAATATAGATCGCTGTGCTATACATTAGGAGCTTGTTGTTTTTCCATCCTGTATATGAGTTTGCATCTGCTAATCCCAAACTCGAAATCCATCCCTCCCCCATCCCACCCCTCACCTTGGCAGCCACAAGTCTTTTCTCTCTGTCTGTGAGTCTGTTTCTGTTTCATAGTTAAGTTCACTTGTGTCATATTTTAGATTCTGTGTATAAGTGATATCACAAGGTTTTTGTTTTTCTCCTTCTGACTTACTTCGCTTGGTATGATAATCTCTAGGTCCATCCATGTAGCTGTAAATGCCATTATTTCATTCCTTTTTATGGCTGAGGAATATTCCATTGTGTATATATACCACATCTTTAAAGACTTAAATCTTGAATTGAACCTTCTAAAACAATTTCGTCCAATGTTTGTATAGTTAATTAGGGATATAATAAATATACCTAAATAGTTATTTTCTTTTATGTTGTTTTTATAATTAATACTCAGGCGACTGTTTCCTTGAATGTGACTTTTTTCCCCCCAAATAGTTTTGACATTGATCCTGTCATCTGACCTATCTTATATAAATGACATGATCAAAGAGGAAATCATTTAGTGCTCAATTATAGATAACAGTCACAGATACCTGGTAGTTAGAGTGCCTGAAGGTGTTTCAGGAATGAGGAAAAGTTATCCCTGCAGAGGCATTTTTATTTCAGACTGGAGCAAGTCAGGAATGCCAACTACTAATCTAATAATTCAGTGATGTGCTGGAGATTCTACTCAGTTAAATAAAAGGAAGAACAGTAGGTGTATCTACTAGAAAGGAAGGAACAAAATTAACAGTATAAGTAGTAAACCCAAAGTATCATCTAAAAGTTATTGGAATCAAAAATAGTCACAGGAGTGGCTGGATACAAAGTAAATGTTTGTGCCTGAACGTGTTTGCCTCTCTGTAATAGAAAAATCTCCCACTCATAACACCAACAAAAAGGATAAAATACCTAGGAATAAGCAAGAAGTGAACAAAATCTATTTGATGAAAGCCATAAAACTTTGCTGAAGAACATAAAAATCATGGAAAAATTGATTATTTTTTGTGAGTAGGAATTCTTGAGATTGTAAAAATGCCAATTTATGAATTGAGCACACCACCAGTCAAATCCCTCTTTATTTTTCTTGGAACTTGACAGAACCATTCTAAGGTTTGTGTGATGAGTAAATGTGTGATAATAACTAATAAAATTCTGAGAATGCATTGTTTGGGGTAGTTATCATGAGAAATATTAAAGTATTATGGAGCTACCATAATTAAAGTAGGGCAGTACTGGCTCAGGCATGCACAGAGGGTCAGTGAAATAGAATAGAATCCCAGACAGACCCACATGTGTTTGGGACTTAAGAATATCATGAAGGGTTTTCAAAACAGTAGAAAAAGATGGATGATTGAGTAAATTGTGCTGTGAAAATGGCTAACCATTCAGGAAAAAAGTTAGATCTGTTTCTAATGCAATAATAAATTCCATATGGTTTAAAAATAAAAATATTAAAAAGGGGATCATGAAAAGACAGGCTAGAAAGTAGATGAACACTTTTAGGATCCTAGGATAAGGAAAGCCTTTTAAGTTATGACACCAAAGACAGAAATGATCAGGTCAGGGGGTGTATGTTTTTGACTCCATAACTTTTAAAATTCTGTTTGGCCAAAAAGAGCATGAAGTCGAGTGGGGAATAATATTTAAAACATATAGTAAAAAATTGGTGTCCTTAATCCTCTAATATTCGTCCACCTACCAGTAACTTCCGAATTTATATATGTAGCCCTGTCTGTACCCTTGCTCTTTGGACTCCTGTGTACCACATTCTCCTCGATGTCTCCACCTCTGTCCAGTGGGCATCTTGAACTCAACAAACAAAACCAAACTCCTGACCCCTCGTCCCACTCCCCTCTGACATTTCAGCTCGTGGCCCCACTGCCTGGTTGTCCAATCTGAAAACCGAATCGTCTTTAAAACCACTTTTCCCAGCATCCAGTCCATTGGTATGTCCTGATGACGCGTGTATCCTGAGTCCTCTTCTCTCCTGCTCTGTGCACAGCCTAGTCCAAGCCCCACTGGCCTCTGGCCAGTTGTGCAGTAGCCCCCCGAGTGGCCCCAGGTGGAGTCACTTTGTGGTTACTCTCACAGTTCAGATGTTTTAAATCAGGACGACAGTGTTTGAATTTCTATGGGACATCAAAAAGGTCACCTAACCAGATAGAGTTGCTTTAATATGACCTTCTTATTTTTACTCTGCTTTTTTCGTAATCAAGGTAAAATTCACATAACATAAAATTAACCACTTCAAAGTGAAGAATTCCGTGGCATTTAGTACATTCACTATGTTGTGTAACCATCACCTCCATCTAGTTCCAAAACATTTCCATCACCCCAGAAGGAAACCTTGACTTGCTAAGCTGTGACTCCCTGTTAGCCCTCCCCCAGCAACCACTGATCTGCTTTCTGTCTATGCATTTACCTATTCTGGGTATTTCATGTAAATGGAATCATATCATGTGTAATCTTTTGTGTCTGGCTTCTCTCACTTAACTTTTTTTTTTATCAATAGCTTTATTTTTTTTTAGAACAATTTTAGGTTTACAGAAAAACTGAGCAGAAGATAGAGTTCCCACATACCCCTCCTAAGAGTTTCCCTATTATTCACATCTTGCATTAGTTAGGTACCTTGTTATTATTGATGAACCGGTATTGATACATTGACTCAAGTCGATAATTTCATTAGGGTTCAATCTTTGTGTCAAATAGCCCTTTGGGTTTTGACAAATGGATCCACCATCACAGTATCAAACAGAGTAGTTTCACTACCCTAAAAATCGTGTGTGTTCCACCTATCCATCCCTCCATCCTTCCTTCCCCCCACCCCGGGCAACCACTGACCTTTTACTGTCTCCATAGTTTTGCCTTTTTCCAGAATGTCATATAGGTGGAATCATACAGTATGTAGCCTTTTCAGATTGGCTTCTGTCAGTTAGCAATATCCATTTAAGGTTCCTCCATGTCTTTTTACGGTCTGGTAGCTCATTTCTTTTTATCGCTGAATCATACACCCTTGTCTAGATGTACCACAGTTTGTTTTTCCGTTTACCAGTTGAAGGACATCTCAGTTGCTTCCAGTCATTAGCGGTTATGAATGAAGCTGCTATAAACAGTTGTGTGCAAGTTTTTGTGTAGACGTAAGTTTTCAGCTCCTATGGATAAATACCTTGGAGTGCAATTACTGGATCATATGGTAAGAGTATGTATAGTTTTTTTTTTTTTTTTTTGCGGTACGCGGGCCTCTCACTGTTGCGGCCTCTCCCGTTGCGAAGCACAGGCTCCGAACACGCAGGCCCAGCGGCCATGGCTCACGGGCCCAGCCGCTCCGCGGCATGCGGGATCCTCCCAGACCGGGGCACGAACCCGTGTCCCCTGCATCGGCAGGCGGACTCCCAGCCACTGCGCCACCAGGGAAGCCCGAGTATGTATAGTTTTGTAAGAAACCACTACACTGTCTTCCAAAGTGGCTGTACCATTTGGCGTTCTCACCAGCAGTAAATCAGAGTTCTTTTGCTTCACGTCGTCGCCAGCATTTGATGTTGTCAGTGTTTTGGATTTTAGCCACTCTAGTTCCAGTGGTATCTTGTTTTAATTTGCATTTCACTGATGCCATACGATGATGAGCTTTTTTCATCTGTTTATTTGCCATCTGTGTATCTCTGGTGAGGTTCAGATCTTTTGCCCATTATTTATTTGGGTTGTTTGTTTTCTTGTTGAATTTTAAGAGTTCTTTGTGTATTTTGGATACAAGTCCTTTATCATATATGTATTTTGCAGTTTTCTCCCAGTCTATGGCTTGTCTTTTCATTCTCTTAAGCATAATGTTTAAGAGATTCACCTACAAGATTTTTTTACAAGATTCATCTACACTGATGTTTACAAGATTCATCTACGTTGTAGCATGTATCAGTACTTCATCCCTTTGTATGGCTGGATAATATTCCCTTGTATGGGTATGCCACATTTTGCTTATCCATTCATCAGTTGGTGGACATTTGGGTCATTTCTACTTTTTGGCTCTTATTAATTAATGCTATGAATGTTCTTGTATGGACGTTTTATGTGAACATGTTTTCATTTCTCTTGGGTATGTACCTAGGAGTGAAATTGCTGGAGTACATGGTAACTGTGTTTACATTTTGAGGAATAGCCAAACTGTTCTGCAGAGTGGCTGCGCCATTTTATGTTGCCACCAACAGTGTACGAGGGTTCCCATTTCTCCACATCCTCACCTATACTTGCTGTTGTCTTTGTGATGTTGTTGTTGTTTTTAAATAGCCACTGTGGTTTGGGTGTGCGTGTCCCGATGGCATTGAAGATCTTTTCCTATGTTTATTTGTAATTGTTGTTCTGCTTCTGATTAAGCTCTTCTTTCTGACTTCTTCTTATTTATCAAACCTGCGTGAGGATTCATCATATTTTTATAATGATCATATATATTTGGCGGCTAATGACCATTTCTGCCACTCAGATGCCAGAGAATTGGAAATAACCAGTGATTTTAAAGAGTTTTATTATTGTTTTTAAGAGAATGTCGGGAATGTGAAATTGGAATGAAAACACCTCAAAGTCTTGTTCTTTTCAGCCGTCGTCATTGCTTCGTGCCTGTGTTTCCACAGCAGGCCTTGCGCTGGTTTGTCTGCCTTTCATCCTCCAATGTAAGCTTTCTCAGACGTTTTTCAATAAGGCCATCATCCTGCTTCCAAAATTATAGTGGTCCTTAATCTCCCTTCAGATCAAGTAATTTCCAAGCCAGGAAGGACCACAACAGCTGTGTGCTGGCACAGATACCCTCCTGCCCCTGCTGAGATGGCTGCCTTCTCTCTGGTGCCTTAAGTTCTAGTTTACTTTCCTTACCACTTGGCTGCTAAATATCATCACATAAAACGAAAACACAGCCAACTGGGGCAGAGGGAAAGGCTCCCTCTGGTGCTGCGGTGGCGCTCCACTCCAGGGAGTCCCGTTTGCCCCCAGATCCTCGCTCCGCCCTTTCCGCTCTGCCCTCTGTCCTGTGGGCGGACAGTGCAGGTTTTGTGCTCTGGTCTCTGCTTGGCCAGAGGAAGGGCGGGAGGGCGAGAAGAGCATGAGATCAGGGTGTTTATGCCCCAGGCATCCTCCCTGTGCACCCACACCGTTGTGCGTAATCCCTAATTCAGGTGTGCCGTGTGTATGTTTCCCTTCTGGAACCCGGATTGACGTGGGGTGTGAATTGGTATTCTCTCTCTTTTTGGGGCAGTTTGGTGACTGAAGATGGCCACTGGTGCTTGTGCAGCCGGGGCCAGGGCGAGTGGGTGGTAGGGGGCAAGCACGGCTCCGGCGACCCGAGAGAGAGGAGCCTCCTCGGTCTGTGCTGGGCTTGCTCGCCGTACCCTGGTCCAGGCCCGTCCGTGTGCGCGGGAGCCCCTGGCGGCCTTGTGCGAGTGCAGGTGCCAGCTCCGTAGGCCTGGGATAGGGCCTGGGGTTCTGCACTCCTGATCAGCTCCCGGGGAGGTTTGTGGCGCTCAGACCACCCTCTGAATAGCGAGCACAGGCATTGAAGTCGCGGTGTTCACAACACCCTGACTGCCCCCGGGGTGGCGGGGGTGCGTGCTTAGTTACACTGTGGGATGGGCACCGCACAGCCAGCAGTAATCGCCCCTGAATCAGCGGAAATTTGTGATGCTTAGGAGGCCCCAGTCAGAACAAAACCAAACAAACCCCTGTGCTGCCAGAGCTGACATTCCGTGTGGGAAACAGACGGGGTAACTTCTCTAAAATGTCAGAGGGTGAGAAGTGCTGGTGGGAAAAGAAACGGAGCAGAGGGAGGGGTGGAGGGGAGGGGCCGGGGAGACGGGCTGTCAGAGGTGGCATGTGAGCGGAGGAGGGGGTCGCGTGGGGACAGCACTTCCTGTGGAGGGGCCCCGGGAGGTGGGGCTTCCGGAGGGAGGTTAGAGACCAGGAACCGGCCAGAGCCGGTGCAGGTCCCAGGGGCCTTGCAGGCTGTCGGAGGGACTCCTCGGGCCCCACTTGAGGTTGGAGTGACACTGCTTGCGTGGACACTTGAGGGTTGCTGGCTGCCACTGGAGGGAGACCAGGGTGTTAGGAGTGGTCAGCGTCTGGAAAGGCTTTGAGGGTACTGACGTGGAAAGTAGTGTTTCTGAGGCGTGGAAGCATGGTTGTGATGTGTTCAGTTGAAAAAGGAGTGAGGTTTTTTATGTTTTTAGGTCCAAATTTTGAGTGTAAAAAAATTAATGGGGGGACATAGTAATGATTTTCACCAAAATGTAATATGTATTTATTTTTAATTAAAGGGGATTTACTTTTATTTTTCCTACTTATGTAAGCACATATATTACTTTTATAGAAAATAAAAACAACTTTTCCCTGTTTCTCTGTGTAGTTCTACTGCATGTCCTTTATTCCATCAAGATCATTCATTTGCATTGCATTTTATAAAAAACATAGTTTGTACTTTGTCTACAAAATGCATCTTCAGTTTGCCTTTATATATATATATATTTATTTATTTATTTATTTTTGGTCGCGCGTTGGGTCTTCGTCGCAGCGCGCAGCCTTTCTCTAGTTGTAGCGAGCGTGGGCTACTCTGTTGCAGTGCGCGGGCTTCTCATTGCCGTGGCTTCTCGTGTTGCAGAACACGGCCTCTAGGCACACGGGCTTCAGTAGTTGTGGCACACGGGTTCAGTAGTCGTGGCTCATGGGCTTCGTAGTTGTGGCACACAGGCTTAGCTGCTCCGCGGCATGTGGGATCTTCCCAGATCACGGATCGAACCCGTGTCCCCTGCATTGGCAGGCGGATTCTTAATCACTGTGCCCCTAGGGAAGTCCTTCAATTTGCCTTTTTAGTTAATTGTATGCGTCTAGCCAACGGGAATGCAAGATCCTGTGAAGTTCAAGATTTCATTTTGATGTTCTCTCTGCTCTGTCTTGTAGCAGATTCTGAGTCTTACTGAATGAATTCTGATTCTTTTGAGCAGCGACTGGGCCTCTTCCAAAACAGTTTTTTTTTTTTTTCTCCTCAGTCTGCAGAGGTTTATTATTCGCACGATTGAAAGACCGTCTAAGTCCTTCAGGTTCTTTTGTTGTCTTCATCATGGTCTCTGTTTCAGTTACTTCCCTAGATACTCTCCCCCAGACATCCAAAAGTTCGTAATTTGAGCTCACGGAAGCTGTAACCTCAGGACTCGCTTTTGCGTAGTGCTGTCAATACTTCAGTAGATAAGTAGCCTTGTATGTAAATAGTTCCCTCTTGTCTCTGCGTAGTTATAGGAAGGCAGGTCCCTTGGGTTTAACTGTGTATTGTACGTAGTAGGGAGGAGGACCCATCAATGCATGGGGCTGGCTCCGGACCATGTGGACCAGGGCTCGTGGGAGAGGCCCCTCCCACAAAGCCTGTCATAATACCTCAGACCTGACTTTTTGTTGTTGTTGTTACAAATGATGTATGAATAATCCATAAGAATTAAAGTTACGGACTTCCCTGGTGGCGCAGTGGTTAAGAATCCGCCTGCCAATGCAGGGGACAGGGTTCGAGTCCTGGTCCGGGAAGGTCCCACATGCCGTGGAACAACTAAGCCCGTGCACCACAACTGCCGAGCCTGTGCTCTAGAGCCCGTGAGCCACAACCACTGAGCCCTCGCGCCACAACTACTGAAGCCCATGCTCCGCAACAAGAGAAGCCACTGCAATGAGAAGCCCACACACCACAAAGACCCAATGCAACCAAAAAACGAAAAAACCTTTATTTAAAAAAAAAAAAAAGAAAGTTACTTTTCTCAAAGCTATAGCAGTTACTGGTAATGGCAGTGTTCCTGAAAGACGTGTTGTTTGTAATCTGTTAAACCTCATTGAATTCGGGTAAATACGAGGTCAGGAGATGGACGTTAGGAAGCCTGATGATAAATTCCTGTAGCATCTTTTAAGTCAGTGCTTTTAGGAGTAGCTTTAGCAGACCATCTTGGAGATGGGGAGGGTTGAGAATGTTCATCTTGTTCCACTCCTTTGCAAGTCACGGTCTTTGATCTTTACTAGGGGCTTCCTAAGATGTATCTTAGACTTGGGAGATAAGAGTGCACCAGGGCTAAGGCCCCGTAATTCAGAATTACTACTCTTGGTTACTGGACACTCTGCAGATGCTAGTTCAGGCAGGTAGATCGTCTTTGAATTCTGAGAATATTGTCCCAGTGAAATGTGGGAAGGGAAACAAAAAACCCACAAAGGAGAACATCTCAAAGGAAAAGTAGCTTCCGAATTTGTAATTTAAGTAAAAAATTCTCAAAACAGAGAATAGGAAAGCTGAGTAAATACAATCTAATCTTTTTTAACTGGATTAAGAAACTTTGGTGTCATTCTGAATCTTCATGTGTGTGTTCCATTTTTACATAGTTCTACTTGGGTGCATCCTGGAATATCAGACCTGGGCGGGCTTGCAGGGACCTGGCCTCATGCCCTTGTATCTCTCAGGCCTGGCGTAGCACCAGCACACAGCAGGCATTCAGATATTTGTTGGGTGTACGAATACACACTTTACGAGGAAGAAAGTCTGAAAGAACTTGAAAACCAAATTTTAATCTTGATGATCTTATAAAACAAAATATTTTTCATGTTTTAAGTACATGAAGGTCAGGATTCTACTGAGCAGGAAGATAATCTAACCCTGTGTTTCCTGGCAACTAACCCTGAGCCTGTAGACTTGCCAAGGGAAGAAAAAAGCTCACCTGGTTATGTGTAGCCAGCTCTCGTGCCAAGATGGAGGGGAAAGCGGAACAGAGGGCTCAGAAAATAAAATAACTGGAGGAATTGCCGTTATCCACCGGGGAAGTTGTTCAGGGGTGAATTGATTTGCTCGGGGCCACCCAGTGAGTCAGTCAGGAGTTGCGTCAGTCGCTCCCTTAGGTAGAGTCATTCATACAGTTTGGGAGTTTCAAGGGTAGTAGCTCTCTATTCATTATTCTATGTAACTGAAAACACGTGGCTCTGACTTCGCTCGCTGGCAGCTGGAGACTGCCATCCATTTTCTCACGCTGAGGGCCCTACGGCTGAAGGCGGTGCTGGTTGGCTGGTTCATTCACGTGATCTTTCACGTGGGGCGGTACCAAGACTTGGGCCCCCGGCCACCGGAAGAAGTGGGCTTCCCGCTGTTGAAATAAGGTTGGAGCGATCAGAGTGGTTTTATTTCTCAGCCAGTCCTTGTAGAACATCCGCAATCTAAGAATCCTCACAAAATTCTCGAGCCTATAATAAGCGGAATGTTACTCAGAAAATCAGGGAGCATCTTTCACTTACCTGACATTTTTGTAGAATGTGTTTCCCGTGGGATTTTTGTCTGTGTTGATTAAAATGGGGCTACAGTTTCCTCTTTATAAAGTTGTAAGGAAGTGGCCGGGGCGGTCCCCTAACCAGGAGATCATAACTAACTGTGCGAGCAGGTCTGGAAATGAAGCAGCTGGCAGAGGCCCGCAAGGAAGTGAGCCACCCTGCGGTCTGCGGAAAGAGTGACCCAGGCAGAGGGAACCAGGTCTGGGAAGCCTGGAGGCAGGGATGTGCCCCTGGGGGGGGGGGGGGATTGGAGAGAAGAAAGGCCAGCGCGGGTGTAGATGGGTGAGCAGTCAGAGATGGGAGTGGCTGGGATGGGGAAGTTACACAGAGTCTTGTAGGCCGTGCCAGGGATGTCACATTTAAAACTGAGTTCAGTGGGAGGCCACTGGGATGCTCTCAGTAGAGAAGCAAAACCTTCCGACTTGGGATTTTAGAAGGGTTGCTCCTGTGTGCTACTAAGTGGGGAACGTAGACGGGGCTGGGGCCGTGGGAGCGTGGGCCAGAGTGGAGGCGGGAATCCCTGGGAGGACCGCAGGCGTGCAGCTCATTCTGTTGGATGTCTGCTGAGGTGGGAGCAGTGGAAGTGGTTTTTTGTCATCTCACCAGCCTCGGTTTTTTCATCTGTGTAGCGGGGATAATTGTGCCTGTCTCACAGTAGTTCTAAGAACGGAATGAGTTGATGCTTGCTAGGTTTGTGCCTGGACGTGGTGAGGGTTCAGTTAACACTCGCTTTGTTTTTGTTACGATCGCTGCTTCTACTACCTTTCTCCCCGGAGGCAACTGCTGTCGTGAATTTTGTGTGTATTTAGTCTGTGTCTTTATACTTCTCCTACCTACATGTATATCCATAATCCACATCTATATTTATGCCTCTAAGAGTTGATGTAAGCGGTGTCATTTTGAAGGCATCATCTCAGCGGTTTGTTTGCATCCTGTCCATGCGGGCACATACTGATCTAGTTTGTTCATTTTAACCGTCGAAGTAATTGCCACGGTTTGTAATCCGTTCCCTAGTAGCGCACAGTCAGTTGTTTTCTGTTTTCTTTGCGACCAGCAGTGCCTCGCTGGACGTCTGCAAAGCCCTGTGGCCAGAGTTTCTCTGGCGTGTATGCTTGGGTGTGGGCTTGCTGGGCCATCTCTATGCAACGTCACCGGGTATTGTTTATTCCAGCTTTACTGGCCTGTTGCTTCTCTAATACGTCAAATATTGCTTCTTCTGGAGAGTCTTAGTGAACAAAGCTGTTAAATGAACCGGGAAACCGCAGTCCTTATTTCAGATCATGAAAAATCACTTGTGTATGTGCTTGAGTAGACAGAGTAGGGAGACTAGCTGAGTCCCTGCACTGCAGATGGGAGCAGAGGAGTGAGAGGGAACCCTCCCAGGGTTTGTTTTAAGCAGGAATCGAAAGGCTCCCAGACGTGGAAATGATGGCCTTGAAGGAGGAAGTCTACACTGACAGATGCCTAGAAACAGGAGGCCCAGCACACCATGCAGGGCCTTGCGGGGGGCACCAGGGTCAGTCTGGAGACAGAGGGGGGTAGGAAGAGCCTGGCGGGAGCCTTTATGGTATTTTGTGGGAAGGAGTGGGCAAGGCAGGGGGAGCAGCTTCGTGTTGAATGGTGCGGCGGGCCCCTGGCAATGGGGGTGGTCCCTGCTTGTCCAGTACCTGGCGCTGGGCGATGAGGCCAGAGGAACCGTGCCTCCTGGAGTGTAAAGCCAGAGAGAGAAGGTGGTTCGGGAGGGTGGGCTCTGGACTGGTTGGTTTCCCTGTGAAAGGGAATTAGCTCACCCGGAAGGGGCAGTCTCTCCAGGATTAGCAAGTCTCCTAAGATGTTAAAGCATCATAAATACAGAAAGTAGAAGACGTGATTAACACAAGGAGAAATCATCCGAAGGTGATCACTGTGCCGTAGGCTGGGAATGCAGAGACACGGGAAGTTGCTCATTTTCTCCCCTGCGAGTGGGTTGCCCCTCCGAGTTCAGGTCGGCAGCAGTCAGGGCCGTACAGTCACCTGAGGAGCTTTCGGAAGTGCCCACCGTGGGCTCCAACCCCAGAGACCCTGAGTTCATGGGCCTAGGATGCAGCCTGGGTGTCAGGATGTTTAAAGCTCCCCAGTGATGGACCGGCAGCCGAGCCTGAGAAGCACTGATTGAGAGAGAGGATTCTGATCACCTACTCGGGGTGGTGGCGGCGGGGTGGAAGGGTCTTAACATCGGATAAACTGCCTTGGAGGGGAGAAGCCCAAGCCGCAGAAGTCGGCCAGAGAGTGTTTTAGGCTCTGGAGGCCAGGGGTCAATATCAGGGATATTACCTAGGTACGTGTGTAACAAGAAAGAAAACAAATGTCCAGAGATTGTATTGATAATGTCAAAATGCTATAGTAATGACAACTGAGTATAATTTTTTTATAATACAGATATACTGTTGAAAAGAATGGAATCCTTTTGTGGGGATAACATTTCACTTAATTGGGGTTCAGAGTTAGTGTTCTTACCATCGAATCAAATGCAGAGATTCATCTCTGAGAACCATCCTTTGCTCACAGGCCAGACACAGTCAGGAAACAGGATGCATTCGGCCCGCAGGCTGTCGTAGTCTGCCGACCTGCCCCTCCCTGGACACAGCAAGCTGAGGGCCTGCCTACTTCTGAGCCAGGGCCAGGAGTCCACACTGTGGGCAGAGCAGCGGCCCCTCCCCTGCGGTGGTTCTCAGACTAGGGGGGCATGGGGAGAAACTTTCATTTACCCTTTGCTGTTGTGATGTGCAGCCCACTTACCAAAGTTCATCTCAGAAGAACATGGGGCCTCAGGTGACCTCAGAATAAAGGTGAATGTTAGAGGTTTCAACTTGCCAGCAAATACGACCAGCTTCCCGAAGTCTCTGCCTGGTTCCCCTGCTGTGCAATGAGGCACGCGTACTCGGGATCCTCCGTTTGTTTTCTTCTTGACCGTTTGTGAGAGAGCCTTGCCTTCTAACTTGGATAAACTAATAACCCAGAAACCCACCATCCCAAATCCCAGTGCCATTTCTGAGTTTACGGTGGCAAACTTTCAAAGATTGTTTGATAAAACGACACTTTGACATTAAGTTTCTCCTGGTTCTGAATTATATTTTGTAATTGAACTGTGGTCAAGGACAAATCCAGATGACCCCCAGATGACCCCCAGTGATGACCCCTCACTGCCTTTGTGGCCCTGCACACACAGCTCACGACTGACTGAACGCCCTCTCCCTCACCCTCCGCCCTCTCCCCTCGCTCACCAAGCTCCAGGCCTCTCTGAGGTTTAGTTTTTCAAAAATGCTAAGCGCAGGGCCTTTGCTTCCTTTCCGCTAGGAAAGCCCCTTCCTGTCATCAAGGTCAGCTTACACAGCACCTAAGTGGCCTTCCCTGACCACTATGCTGACAGAAGCCTCCTTTACGCTTCTCTCTGCTGAGTATTTTATTTCCTTTAGATCCCGGATCGCAAGGGCTGGGTTGCAGTTTGTTTCACTTTCTGTTGAGTTGCACTTTGAAATGCTCCTCCACTCGCAAGGAAGCTTCATGCGGGCAGGAGCCCCTCTGTCTCCATCTCTGCTGCAGCCTCGGTGGCTGCCATAGTACTGGCACCTGGTGTCTTTGGATGAACTGAATGGGACCGAGGCTGCAGGATAGAAATGGTTTCCTCCTGTCAGAGTGCCCACTGTCCGTTAGGCTCCAGAAGTAAAGGTCATTGTGTCGCAGGCACTGCGCTCAGAGAGCAGGTGGCCTCACGGGGCCGCACAGAGGTCATTTCAGCTGAGAGGTACAGGTGAGCGCGGGCACCTCGGGGACACAGGAAGGGTGCTTAGGGGGTAAGTCAGGAAGTCCTTTCCGGAAAGTGAGTCTGACAACCGTTTATAGCTGGAAGGCTGTTAGTTATAAGGGATTCACACCTGCAGGGGGACCTGATGCAGCCCCTTTTAGAGTTCGTTCCAGCTCTGACCTTCTGTGAAATTCTGTGCCATGAAAACAGGAAAAGGAAACGAGGAATTTTGTGGGGCTGTGGTTTTAAATAGGGTGGCCAGGTAAGGCCTCAATGAGAAGGCGACTCCTGAATATTCAAGACTTCACGTTTGCAGAGGAAATCCGCGGACAGTTTCAGGCTGTGACTCTGACCTTATTTGCGAATTTGGACAAAGTCGAGAGGGGTCTTTATTCTGCTCCACTAATTGTCTTTAACTCAGGTACTCGGGCTTCCTAAAGACGAGCATGGGCTCACGTGAGTCAGGACAGCGGGTGGGAGCTGCCCTTCCGCCTGCTCTGAACACAGGCTCGCTGCCAGCCTGGGTGCCGGCGGGTCTTCCTCAGGCCCCGAGGAGTCCGCAGACGGGCAGGGACAGCCTGGGCCTCACATCCCAGAGTCTTCTAACCCATCCGGTGTGTCCCAGTTTTCCAGTCCTGCCTGGGCTCAGTCCAGTGCAGTCAGACCCTACCTGCACGCTGGTCCTCGGGCTCCGTTTCCACCCTGCGTTCCCTTCCTGCCTGGTCCTGCCCGCCTCTGCTCTCTGCCGTCGCTTCATGCAGCCTCGTCCTCTCCAGGTGCAGCAGGTCAGTCGGTCCCCGTTATCCGCATGCTTCACATGCATCGGACAGGGGGTCTCCTTGGTGTCTGTGACCCGTCAGCATGCTTTGCTGAGCAGGGCTGCCGTGTCCTCTGCGGAGGGGATGCGAGGCAGCAGGACCCGGCAGGCGGGAGACTTGTCACCAGACACCCTTTTGTACCTGATGAAGTTTGTACTGTGAGCATGGCATCATCGACTTTTTAAATAATTAGAAAAATACAGAGCATCATCCTGTTGAACGAGAGCATTCTGTTTCATCAAAGCTGGTAAATATTTGTAATTTTGAAACTTGGTTTCACCTTAGAGCTGTAACCGCTTCTGACTTGGGACAAAGCAATTACACTTTAAAGGTACCAAGTTCTTTTGATTTTTATATATGTATTTATCCTTAAACCCATCTAAAACTGTTGAGTAACTACTTCATTTGCCAGCTCTATCATTAGTTGGGGTAGAGGTTTTGTGGGGGCTTTGCTTGTCTTTTCTGTACTCGCCCCACCTTATCTCCGTGGACCTTGAGGTTCATGATAAATGTCGTACATTCGTGTGGCTTTGGTGGAAGTCGTAGAAACTGGGAATGGCCGCTCGGGAGCATGAAGTCACACGGTTTTAGCAAATTACGAAAGTCTAAAGACTGTCTGTTAATGTCTTAGCAGCTTTGAAAGAAAAAAAAGTAAGCTAAGGAAAACACTGTCTGAATGATTTATCATAATTTTGAGGAAAAGCAGATGTGGGTCTTTAAGGAAGTATTCTTCCTTACTTGAAAACTGAAAATAGTTTTTTCACAGAATTAGTAACGAAAGGATTAACTCAGTTTGCGAGTTTCTAATGAAGAATGCTCTGAAGTGCTGTTCTGTTGAGCGCTTGAAAGCCTTTTTGTCTTGTGGCATCGCATTGCTAGGGAGACTTTCCAGGAGGTTCCGTCCACGCTCTAAATAACGAATGCTTTAGGTGCTGAATACCAGATTGCCTTTGGTTTTATGTGGAAGCAAAATGTGACTTCACCTGGTTCCCGATGTGGACATTGGTGGTGTGTGTGACCTGCTGGACTGTCTTTGAACCAGCGATCAGAATCCGTTCGATGGAGCGCCTGTTTCACGTGTGTGCAGCTGGAGTGCGCTGTCGACTGTTAGAAACCAGCATTGCTCCTCGTCCTGCTGGCACAGCGGCCCCTCAGTGAGGGCTGGCAGAACGGAATCGAATCGAGTGTAGCTCACTGGGAGCCTGTCAATAGAAATAATTCTCATTTTACAATCTTCTTTCCTACTCTAGAGCCTGTGGAGTACGGGCAGTGCACTTTCAGGTACATCGATTGTAGCTGGAGGTCTCTTCTCAAATGAGTTTTTTAAGAAGTCTATATAGTAAACAAAAGTTTGGTAACAGTTACTCTCATGGTCATTATATAAAGTTTATCTGAGGACTGTGAAGCAGCTGACGTGTGCTGAATGGAGGTCCAGTTTGTCTTCCATGTAAGATGGCTTGATTCACCTCCAAACACGCGGGCCTGGGGCTGGGACGTGGGAAGGCCCTGCCCGGGTGGGAGCTGGGCCTTCCTTTCTGGGTCTCTTGGTGCCAGTGCTTCCGGCCTTTGGGACACACCCCCCATATGCCAAGCCCGGGGCCTTCAGGCTTGGGCTTTCAGTAAGGCTGTGCTCTCTTTCAAATTCTAATCTCTCTTGGTTGTAGAGGATGGAGTCCCATCACTTGACTACACAAGAAGTCTCTTTCTTCCGATTCTGCACCTACTGTCGACAAAGGCTGAGCTGCTGCCTCGTGTCCCTGTGAAGGAGATCTTCCCTGGGGCCCCACTTCCCCAGTTTTTTCTTCTTATCTTTCCAGCGACTGCTAGGATCTGTTGTTTGGGATCCAACTTCTTCTTCTTCTTCTTCTTAGGATCCTAAGTTCCTCCTAAAGGAAATGATATGGTTATTATTATTACTTCTGTTATTTTACCCATTGCAGCAAACCCTGGAAATTTAAGCTAGATATTTCACAAGAGATCCCTTCCGCTCCTGGGGTTGATCCCTTTCTAATGTCAGAACTTCTCCCTACAAGAAAGTGATCGTATTTATTGTATCTGTTGACTGGGAGAAGGCATCGTACTGGAAGGCTGCTTCAGATTCAGTATGCTTTTAAAGAATTACTTGTATCTTATTAACCAGAAAAGCATCAGTATGCTTTTAAAAGAAGTAAAAAAAAAAGGACAGTTAAAAAAAAATGTAGGGATGTTTTCCATAGTTTTCTCCTATAAATTTCATTATTTACCTTTAAAAATTAGACCAAAAATCCAATCAGAATCAATTCATGTTGTGGGTAAATATTGAAAGTTTTTTCCCAATGATGCTAGCACATTTCAAATCATTTTGAAAAGGTTGTATTAAAATGTTGTTTTCCTTTAAAAAAAAAAAGTAATATACATATATGTGAAAATTGCTTCTACTTAAACTGTCACTTTGCAGATTTAATGTACTTGTTACTGTAACTTAAGCTGTCTCTTTGGTTGAACTTCTCCTTTAAACAGGCTTTTCTTTTATCTTTGACATATGAAAAGGAGATAGTTTTAAAAGGAATTTTCCAGACCTGTTATATAACTGAATTGCTTTCAAATAAAGTATGGGCCGGTATTAGTGTATTAACCTCAATGATGATTCCTCATGTGGTGAGATGTCCAGGGAGAAATAAATTGAAATGACTAATGATGTTTGGTTCGTGTACTATCTGACCAATTTTGGTACAAGGCAAATCTAATTGTTAATATACAATATCTCTTGCTTCAGATATTCCTCGCTGCAGACTGGGAGATAGAAAGGATTGTTCCCCTTGTTTAGCGGATGAAGAACCTGAGATCTGTGTGTTTATCCTGTCCACAGCTGTAGATCCGTGGGCGGGGACTGGAAATACGGGAGTGTGCAAAGCAGACAAAGGAGTCTTCCTCTGGGGCCTTGCGCTCCAGTGGGGGAGAAATATTATAAACCAGATAAACGAGTAAACTGTCAGGTACACTAGCTGGCTAGCAGCAAGTGCTCGAGAGAGAAGCACGGAAGGGATGGGAAGGGTAGGTATGGGGTGGGAGCAGGTGGAGGAGAAGATGGCCAGGGAAGGCCTTGCTAAGCTGACATCTGAGTAAGACTCACAGGAGACAGCAGTGAGTTGTGTGGATATCTAGGGCAGAAGGGTTGCAGGCATCAAGAACCAGAAGTGCAAAGACCCCGAGGCTGAAGCACGGTGGCCATGTGACTGGCGTGGAGCAGGCAGGAGGGATGGGGTCAGAGAAGTGACAGCGCCAGATCAGGCCTTCTGGGCTTTTCCTCTGATGAGAGAGGGTTTGGGCAGAGAGTGCTGTGAACTGACTTATTTCGAGAACAGACTGATGGGGACAAGTGTAGACACGAGGAGACCAACTAGAAGATTCGCAGTGATCCAGGTGAGAGATGACGGTGGCTAGGCCAAAGCGATAGCCAAGGGAGTGGCAGTAAATGGTCAAGTTCTAGCCCTGTTCTGAAGGTGGCACTGGGGTACTTGCTGACAGCTGGGCAATGAGGCAGGGGTGGTGGTTGTCACCCCGTGCTGCAGGCCCCTCCTGTGGGCGTGTGGCCCGGCTCTGTCCAGCACAGGCCCTCGCGACCCCTGTGAGTGTTGGCCTCCCGGGGTGGCCGCCGTGGGTGCCAGCCTGCAGGGGGAGGCACAGGCTCCAAGGGCAAGTAGGTCTCTCGGCCCCTGCCTTGGCGACCCGCAGAGAGTCCTGAAGTCACTTTCTCAAAGGCACAGAGGTGGCAGAGCCTGTGTCCTGCCGAGTCTACTGCTGAACTGTGCTGCCGTGTGTGCGCTACGTGCCGGTGTTAGAGGCCACAGCACGGCTTGTCCACGTTGGTACGAGTGAGAGGAAATGCACGAACACGAAATATGTATTGGAAGTTGTGGAGACCAACTCTTTGCTCTCTGTAAGTGCTAATTAAGGCATAAACTAAGATTTTCATTTTCTGCTCCCTAAACTACTACTGGTCCATTGCAGAGAGAGGTTCTGAAGAGCAGGATCAAGGAAAGGGCCCAAATAACAGTAGAGCTTTCAGGCACCTCGACCTCGTTTCACTGCACTCCTCCGCGGGGCACGAAAGCGGGCTTGTCGTGTTTTAAGTGCTCTCTTTAGTGAGCTGAATAGCTGCCCTTCTCTCTGCGATGACCCATTCTGCTCAATTCCTAAGACTTGATTTGCTTGAAATGCTGCAGTGTCGAAGCAGTTCAGTGCAAGTCTACCTAACGCTGACATGTCCAAGTGTGTTTTCGGTGCTGTTTATGTTACCGTTGAGTTTTATTGTGTGGCATAGTAATTGAATTCTGCAGTAGTCATTTTATCATCTTTTAACTTTTCTGTAGTCAGTCTTTGAGCCAGCTTCAGATGGGAGAGGTGGGGACAGTGAACAAGCCGACATGTTGTCCAGGCTATTTTTTCCCCTCTTACGCCTTCTCTTAAGGCCTCATTATTTCTAGGGATTTCTGTTTATGTAGACACAAATTGATGTTAACTCTCTCATCAAATTCAAGGCTCTCCTGATTTGGAAACTTCTCCTAAGAACTCGGGCTAAATGTTTTGAATTCTTCTTTATGCCTTGATGTAAAATGTTTGATTGGAAGTGTTGACTGATCCACATTCTCTGATTGGAAGTGAGAGACTTTAGACATCACACATGCTTGGGAAAGTCAAGCATTTTTATTAGTAATGGTTACTCTATTATTATCTTCTCCATTATTTTAGTGAACTAATTTTATTTATCATTCATTTATTTTATTAACTTATTTAGCTTATTATTAATGTTATTAGTAGGACTTAGAGGGGAAAATGAATACTTATATAAAAGCTTATTTGAAATATAGAAGGCACATGTCTATTAATTTTCTATTTTTTTCCCCTAACTTTGTTGTCAGTATACACACACGCACGCATGTGTGTATGCACACCCTAAATTTGCTTCATTTTCAGTTGCTAATTATTGTGATTTCTCATGGAGCTATGGTTTGAGAATGTGACTGGCTAAATATTACTGGAGGACAATTTTAGCAAAGCAAACAGACCAATTTAAAAAAAAAAACTTGGGGAAAATGAAGAGTTACCAAATATAAGTGTGTAAATTAGTACAGCCTTTCTGGAGAGCAGTTTAGTAATATTTATCAGACTCCTCAAAATGTGTTCATACTCTGATCCAGCAGTTCCACTTCTAGGAATCTGTCACAGGAGAAGAGTCAGGTATGTGCAGATACGCCTGTACCAGGGAGTCCCTGACATGTGTTCACACTTCCCATGCATTGGAAACAATTCAGGTGTTCAGCAATGGGGCATCAGTTTAATTCTAGTACATCCCAGTATTGGATTGCTATGCAACAATTACAAACCTCTGTGTTTTGAAATATTTAATGACATGGGGAAATGTTTGATATATTGCTTGAAGTGTTTTTAAAGATTTATAAAATGCTTATACACACAAAGAGAATTTATATACAGAATGATACAGATAACATTCTAAGATGTTAACAAAATTTATTTTTAGTTAGTGATATTTTTGAGGATTTAATTATCTTTTTTATGCATTTCTATGTTTCCTCTATTTTCTACACTAAAAATATTTTCGTAATCAGAAAGAAACAAATTCCATTTTAAGAAATGTGCCCATAAGCAATGCTGTCCAACAGAAGTGTAACGTGAGCCACATACATACTTCAGGCACATTAAGGAAGGCAAAAGAAACACAAAAATAATTTTAATAATATATCTTAATAATCTAAACTACCCAAAATGTTATACTTTCAACATGTCATCAATATTAAAAGATAAAATACATTTATCTTTTCATAGTCAGTCTCTGAAATCCAGTATGTATTTATAACACAGAATTCAGACTGGCCACCTTCCACTGCTCACCAGACACAGGTGGCTGGGGGCCTCCCTGTTGGACAGAGCGGCCACAGGCTCTTCTATTCTGTGCCAAGATAACGTATATGAGGTTTTTTACTGTTTGGAAATTAAAGTAGAATCTGAACTTGCTGAATTTCCTCTAATTTAACCAGGCGTGCAACATATATCCCATAGTTCTAGATTTAATTACTGCTTTAAAAACAAAAATTCTGGAGAATAACAGAAACACTGCGTCCATGGAAGGTCAATTCAGATGGTTCTAGCCTCAGTGCCTGCTGTCAACTGTGTGAAAAACAGCGAATAGGGCAACTTCCACCTCCTGCCTCTTTCTTTGCTCCCTTATCTCCCCAGCCACACCCGTAGAGGAAGAGAATATAGATGAAAGAACACTAGCCTGAGCCTGAATCACCCTCAGTGGCTGGGTGATTGAGCTTCCATTTTCTACTCTGTAAAATGGGCACAATACTACATACCCCTCATGGTCACAAAGATGAAGTGAGCTAATACACACGCATACCCCCATCCATGTATATCTTTCCGTATATCAGCATATCTGTCTAAACTGAAATGGGAATTCAATGAAGCACTTACCTTTACTATTTACAGTTTATTCAGATATTTACCACTGTATTTTATTTTTTTAATTCTTGCTAAATTATTTCACAATGTGAGTCCCAACTTGAATTTTGAAAACCCTGAACTAGCACATTAAGCTGTGTTATCTGTTTGTAGCGTTTGCAGGAATCTTTTCCCCTTGGAATGATAGTTAGTATTTACTTATTCTCAAGTTTCTTTAATATTTTCTGTACATAACAGGAAGGCTTCACTTCCCCTCGTACCACAGTTTGTCTTTATAACGTTTAGTGAATCATTTAGTCAGGCAGCTTCCAGTGCTCACGCACCTGGAAGAGTGGATGAGAGACAGGTTGGTTGGTTTGCGGCGCCAGGAGATGACTTCACAAGGCTCCAGTCAGCTGGCTCTTGAGTTCTGAAATTGAGTGTGGATTTTCACATTCCAGTTTAGGAGATCTGAGGAATTCTGAACTGATGCGGAATTCCTTTCTTTTTTTTTTAAACTTCTAGGAGAACCAACCTTTTCTAGGCAGCAAAAAAGAGCTAATGGTGCTTCTCCGGGCACTTCCTACACCTAGAATTTTTCTTGCACTTCCATCTATTTCCTGAAAATTTTGCCTTGGATTTCCCATTGTCCCGTTAAATTTAATTTGTCATAAACTCACCCAAATCTCACCCCTCCCGAGCCATCCCGTGCTCTCCGCTTTTAGATCTCCCTGTGCGTCACCTCCGTAGGCGAGAGCCTCAGCGTGCCTGCTGAGCGCCCTCCCCACCTGCAGTTGCTCCTTCCGTGATCTCGTTCTGCTCCTTCCCAGAGCCTTGATTGCTCCCTGCTTCTTACAGAGGAAATTCCAGACTTCTTAGCTTGTCACAGTCTGGCTTTAACCTGCTCCTCTCACTGATGTGACGTTTCTGACTGTCCCAAGACCTTTCATCTACCCCAGATGGTGGTGTTTACCTCTGGCCTGTGCTTTCAATGCTCTGCCCCACTCCTGTGATAGTATTGGAAGCTCGGAGCAGGCGCCATATCGAGCACCTCTTTGGCCTTTCCCCCGTTCCCTGGCACTTTTCTTTGCCAGACAGCCTTCAGTCTGGCTGCAGGGAGACCTCTGTAGGTGGCTTTCCTGGAGAGGGGGCGTGGTGAGGGCCAGTCTGTTCTATGAGAGCAATGCATTTGTTCCCAAAGCTCACAGGAGGAAGAGGTGTAGTGGGGACAGGACCCTGGCCCGGGAGGCCGTCCAGCTCTGTGTCATAGAAATGATGGCGCTCTGGTGACTGGGTTGCTGCTTGCCACATCCCCTTCCTCGCTTTTTCTCCGACCTCTAAATTAGAAGGTAGCCTCCACTCCAGCCTCAGAGAGAAACTGAGAGGAGCCGTCTGCCCTTGCTTGCTGGACTCATTAACTTAAAGAAATGTATCCTGTTTACATTTCTGGCAGCATTTCTTGTATTTGGATGCTGGCCAAAGGCAAACAACTCAGCCTAGTGGGTTTAAAAAACAACAAAAACAGAGCTTTCCAAGTACATATGCTGTTATCTAATTGGGTGAACATGCAAAACCTTAACATTTTCTTCATGTAACTTTCATTCTGTAGAGAAAGCTCATTTGATCTACTAGCGTTTTACATCTTTCTTAGCTTTAGTATTTATTGTGGGAAGAGTTTAGTAAGGAATGACTAATCTGAAAAGATTTGGTTTGATTAGGGGCTAAACTAACAAAATCTATTTTGAAACGAGTTAACAGGATTTGCAGTTTTTGGTCTTCATCCAGTAAAACCGAACACACACACACACACACACACACACACACACACACACACACACACACACACACACACACACACTAATCTACATCCCCAGCAGACAGGGAAGCTATTCTTTGACTAAAAGTTTAAATTGCTGGATTTATAAGTTGTCTTAAAAATGTGTTCTTTGAGCAGAAGCAAGAAGAACTACAATTCTGCCACCTGTGGAAGGAAAACCACATTCACAGAAAGATAGACAAAATGAAAAGGCAGAGGACTTTGTACCAGATGAAGGAACAAGGTAAAACCCCAGAAAAACAACTAAATGAAGTGGAGATAGGCAACCTTCCAGAAAAAGAATTCAGAATAATGATAGTGAAGATGATCCAGCACCTCGGAAACAGAATGGAGGCAAAGATGGAGAAGATGCAAGAAATGATTAACAAAAACGTAGAAGAATTAAAGAACAAACAAACAGAGATGAACAGTACAATAACTGAAACGAAAAATACACTAGAAGGGGGGCTTCCCCAGTGGCCCAGTGGTTGAGAGTCCACCTGCCAATGCAGGGGACACAAGTTCATGCCCCAGTCTGGGAAGATCCCACATGCCATGGAGTGGCTAGGCCCCTGAGCCATGGCCGCTGAGCCTGCGTGTCCGGAGCCTGTGCTCCACAACGAGAGAGGACACAATAGTGAGAGGCCTGCGTACCGCAAAAAAAACACAAAAAAACACTAGAAGGAATCAGTAGCAGAATAACTGAGGCAGAAGAACAGATAAGTGTCCTGGAAGACAGAATGGTGGAATTCACTGCCACGGAACACAATAAAGAAAAAGAATGAAAAAAAATGAAGACGGCTTAAGAGACCTTCGGGACAACATTAAACACAACAGCATTCGCATTATAGAAGTCCCAGAGGAGAAGAGAGAAAGGACCTGAGAAAATATTTGAAGAGATTATAGTCGAAAACTTCCCTAACATGGGAAACCAAATAGCCACCCAAGTCCAGGAAGCACAAAGAGTCCCAGACAGGAGAAACCCAAGGAGAAACACGCGGAGACACATAGTAATCAAATTGACAAAAATGAAAGACAAAGAAAAATTATTGAAAGCGACAAGGGAAAAATGACAACATACAAGGGAACTCCCATAAGGTTAATAGCAGATTTCTCTGCAGAAACTACAAGCCAGAAGGGACTGGCACGATATATTTAAAGTGATGCAAGAGAAGAACGTACAACCAAGATTACTCTAGCCAGCAAGGATCTCATCCAGATTCGACGGAGAAATCAAAAGATTTACAGACAAGCAAAAGCTAAGAGAATTCAGCATCACCAAACCAGCTCTACAATAAATGCTAAAGGAACTTCTCTAAGTGGGAAACACAAGAGGAGAAAAGGACCTACAAAAACAAACACATAACAATTAAGAAAATGGTAATAGGAACATAAATATTAATAATTACCTTAAACGTGAATGGATTAAATGCTCCAACCAAAAGACACAGGCTTGCTGAATGGATACAAAAACAAGACCCATATGCTGTCTACAAGAGACCCACTTCAGACCTAGGGACACATACAGACTGAAAGTGAGGGGATGGAAAAAAATACTCCATGCACACGGAAATCAAAAGGAAGCTGGAGTAGCAATACTCATATCAGATAAAATAGACTTTAAAATAAAGAATGTTACAAGAGACAAGGAAGGACACTGCATAATGATCAAGGGATCAATCCAAGAAGAAGATATAACAATTATAAACATATATGCACTCAACATAGGAGCACATCAACACATAAGGCAACTGCTAACAGCTATGAAAGAGGAAATCGACAGTAACACAATAATAGTGGGGGACTTTAGCACCTCACTTACACTAATGGACAGATCATCCAGACAGAAAATTAATAAGGAAACACAAGCTTTAAACGACACAACAGACCAGATGGATTTAATTGATACTTATAGGACATTCCATCCCAAAACAGCAGATTACACTTTCATCTCAAGTGCACATGGAACATTCTCCAGGATAGATCACATCTTTGGTCACAAATCAGGCCTTGGTAAATTTAAGAAAATTGAAATCATATCAAGCATCTCTTCCAACCACAATGCTATGAGATTAGAAATCAATTACAGGGAAAAAACCGTAAAAAACACAAACACATGGAGACTAAACAATGTGTTACTAAATAACCAAGAGATCACTAAATAAATCAAAGAGGAAATCAAAAATTACCTGAGACAAATGACAATGAAAACACGACGATCCAAAACCTATGGGATGCAGCAAAAGCAGTTCTAAGAGGGAAGTTTACAGCAATACAAGCCTACCTCAAGAAACAAGAAAAATCTCAAATAATCTAACCTTACACCTAAAGAAACTAGAGAAAGAAGAACAAAAAAACCCTAAAGTTAGTAGAAGAAAAGAAATAATAAAGATCAGAGCAGAAATAGATGAAAGAGAAACAAAGAAAACAATAGCAAAGATCAATAAAACTAAAAGCTGGTTCTTTGAGAAGATAAACAAAATTGATAAACATGTAGCCAGACTCATCAAGAAAAAGAGGGAGGGGCTTCCCTGGTGGTGCAGTGGTTGAGAGTCCGCCTGCCGATGCAGGGGATACGGGTTTGTGCCCCGGTACAGGAAGATCCAACATGCCGCGGAGCGGCTGGGCCCATGACCCGTGGCTGCTGGGCCTGCGCATCCAGAGCCTGTTCTCTGCAATGGGAGAGGCCACAGCGGTGAGAGGCCCGTGTACCGCAAAAAAAAAAAAAAAAGAAAAAGAGGGAGAGGACTCAAATCAATAAAATTAGAAATGAAAAAGGAGAAGTTACAACGGACACCGCAGAAATACAAAGCATCATGAGAGATTACTACAAGCAACTATATGTCAATAAAATGGACAACCTGGAAGAAACGGACAAGTTCTTAGAAAGGTATAACCTTCCAAGACTGAACCACGAAGAAATAGAAAATATGAACAGACCAATCACAAATAATAAAATTGAAACGGTGATTAAAAATCTTCCAACAGGGCTTCCCTGGTGGCACAGTGGTTGAGAGTCCACTTGCCGATGCGGGGGACGCAGGTTCGTGCCCTGGCCCAGGAAGATCCCACATGGCATGGAGCGGCTGGGCCCATGAGCCATGGCCGCTGAGCCTGCGCGTCCGGAGCCTGTGCTCTGCAACAGGAGAGGCCACGACAGTGAGAGGCCCGTGTACTGCAAAAAAAAAAAAAAAACTGCCAACAAACAGAAGTCCAGGACCAGATGGCTTCACAAGTGAATTCTATCAAACATTTAGAGAAGAGCTAACACCCATGCTTCTCACTCTTCCAAAAAATTGCAGAGGAAGGAACACTCCCAAACTCATTCTGTGAGATCACTATTGCCCTGATACCAAAACCAGACAAAGATACTACAAAAAATGAAAAATACAGACCAATATCACTGATGAATATAGATGCAAAAATCCTCAACAAAATACTAGCAAACAGAATCCACCAACACATTAAAAAGATCATACACCATGATGAAGTGGGATTTATCCCAGGGATGCAAGGATTCTTACTATATATACGTGAATCAATCAATGTGATACACCATATTAACAAATTGAAGAATAAAAACCATATGATCATCTCAATAGATGCAGAAACAGATTTTGACAAAATTCAACACCTATTTATGATAAAAACTCTCCAGAAAGTGGGCATAGAGGGAACCTACCTCAACATAATAAAGGCCACATACGACAAACCCACAGCAAACATCATTCTCAATGGTGAAAAACTGAAAGCATTTCCTCTAAGATCAGGAACAAGACAAGGATGTCCACTCTCGCCACTATTATTCAACGTAGTTTTGGAAGTCCTAGCCACAGCAATCAGAGAAGAAAAAGAAATAAAAGGAATACAAATTGGAAAAGAAGAAGTAAAAATGTCACTGTTTGCAGATGACATGATACTATACGTAAAGAATCCTAAAGATGCCACCAGAAAACTACTAGATCTAATCAATGAATTTGGTAAAGTTGCAGGATACAAAATTAATGCACAGAAATCTCTTGCATCCTATACACTAACAACGAAAGATCAGAAAGAGAAGTTAAGGAAACAATCCCATTCACCACTGCAACAAAAAGAATAAAATACCTAGGAATAAACCTAGCTAAGGAGGTAAAAGACTTGTACTCATAAAACTATAAGACACTGATGAAAGAAATCAAAGATGACACAAACAGATGGAGAGATATACCATGTTCTTGGATTGGAATAATCAATATTGTGAAAATGTCTATACTACCCAAAGCAATCTACAGATTCAGTGCAATCCCTATCAAATTACCAGTGGCATTTTTTACAGGATTAGAACAAAAAAATCTTAAAATTTGTATGGAGACACAAAAGACCCCGAATAGCCAAAGCAGTCTTGAGGGGAGAAAAATGGAGCTGGAGGAATCAGACTCCCTGACTTCAGACTATATTACAAACCTACAGTAATCAAGACAGTATGGTACTGGCACAAAAACAGAAATATAGATCAATGGAACAGGATAGAAAGCCCAGAGATATACCCACGCACCTATGGTCAACTAATCTATGACAGAGGAGGCAAGGATATACAATGGAGAAAAGACGGTCTCTTCAATAAGTGGTGCTGGGAAAACTGGACAGCTACATGTAAAAGAATGAAATTAGAACACTCCCTAACACCATACACAAAAATAAACTCAAAATGGATTAGAGACCTAAATGTAAGACCAGACACTATAAAATCTTAGAGGAAAACATAGGAAGAACACTCTTTGACATAAACCACAGCAAGATCTTTTTTGATCCACCTCCTAGAGTAATGGAAATAAAAACAAAAATAAATGGGACCTAATGAAACTTAAAAGTTTTTGCAAAGCAAAGGAAACTACAAACAAGACGAAAGGACAACCCTCAGAATGGGAGGAAGTATTTGCAAACAAATCAATGGACAAAGGATTAATCTGCAAAATAAACAGCTCATGCAGCTCAATATTGAAAAAACAAACAACCCAATCAAAAAATGGGCAGAAGACCTAAATCGACATTTCTCCGAAGAAGACATACAGATGGCCTAGAAGCACATGAAAAGCTGCTCAACATCACTAATTATTAGAGAAATGCAAATCAAAACTACAATGAGGTATCACCTCACACCAGTTAGAATGGGCATCATCAGAAAATCTACAAACAACAAATGCTGGAGAGGGTGTGGAGATAAGGGAACCCTCTTGCGCTGTTGGTGGGAATGTAAATTGATACAGCCACCATGGAGAACAGTATGGACGTTCCTTAAAAAACTAAACATAGAATTACCATATGACCCAGCAATCCCACTACTGGGCATATACCCAGAGAAAACCGTAATTCAAAAAGACACGTGCACCCCAATGTTCATTGCAGCACTATTTACAATAGCCAGGTCATGGCAGCAACCTAAATGCCCATCAATAGATGAATGGATTAAGAAGATGTGGTACATATATACAATGGAATATTACTCAGCCATAAAAAGGAACGAAGTTGGGTCATTTGTAGAGACGTGGATGCATCTGGAGACTGTCATACAGAGTGAAGTAAGTCAGAAGGAGAAAAACAAATATCGTATATTAACGCATATATGTAGAACCTAGAAAAATAGTATAGATGAACCAGTTTGCAGGGCAGAAATAGAGACACAGATGTAGAGAACATATGTATGGACACCAAGAGGGGAAAGTGGCGGTGGGGTGGAGGTGGTGGGATGAATTGGGAGATTGGGATTAACATATATACACTAATATGTATAAAATAGATACCTAATAAGAACCTACTGTATAAAAAAATAAATAAAATTCAAAAAAATGTGTTCTTTGAACAGTCTAAAGTGTTACATAGTATTGAGATGAAGTCATCAATCTGCTTAATACTTTTAACTGTTTATATTTGGGCAACTGAATAAAAGTGCATGGTTATTGAAAAAATTAATACTTCAGTAACACTGTTACTGAAAGAAGGGCTTTTTAAATAGCCATTACTGAGACTTCAGTAAATTGTTTTCTGCCTTAGTTTTTTCTTTTGTGAGTATATATGGATTTTAGAATTGTCCTGGCCTTTGTGTTTTAGGAAGTTGGTTTTATTGAAAAAGGATGGGGCAAGATGTTTTATTATTCTGTTATGCCTGCTGTTTTAGTATTTTTTAAGACTTAGCAACTCTATATCATGATGGGGATATATATAACTATCATTTCTGCAAAATACAGTGAATGTAACATTTCCAAAGACCTTAAGCTCCCGCTGAAAAGGAGGAAAAAGCGGACTCAGATTTTAAGCAGATGTCCCAGAGTAGAAAAGTTCCGTAGAGCTCAGCTTTGAGATTCAGAACAAAGTTAACAGAGAGTAGTTTTTGGCTAGAATAATTTAAAATAAGGGCAAAAGAGAGATCTTTTTTTCTTGATGCCCTTTCCCTCCAAATGAAGTGAGTAAGATATAGAAAATGGACTATAGCTCACTGGTAGAATTCAAAGTTGGTCAGCAGTTTTGCCAATTTCCCTGAATTTCTAAAAAGGAGAAATAAGGAGCCTTTTCTTCGTGTTTGGGTGAAGTTAATCTGGACCAGTTCCAGCTTGCCTGGGTGGCAGTGTGCAGTGGGAACACAGGCTGCTTTTGGATACACCGGGCTTTTTTAAGCCAAACCTATGTTCACCCCAGTAATTAGGGCAGGCCTGGTCTGTGCAGCATTGAAAGCAGTCTTGGTAAACGACGGCTCAGGCTTCTAAAGGCCTGTTTGGTTCCCTGCCTTTGCCTCCAACATCAATTCCCGAGGGAGTAGAGACTCGCTTTAACCCATGAGTGAGGCTGTGTGTGCTCCTTGGGAAGTAAACTTTTTAACTCATAAACAGAGCACTGGAAAGATAGCTCTTGTGTCAAGTCGGAGGTGCTGCATTTGAGTCGTGCGGGCAGAGCCATCATGAATGGTAGGTGTGTTGGCTGCCTGACTCGGGGGCAGGTGGGGCTGAAGTCCTGACCCAGCTCCTTGCCGAGCCTGCGGGAACCTTCCTGTGATTCACACAAAGGTGCTGTGACCCTTTGCCTAGAAGCTCACCAGAGAAATCGCTTCTCCTTTCTCTGTGCTCGGATGCTTGCTGTTGCGGGTAATGTGGAGAATGTGAAGCATCTTTGTCTCCATGGTTCTGGAACATTTTAACTATTGTCCTCTGGGGCGGTGGGGGAGTCGGGGTGATGTCGCCAGAGAGAGTGCAGGAATGGGTGGAGGAGGGGACAGGGAGGAAGGAGAGCTGAGGATTGATTTGAGTCCTATTTCCCTTCTGAGTCGGTTCTGATGCACTGTTGCCACTTGTTGAAATTATTCGGCACTTAGGGTTTTCTGAGCCTCACCTCTTCCTACCAGTCTCTCTTCCTTTGGCCTCTAGTAATCTTCCCTTTCCACACCATGTCATTGGAACATATATCGCTGTAATTGCTAGTTAACTTTTTTTTTACTTTTATTTTGAAATAATTATAGGTTCACAGGAAATTTCCCCTAGTGGTTACATTTTATGTATCTATAGTGCAATATCAATACCAGGAGACTGACATTGGTACAATGTATGTGTGGGATTCTGAGACTAACTATCACCTGCGTAGTTTTGTGTAACCAGCGCTGCTTATCAAGATACAGAACTGCCCCGTCACCACAGAGATCCCCCTCCCCTCTCTAGTCACACTCACCCTCTTTCCTCTACCAGCCCTAATCCCTAGCAGCCACTAATTTTGTTTTCCATCCCTGTGATTTTTTCACTTCAAGAATATTATATAAATGGAATCACATAGTATGTGACCTTTGAGAGCCATCTAAGTTGTGTGCTTTAGTAGTTCGTTCCTTTTCATTGCTGAATAGTGTTCCATGGTACAGAGGTACCACAGTCGAACCATTTGTTTTATTGAAGTACATCTGGGTTGTTTCTCGTTTGTGGCCATTGTGAATAAAGCTGCTGTGAACATTCCTGCACAGGTTTTTGTGTGGACATAAATTTTCATTCCTCTGGGATAAATGCCCAGGAGTGAGGTTGCTGGGTTGTATGTTAAGCGTATGTTGAATTTTTTTAAGAAACTGAAAAACGATTTTCTAGAGTGGTTGTCCCATTTTACATGTGCACCAGCAGTGTGTTAGAGATCACAGATCTCTGCACTTGTTGTCACTGCTTTTTGTTTTAGCTGTTTTAATAGACGTGTAGTGATGTCTCATCGCAGTCTTAGTGTGCTTTTCCCCGATGGCCGGTGAACTTGGACATCCTGTTTTTCATCTGCTTACTTGCTGTGTGTGTGCTCTCTGGTGAAACAACTCTTCATGCCTTTGTCCACTTTCCAACTGGATTGTTTGTTTAACTATTGAGTTTTGAGCATTCTTTGTATATTCTAAATATGAGTCCTTTGTCAGATATGTGGTTGGCAGATATTTTCTACCAGTCACTAGCTTGTTTTTTCATTTTATTAAGAGAGTCTTTTGCAAAGCAAAAGCTTTAATTTTGATGTAGTCCAGTTTATCGATATTTTTCTTTTATGAACCATGCATTTTGTGTCATGTCTAAGGACCGTTCGCCAAGTTGTAGGTCCTGAAGTTTTCCTCCTATGCTGTAGTTTTACGTTTTGAGTCAGTTTTGTATAAGGTGTGAGGTTTAGGCCAAGGTTTTGGTTTTTTTCTTTTCCTTTGCTTATGGACATCCAGTTCCTCCAACATCATTTATTGAAAAGGCTACTCTTTATTTAATTGCTTTTGGGTCTTCAAAACAATCAATTGACCATACTTATGTGGGACCATCTCTGGGTTTTCTGTTATGTTCCATTGATCTATGTGTCTAGTCCTTCACCAATACTTCATAGTCTTGCTCACTGTAGCTATGTAATAAATCTGGAAATTGGATTCCTCCCCCTTAATTTTTCTTTTTCACAATTGTTTTAGTTAATCCAGTGCCTTTCCATATAAATTTTAGAATAGTTATATCTATATCTATATCCATAAAAGATTTTGCTGGGATTTTATAGAAATTGTTAGGCCTGTATATCAATTTGGAGGGAATTGACATCATTATTATGTTGACGCTTCCAATCCATGAACATGGTATGTCCCTCCATTTATTAGATCTTTGAATTCTTTCATCAACACATTTCTTTCATCAACACATTTTATAGTTTTCAGCATACACATCCTGTACATGTTTTGTTAGATTTATACCTAAGTGTTTCATTTTTGTGTGATTATTAATAGTATTGCATTTTAAATTTCAATTTTCATATGTTAATTGCTAGTATATAGAAAGCCAGGTGACTTTTGTAGGTTGATTTTTATATCCTATATCCTTGCTGAATTAACTTGAATTCTAGGCGTTTCTTTGGTATATTCCTTTGGATTTTCTACGTAGACCATCATTTCATCTGTAAATAGGCTTAGTTTTATTTATTTTCTCTCTAATCCATGTACCTTATATTTCTTTCCTTCACCTTACCACACTGGCTAGAACCATGCAGAATAGCAGTGATAAAAGTGGGCATCCTTGTCTTGTTCTCATTCTTAGAGGGAAGCATTCAGTCTTTCACCATTGATTTTGATGTTAGCTGAGAGTTTTTGCCCATGTTCTTTATGAAGTTAAAGAAGTTCTCTATTCCTAGTTTTCTGGGAGTTTTTATTATTAGTGGGTGTTGATTTTTTAATTTATTTATTTATTTTTTGCGGTACGTGGGCCTCTCACTGTTGTGGCCTCTCCCGTTGCGGAGCACAGGCTCCGGACGCGCAGGCTCAGCGACCATGGCTCACGGGCACAGCCGCTCCGCGGCATGTGGGCTATTCCGGACCGGGGCACAAAACCGTGTCCCCTGCATCTGCAGGCGGACTCTTAACCACTGCGCCACCAGGGAAGCCCAATGGGTGTTAATTTTTTTAACCCACATATCTGTCTCCCTAGCCAGATTCTGAGCGTACAGCGCTCGGACATTGCTTCATAAGCATTTTCTTTTCCCACAGTGCCTATCTCAGGGCTTCGCCCCAGGGAAGCATTAAACAAGTTTGTGGATCAGAAGGACAGGCCATGGCCACCAGTGGCAGATGGGCATATGGACCCTGAGGAGGGAGCTCACAGGAACATCTCTAACCAGGCAGTCCAGGTCCCTGGGTCTGGAGGGGAGACTGTAGCTAGCTTCTGGTCACCATTCCCACTCACCTTGGTGGTTCAAGGCAGGTGCTACAGCAGAGGCAGGCAGCACGGACTCGTCTCCTTTGCCCTGGTTTGGGGTAAACCGTCGAGCTGCACACTGTCAGTGGGCGATTGTATGTTACGTGACTTATACTCCAAAAGGCTGTTCTTTGTTTTGAAAACAGCGAGTACCAGCTGGGCAGTGGTGTCCTGCCGCCCTCTGCGCTAGGGGACAGGGCACTGCTGTCCATCGCCCCAGGCCCCCAGCCACTCGGAGCCAGTCAAGGCCTTTCCAGGTAGGGAGGGGCCCTTTTGCTCTGGCTCATCCAGTACTGATGCTGCCAGGGAGTGTTCAGGGGCTCCAGTCCGGAGAACTTAGAAACTTCCTCAGATGCTGTGTTGCTAACTTTGAAGTACTCACCTGAGAAAGATGGAATAGACCTACTTCCTTCCTGCCCAGGGAGGCAGTTTTCACCACGACAGTATTTTCCACAATTTGGCCACTTTCCCTAATACTATTTTAGTTCAGGCTGTTTCTCTGTCCCCTTGACCCTGTCAGTGAGGTAAGGAAAAGGCAGAAAATCCTAACTTTATTTTTAACAGTGAGGAAATAAGCAAATCAATGAAAAATAGTTTCTCATCATCGCAAATCTAGAATGTGATCCCCCAGCTCCTGTTTTCAGTGGGCGGGCCTCTTGACTTGTGTCCATTTCGGTCTGTTTCCATCTCATGACTGCCTGTGTGTTTACGTTCCCCACTCCTTTTAAGTTGGGATGAGCAGTGTATCCTCTGGTGTTGAGGAGCTGCCAGACTTCAGTGATGATGACAGCTGTAGTACTACAGTTGTAGTTGTCTTAAAACACTGTCTCTTTCACTGGCGTGGTTCACGCTTCATTTGCAAATGTCACTTTGCTGAGTTTGTTGCCGCTTCTTCCCCATTCAATTTTCTGCCTTCCGGGACCTTTTCAAACGAGTGACAGCAAAGGGCAGGCCTGTGATGTGATCTGTGTGTCCATCTGTCTTAATACAGTTACATTCCTGGGAGCAAGACATTCATGCCAGGACAAAACAAACCAAGAGACAAGTCCTGGTTGCAGCTTGTGAGTTTTCTGCTGTATGACGATTAATGCCCACATCGAGGTTCTCTGTTGTGAGTTCGCCTTTGCAGCACAATGAAATCCTTTGATTTCTTTTCTTTCCTAGGGCTCAAGGGTTCTGGTTGATGCACGAGACAAGCTTGGTATTCCTTGGCAGTATTCCGAAAATGAGAAGCACGGGATGTTCCTCATGGCCTTTGAGAACAAAGCGGGGCTGCCCGTGGAGCCTGCCACCTTTCAGCTGTACGTACCTGCTCTGAGCGCGCTCTGGAGGGATTCTGGCATCAGGGAAGCTTTCAGCCGGAGGAGCGAGTTTCAGCTGGTGAGTGAGCCCTCTGTCTGGACTACACGACTGTGTTCTTGACCTTTGGTAGAATTTCCTTTAAAAACTGTGAAAGTACGGGCAAGCTGTAGATTGCTCTAAACCCTGATATTTAAGAACAGAAACACATAACAGAGGCTAATTAAGCTATCTAAATGGTTTGAGAGGAACAAAATTAATTAACTCAGACTAGATAAATGTTTCTGTCCAAGGAATATGAAGGATTCTTAAAATAGTCAAGATTGGTGTAACTCAAGGAACTCACATTTTCTAGATCTTGTTCATAGTAGGAAATGAATGTGTCCTTAAGAGAACTTTCCAGCTGTGAAGTATGGGTCCTGCCTGGCAAATCATGAATGTTTTCAGATCTATGCCTGGGAAGCTAACCTGAACCCTTCCAAGTTGTCCCCTTAGGATTCTTTCCTTTTATTTTAAGGTCTGAAAGTTTCACACAGCCTCGTCATCTTTGTCACTTAGCTTCATTTAGGATATGAGTCTTTAAACAGAAAATTTGGGGTGTTTAGCCTATTTGCATTCTGGTTTTTTCCTAAGTATCCTTCAACATTGACTGCATATGAAGATGAGTATCATATTTCTCCTATAACTAGAATAGATGTGCCTGGCTGATATAAATACACCCCCTGGGGGGTGTCCAGGAATCACACTGACCTTCACATCCCTTTGCCCCTGAGAAACGGGTTCCCAAGTTTTAAGTCACCGGCCCCTTGCCTTTCTTTATGGTGTTGCCATACTATGTATTTATTTTTAAAAAAGTCTTGAGTTTTCCCTGTTTTCAAACTTTACATAAATGGTTTCATCCTGTATGTATTCTTCCGTGACTTGCAGTTTTCACCCAGTATTTTGAAATTTATTCATGCAGTGCATGTGGCTGTGGTCCTTTCATGTTCGCTGCTGTCTGCTACCCTGTTGTGTGGACGTACTCGCGTGCATCCGTTCTCTCGTGCGTATACTTTGGAATCGTTTTCCATGTTTTGCTATTACAGACAAATTCACTGCGCTCTCTCCCGTGCGCCCCCAGGTGCACGTGTTCAGGGGCCTCCAGGACATCTACCAAGGAGGGGAATTGGCCAGTTGTAGGGCATATATGCCTCCAAATAGACAAGATACGTCACATTATTTTCCAAAGTGATTATACCAATTGTGCTTCTGCCAGCAGCACAGAGCTCCTGTTGCTCTCATCCTTGCCAGTCTTTGGTGTTATCAGACTTCAAAAATTTTTAAGAATCTCCTTTTAGCCGAAGGAGCCAAGGTATGCTCTATTTTTATAGTATCTCCTTAGGGTTTAATTGACGTTTCCCAGACTTATTGGCTGTATGTGTTTCCTCTTCTGGGAAATGCCTATTCATGTCTTTTGCCAGTTTTTTACTAGTGAGTTATGTGTATTTTTCTCATTTATTTGTGGGGTTCTGCACAGTCTGCCTGGTAATCCTCTCAGTTCAGCTTCCATGTACTCTTCACCTGATCTCCCCTGATGCTCACATCTTACACAATCGTAGCACACTCGTCAAAAGCGGGAAACTGACGTTGGTACGGTACTGTTAATTAAGCCGTAGACCTCATTCAGGTTTAACCGCTTTTCCTCCAAAAGCCCTTCTTATAAGGCAGGATCGGGCTCCGGACGCCACCCTGCATATAGTCCTTGTTTCTCCTGAGCCTGCTGTCAGTGACAGCCCCTCGGTCTCTCCTGGGTTTTCATGACCTTGACACATTGGAAGAGCACCAGTCAGTCATTTTGTAGAATGTCCCTATTTGGGTTTGTCTGGTGTTTTCTCATCATTAGAACGAGATGATGCGTTTTTTGGCAAGGAAACCACTGAAGTGATGTGTCTGCTCAGAGCATCCTGTCAGGGGTACACGCTCTCGATATGTCCAGTTCCTGGCGATGTGAGCCTTGATTACTCGGTTAACAGGGTGTTTGCCAGGTTTCTCCACTATAAAGTTACTACTGTCTCTGTAACATAAATATTTGGGGGAGATACTTTGTAACTATGCAAATACCCTGTTTCTCTGCAAGCTTTTGCCCACTAATCTTACTGTCCATCGGTGGATCTGAAGGATGACATTTTTATAACTCTTTCATTTTCACATTCATTCTCAAGTTAAGTTTAAAAATTAAAGTGAAAGAGTCAGATGAACTAGAAGACAGAGTTGCCATAGAAAGGAAATTTTAATCTTCTAAAGGACAGGAATATCAGAAACAGGGAGGGAATGCACAGTATCTAAGTGTGAAATCGTGGTTTAAGTCTCCCCTTCCCCCTCCGCCCCAATAGACTCACATGGTCTGGGGAAGAAGATTCTAGTGTCTTCAGAGCTTGGTTGGAAATTGCTGTTATCAATTGAGAATTTACCGAAGAAGGAAATATAAACGTCCTGAGCTGAATATTTGCAAGTAGTGTTTAACAGCGTGGTGGGATGGTTTTGTGAGACTTGTGCGTTCGCCGGTCTCGGTGGTGCGCAGTGTTTTGGAGCAAGAAGGGCCCTCCTGGCTGGTACACGGAGCCCTTGGCTCGCTACACATGGGGAAATAAGCCCAAAGGTCATGGCTTCCCAAGGCCCTATCTTTTTTTTTTTTTTTTTCAACCGTGGCATGCAGGAATCTTTGTTCCCTGACCAGGCATTGAACCCGTGCCCCGTACAGTGGAATCGCAGAGTCTTAACCACTGGACCACCAGAGAAGTCCCCAGGGCCCTGTCTTCTTAGCAATCACTATGAGGAACTCAGGCCTAAAAGGCCAGTCTGCTTATTTCTTTCTCTAGTCACTTACTAGTTAAGCATTTCTGGGGCACCTACTGTGTGCGAGGCACTGTGCAGTATGCTGGGGACATGGCAGGGAGTAAGGCCAAAAGTGAGCCTGTCTCCAGAGAGCCTTTGCTCTGGACCTGAAGCTGGCGAGTGATTGGGGGCGGTTGGCTCCAGGTGGGTCCGTCATCCCATCGTTTTGATCTTACGCTTCAAACAGCCCGACTTTGTGAGGGTGTGGTTACCTGACAAGTGTTCACATGTTGTGTGCTTTTGAACTGCGATGACCAAAAGCAGACATGGAGCTGCTGATTTTGTTTATTGGAGGGTAGGTGTGTGAGTGTCTGTTATTCTGATGTTTCGTACTTTTCTATATTTTTATTTAAAAAAATTATAGAGCATCTTGTTAACTCCATGGACAGTAGGCCCTTAGTAGTCTTTATGTCAAGATAGACAGTTGCAACCTAAGCGTCTTAACATGGTGTGGTCAGTTTTCTCTTCAGATCCTTTGCTTAGTGTCAGAAACCTTTCCAGGGTGATGTTTCAGCAACTAGTTTTGTTACCTTTCTTCCCTCCCCAGGCGACGGAACTCTTAGAGCCTCTGACAGTCTCTCAGTGGAGACCCAGCCGCCGTGAGACCTGCTGTCAGCCAGGTGTTAGACGCCGCCTGCTTCCTCTGCTCCCTCGGTTTTCCTTGCCATTCCAGGCAGAGGCAGAAACAAAAAGGGGAAGAAGAAAGGCAGTGTCTGGTGACTGCCTTGTGAGGGCCTTTCCTCCTCAGAGGGGTCTCTCCCTGTCCCGAAAAGGAGAAGCCTTGCCCTTCTCACAAGTCACCTGTTCCTGCATAGTCACTGATGTTGACTGCCGTTTAGACACAGGACTCAATAGCACTTCTCTGGCGTCATAAAAAAGAAAGGAAGATAACCTTGCTATGTTAGACCTTATCTTTTAAAACACATTTGAGGAAGACAAGCACACTCAAAGAGAAGTTTTTGTCCTAAGTATAAGTCACATAAATATCGTCTACTTACATGCCCTTTCTCCAGTAAGAGAATTTCGAACTTGTTAAACACATCTGGCAAATTATCATTAACTAACGTGCTTATGATACAGCACATGGATAGTAGTTCCGTGATCTGCTTTCTGTTACATACACCTTTTAACCTGGGGTCTAGTTCTGGAATGGTGCCGCAGGGGGACCGCTGCTCTTTTGTGTGTGTGTAAGTCCTGCACTGATAGTGACTGGGAACTTGTACATCATGGTCCTCCTTGCTGGGCGGTGTGGTGGGTGCTCTTCCCGTGAGCCTTTTCTGTGTGCTGGGCACTCTGCCAAGGTCGAGTGCAGTGTCCTCACAGAGCTGGTAAGACAGATGTCCAAACAAACAGCTGGAATAAAGTGTGCCGAGAAGTATAACAGGAATATCCAGCTACATCAGGCATAAAGGGAAAAGGTAGGCAATCCCACCTGGCAGGAGGAGTGGGGAGATGTTTTTGGAGGAGATCCTCTCAAGATTAGGTAGGAACGAACCAGGGGCACGGTTGGGAGTGAGGTGGCAGGGGGAGCCTCGCCAGGGAGCTGCAGAGCTCCGCGCAGCCCGAGCAGCGGTGCTGCCCCAGGAGAGGCCGCCCAGGCCGGTCGGCAGGCTTTGGTATGCAGGGAACAGCTCTCCCACTCAAACTGCCTTAATGATAAGGGACTCGGTTGGCTAAGTGCGGGGCTGGGGGTGAGGCGGGAGCTTTACGTGTGGTTTGCGCTGCTTCTCTGCGCTTTTCGGGCCTCTGCCCCTCCTCTGCCAGGTCAGTTCTGGCCTGGCTGCCCCTGAGCAAGGCCTCGGCAGTGCCCGCCACCTCCCGGAGCAGAGGGGTCCCGTGCAGGGAGATGCTGTCCAGGGCTGCCGAGGCCTGGGTGAGTCTCCACCCCTCACCCTCCTGCCGCGGGCACGTGGTCTGCAGGCAGCACAGCGGGGGTGGGGGGTTGACCACGCGGGCCACGCCGAGCAGCTGGGAGTCACCTGTAAGCAGAGGGGCCAGTGAGGGGTGTAAAGAGAGAGGAGCAGACCCGATTGCCAGTGCTTCCAGAAACCTCTGTCGGTAGCACGTACGATGGGCTGAAGGGGGGCAGACTGGAGGCGAAGGCCATGGGGGGCTCCTGTAGGAGTCCGGTTAAGGGCCTGTGAACTTGGACCTGGGCAGGAGGGGTTCCCTTAGCCTTAGGCCTTAGTCTTAGGATTTACCGCTCCTGGTTCTTTGCACAGCTCTTTGCTTGTTATCTAGTTAATCGTCCTCTTCATCATCGTCGTGCCTTCCAAACATGCCGTGTGAGCAGGGAAAATCAGTAGGTACAGAGCTGCCGGGATAAACGGAACCAGTTTTTGCTTTTCACAATTGTACTCTTGAAATTGCAGCCCGGCAGCTGCATTTAACAGCTTACTGTTCCTGTGGGTTCCGTGTGTCTTTTCTTAGAGGATTGGACAGTTACAGGGTTGTTTGGTACCTCTGCTCGAGTCCTCACCTAACTTCCCTTGTCCGATTATGAGCTTGGCATTCGCTTGTTCAGAAGCTTGGGGGACCTTCCACAGATGAATGTTCAGCACACATGCAGAGTACAGTTTGTTCTCTCCTCGGATGCTTTTTGCTTCACACTTGGATATTAAAAAAAAGTTCAGTGTATTGTGAATCGTTTTTTACTTCCTTCCGGTTCCTATTTCAAAGTGGCAGGGCCTTGTGCTCTCTTGAAAATGTCTCCATCCTCTTGGCTTTGGAAGATGGAGCTGGAGGCTCAGTTCAGAGGAGGGAGTTTCTGTTGATGGCACAGTGTTTCTTGATTTCTGGAAGTCAAGTGATTCTGCTAATTACAGAGGTTTCTTTTTTCTGTAGTGTTTGGAATTGAGTCTTTGTAACACTACCAGAGATGGCTAAATTGCTAGAAAAGGCTCACTCTCAGGCTGAATTTTAGATGTAGAGGAGAGATCCATCGCGGTTGTGTGTGTGTGTGCTGCTGCGTTAGAACCAGTTGGGTGTGAGGGTTTAAGAGGAACATTACCCTGCGGCGAAGTGAGTAACGTGCTAACTACAAGAAGAATCACCGGAATTACCCGCCTAGTTCCTGACATAAAATCCACGTGTTGGGCTCAATTTTTGTAATGTCTGGGGCTTCGGAATTACTCCGGGTTTATTGCATCAGCTCACGGAGGCATGGTCCACATTGTCAGCATGGCCTGTGGTCTTTGCCCACCCCTCACCCGATGGATGTGCCTTTTAAGGGCTGGAGAACCATGGTTTACAGGTTCTCAGGCTTGGAATGCTTCTTTGGTGAAGCTCTGGGATAAAGTAGTGCCCAGAATTCTCCTTTGCATTCGTGAAACAAACATCAGGTTGTGCTGTGTGGTGCTTACACCTTTTTAGAAAAAAAAAAGAATGAACCAGTCACTTTCCAGAAAGGCCTGACACCCCAGGTTAATGTTCCTTTGGTAACTTGCCTGTGCTTTTGATAGTATTATTTTAATTGGGTTTCAAAATTCTTTCCCTGAGCTTTCTTAGTAAGGAAGTTTCTGAGGCGCTAGAGGGCGGGGCTAGATGGAAGATGGGGTGATTTGCAGCCACAGTAACTTTTTGTAACTTTCTTTGAGTCCACATGAAACAAAGTGACATATAGTGAACAGGCAATTTGGGGCATTTTCTGTGCCCAGTCCCCTGTCCTTCTATGAAAGGAATCTACTCTATAATGGCTTGGTGGTTACTTTCAGCAACTTGAGGAACAGTGTCATGGTAGCTGGTTGACTAGGAATAAGTCCTGAAGTAGCAGCATGTTTGGCAAGTGACAGGTGACACCCGAGTGCTATTTGGGGGTAGCAGTGCTGTGAGAGTCTAGAGGTCTCTCTGCCAGTCTTGAGTGTTTCCCAGGTCCACCCCTTGTTCGTTGTAATCCTTTTGCTTCTTCCTCTTTTCTCTGCTATTAAGATATCCTATCTCTTGATTTTTTTTTTTTTTTTTTTTGCTGTACGCGGGCCTCTCACCGTTGTGGCCTCTCCCGTTGCGGAGCACAGGCTCCGGACATGGCTCACGGGCCCAGCCGCTCTGCGGCATGTGGGATCCTCCCGGACCGGGGCACGAACCCATGTCCCCTGCATTGGCAGGCGGACTCTCAACCACTGCGCCATCAGGGAAGCCCCTCTCTTGATTTTTTTAAATACCGTAATCCACGGTTTCGATCAGAGGGAGACAAGGGAACCCCAGAAAGTGTGATAGGGACGGTGCCTTCAGCCCCAGATTTTCCTGTGGCGCAGTCTGGAACATTTCCAAGAGTCTTTCTACTTCGAACGCCAGTGGTCCCCTGCTGTTTGTGGCAGGTGGCAAGATTCCTGGGTGTCTGTACTTTTACCGTGAAGCTGGGTTTCCTGTGATGGGAAACCCCAAACAGCAGTGACTCTTCCTTTTCCCTGTCACATGAACGAAGGGGTAGCCGGGTGGGTCTCTGTCCAGACCCTTCCCCATGTCCTACTCCGTGGCGCCTGTCCTCAGACTTGGCCACCAGCCTGCGTCCCAGCCAGACAGGAGGGGGCGGAGGGGGCGGAAGGAGAGTCCACGCTCTGCCTTTTAGGGCGGCTTCATGCAGGTGCGGTCCAGCGCGCCCGCCTCGCCCCCGCCCCTGCCCTCGCCCCCTGCCGGCTGGAACTTGGTCCTGCAGCCTCTGCCAGAGCCCTTTTTGGACCTTTTGCCTCTGAGATGACGGGGGAGGGGGGCGGTGATGGGGGGCTGCTGGTACTTTGTGTGGGCCCCAGGGAGGGCAGGGCCGGGTGTGCTATTCTCGCAGCGTTACATTCGGGCTAACTGTGAAATCTCGCAACTGTGCTTACGGTCTCGTGTGTCTTTTTTAATTTCATGGAATTCATTAATTCAGCAAATATTTGTGGAGCAGCCACCCCGTGTCAGGCACTGTTATAAATCCTGGGAAATAGTAGCGAACAAACAAACAAAAAATCCCGGCCCATGTGGAGCTGACTTTCTGACAAGAGGAGAGCAACAGTAAATAAATTAGTAATAGACATGTGTGTGCACACGCACATGCAGTATGTGTATTCGTGTGTGCACGCATGCACGAGCATACATGTTGTGTGATTAGAGAAAAGTGAAGCAGGGAACTGGGTAGAGAGTGTGGAGAGGAGCCTCGATGGAGAAACAGGGTGGTCACGGGGAGTTTCCGTAGCGATTCTTGGGCCTCCCCACCTTTTGTTTTCCCTTCCATCGTGGTGGCCGAGCTGGGAATGTGGCCACAGGGCCAGGCTGCATGTCCTACTCTCCCTGGTTGGGTGCAGCCTCGGAACCAGGGTCTGAGACTGGCCCTGAAAATGACCGGACAGTCCGTCCCGGCCTCTCTCCCCCTTCCCGCAAGCCGTCCAGTGTCGAGAACGTGGGCAGTGGGCAGCCAGCGCAACCCTAAGAGGAAGCAACACACCCCATGTGGCCGAGGCGCCCCAGCCCACGTTGTGGAAGCCTCCATGTTTTGGCTCGTTGCCCTAACTGATGGAGCTCCCCTGAGTAGCGTTTGAGAACTCTCTGAAGGAGACGGGAAGGCAAGCCCTGGGGGAGGAGGGAAGTGTGTTCTAGCCCAGAAGAGTAACAAGTGCAAAGGCCCTGGGGTGGGGGCAAGTGTTGTGTCGCAGAGCAAGCAAATGGGGGGAGGGGTCTTCAGAGCAGAGGGGCTTGTGGAGGCCTTGTGAGGGGCCACTGGAAGGACTTTGGCTTTGGGCAGAGGAGTGACACGGTTTGATTTACGTTTTACTCGGATCACTTTGGCAGCTGAATGGATTAAAGAAACAGGGAAGCCCTTTGGAGGCTTTTGCCGTAATCTCGGTGGCAGGTGACGGTGGCTGAACTGAGTGTGGTGGTGCCGGGGGCGATGAGGAGTGGTTGGGTCTGAGCATCTGAGACCCGGAGACGAGTGTGTAGGTTACCTAGTGTCACTGCCCGTCCGGCTTAGGGATTCTTTCGGCATCAGGCCTGATGGTCGATATTGAGCCCGGTATTTTATCTTTCAAATTTCGGACACTGGTGGAGAGTCCATTTCTCTTCTTTGCGATGGCTCCCAGGCTGCTCCACATGTCCGGCCCAGCACCTAGAGCACAAAGCACGTGCAGCCACACCCGTGCCCATCCAAACGTGTCTGGCACCGTGCTCTCCGCCAGGACACACATTTCAGACTGTATGGCCCAGTCTTTCTGCGAAGATCAATCGCCCCTCGTTTCCTCAGGTCTTACCGTTAGGAATGCCAAGAGGAAAGATCTTGAGCTGAGGAAGGCAAAGTTAAAAAGCAGCTTAGAGACCCCACACCTCCCCCAGGTGGTGTCAGTCCCAGTGTGTGCTGGGTGGCGATGAGTTGTGTTCTGAAGTCTCCAGGTAGTATTTGGTTAGGGTTTAGTTAGTGAAAACTGAAGCCAGCAAATGGTACCAGTTTACACTCCTACCAGCTGTACCTTCTTGAATGGTGTATGAGAGGATTTTCCTCCAATCCCTCAGTCATACTAGTTTTATTCTTCTTCTTAAATTTTTACCAGTCTGATAAGTGAAAATTCCCATGATTTTTAGTTCTTTTCGTGTGTTTATTAGCCATTTATACTTATTCTTTTGTGCATTGCTATTGATACCCTTTGCTTCTTTTTTTCTGTTGGGAATAAGCACCACTAGGTGCTCATTTTTTCTAACACATTTTGTTTTTAACTTTTTATTTTGAAATAATTATAGATTCATGGGAAGTCTAAAAGATAGATTAAAGAGGTCCCTCACATCCTTCACCCAATTTCCCCTAATGGTCAGGTTACATCTTACGTGACTACAGTCTGACATGAAAACCATGAACCGGCCACCGGTACCCTGTGCGTGTGTGGGATTGGTGTGACCACCCTCCTGCAGCCCTCCTGCTGACCCTTTATAGTCACCCTGCCCTCCTCCCTCCCCCATCCCCCACCCCGGCAACCACTGATTTGTTCTCCATCTCTAACATTCTATCATTCGGGGAATATTGTGCAAATGGAATCAGATAGAATGTGACCTTTCGAGGCTGACGCTTGTCACTCATAATGCCCTTGAGATAGATACGCCCAGGTTGTTGCAGTATCGATGGAATATCTTTTCTGAACCATATTCCATGGTGTGGAGGTGCCACAGTTTTTTGTCTAATTATAGTCAGATACACAGACATGCACACATACAGCTAGATATACACATACATACATATATTTGAAGAATGCATCATTTTTTTCTGATGTCAGAAATGTCAGAAGTTAGTGAATAATTTCTAGAGAAAATGGAATTATCGGCAATTACTTTCTTAGTTTGGGTTTGATACGGTGTGTGTGTGTGTGAGTTTTTAACCTTTCAAACTAAATTAACTTTGCTAATGTGGTCCATAGGGGAAAATCTCAGTCTTCCTAAAACTTACTGTTAAGGTCAGAGGGACTTGAGAAACCCTCTAACCAAATCCTATTTGATACTGAGGCAGTTTGCGGCCCGGGAGTTGAAGAAATGTGCCTGAAGTGGCAAAGCTGCTGAATGGCCCAGCCAAGATGAGGGCACAGGAACCTTGTCTAGTTGCTGGAGGCATGTCGAGGCCTTGGACCCAGCTCCGCAGAGGGCGGCACTCTTAGTTGCCTCTGGGGTGGCTCTTGCCTGAGGACACAGAAGCAGGAAGCGGAGGTATTTGCTATTCTTGGATCATGTGCTGGTGAGAAACTTATGTGTTCCTGCTTGTGATGCTGGCCTTTCCCCTCCATTTCATTAATCACAAAGAGTATTATATACTTACAGACCTCAAAAAAGCTATTCCTTAAAAAAAAAAAAAAATGAAGTGTTACGCATTTTAACATAGATCTTTGTGAAAAATGTTGCTGTAAACCTTTACCTCTGGAGGGTTTGTAAGCCAGTGACTTAATGGCCCAGGGTGGAAATGTGATATATAGTAGAATCAATAATGGAATATGTTGCATGATAACAAGGCCAGAAACCCCAAAGAAAAAGAATAATGGATTTGACTAAGTAAACATTTTTAACTGTTGTATGGGAAAAGTCAGCATAAAGGAAGTTAAAAGACAGATGACAAATTAGAAAAAAAATCCGCAACCTAAAACAAAGGTGTTTTCTATATGTTAAGAGAGATTATAAAACAGCTGCAGCCTGCATGAGAGAGCTCTTGTAAGTGTATAAAAGAAGACTGAGTGAAAGAAGAAGCAGGATTACCAGCCTTGCTACTAACTATGGAAATGCACATTAAAGCAGTAATGAGATAATCTTTGTCGGTTAGATTGGTGGTGATTAATAATGTCCTGGGCTGATTGGGGTCATACGAAATAGGTCCTGCATACCTATGTGTGGCGGGAGTATAATGTGATTCAGTTTCTCAGTTTATGTCAAAACATAAAGTGCTGTATCCTCTGGAGGTAGTTCAGCTTCCAAGGAATTTATCCTAAAGCCATAATTATAAGATTTCCGGCTTCTAATTACAGTGGACTAGTTATCTAGAGACTTCTGCTGAAAGTAATTTAAAATGCTAGATAAAATGTTAAAAATAACTTTATGAAAGCAGCTAAGCGCTGACAAGATTATAAAGTATGACCAGGCCGAACCCTAAGAGAGAGTTGAACCTCGAGAGATAAGCAGACCCCGAGCAGCAGTTATTTCCTGAGAGAGCTGGTGATCTAAACCATGAACCTGAGCTATGATGTTTGACAGACTTTTCAGGGGCTCAGAAAGAGGTAGAAACTTAAGATCATCAAAGTTGAGGAATTGGTAGGAGACTCTTCCATAACAAGCTGGGACCTCAGAGGGTGAGGATGAGCCATAAGGAAACCCACAAAACGGGGAGAGACGAGAGCTTTGCTTGGCTGCTGAGCCAGGGCAGGGAGGAGGGAGGAGGCAAAAGAAGACCCCCCTGTAGACCGGCTCCTCAGGGGACTTGCCACCCAGAGTTACAAGAGCAGTCCAAGAACCCCAGTGCTCTGAATTTAGGTTAAAGTGACACCAGACAGGTAGTGTGCCCAAGTAGCAAATGGAAACCCTCTCTGGAAAAGACACTCGAGTCCTAAACCTTGGAGATTCCCCGCAAATGATGTTTTTGAGGACAGAGGGCATCACAGAGATAGCCAAAGTCACCAGGAGACAGGGCACAATGCCTAGAATCAGAGGAAAGAACAGACGGCAGAAATGGACCCACAGTCTTCAGGTATTAGACGTATCAGATACAGGTTTTGAAACAACTGTACTTTATACCCATGTAAAGTTGTACGTATAAAGTATGTGTATAAACAACTATTCTTTCTACATACATAACTTTATATGTGTATAAAGAAATAAAAGTTAGAAAATATCTTCAGGAAAAACTGGAAACTTACTAAAAGTGCTGTAACATATTTTGAAAGAACAAACCAGAACTTCTAGAATTGAAAAATACAAAAACCAGAAGTAAAAACTCGGTAGTTTGTACCCCATAAAAGAGAATATTAATAAAGTAGAAGAAATATTGGAAGAAGGTATCAAGAATGTAGAACAGAGAGACAAAAACAGGGAAAAGACGAAAGCTAGGCTGAGAGGTATCAAGGATGAAGTGAGAAGGTCTAATATACCTTTAAGCAGGACTTACAGAAAGAAGACCAGGGCAGGGGCAGTACTGGAACAGGTAGCGGCTGACAGAGTGTATCAGATCACAGGGTCAAGAATCCCAGTGAATCCCAAGCAAGATGAGTAATTTAAAAAGGCTATAACTAGATAAATCATAACGAAACTGCGGAAAACCAAAGACAGAGGAACATCTTAAAAGTAGCTACAGGAAAAGGTAGAGATTAACTCTCAGTGAGTGACGGTATGACAGTTTTCTTCCCCAAAGCTGCAACAGAAGCCAGAAAGATAAACGATACTTTGAGGTCATGCCTGTGAGAGAATGTAACTCCTAATCTAGAATTCTGTAAAATTGAGGGCACAAAAGGGACATCTTCAAACAAAGTTGATCATCAGCAAATCCTCCTAAAGGAATCATAGGGGCTACACAGGAAGCAAGAGGAAAGGGATTCCAGGTGGAGGGTTTGAAACATAAGAAAGAATGGAGACTAATTTGCCTGGTATTTTTTCTTTTGTTGGTCATGCTTTTGGTGTCGGATCCAAGATCAGGAAGGTTTACCCCCGTGTTTCCTTCTTATATTTAGGTTGCTCAACTACATTGTGGTTGTCTATCCATTCTGGGTGAATGTTTGTATATGGAATGAGGTAGGGGTCCAGTCTCCTTCTCTTGCACATGGACATCCGCTGTTCCAGCACCATTTGTCGAACATCTGTTCTTTCCCCATCGAGTGGTCTTGGCACCCTTGATGAAAATCAATTGGTCATACATGTCTGGGTTCATTTCTGGATTCTCAGTTCTATTCCATTGGTCTATGTATCTGTCCTTATGCCAGTAACACACTATTTTGATTACCGTAGTTTTGTAGTAAGTTTTGAAATCCGGAAGCGTGAGTCCTTCAGCTTTGTTTTCTTTTTCTCATTGTGGTTTTGGTTTGCATTCCCCTGAGGATGAATGATGTCACACCACTTTGGAAGAAGAATAAAGTGGGCGGGACTTGCTCTTCATGGAGGTCAGCAAACTACTGCCTGAAGGGGAACTTTCCTTTGGCTTATTTTTGTTTGAACCCCTAGTTTAAAAAAAATTTTTTTTTTACATTTGAAGAAGAAGAATATGCAGTAAGGATGACTGTATGTGGTCACCATAACCTAAAACATTTACCATCTGGATCTTTACAGAAAAAGTTTGCTATCCCCTTCTGTAATAGATACTGAGATTTATTTTTTAAAACAATTTAATAACCAATATAGTGGAGGTATTGGAACAGAATAAGGTAAGCAAATTGGTGGAACCACATAGGGAACAATGAAAATGGATCCCTATACACACACCCAATTTCAAATGGCTTAGAGACCTAAATATGAAAAGCAAAACGATATATCTTTTAGGAGGTGATATAGAAGAATCTTCATGATCTTGGGGGTGGGGAAGAGTCGAAGTCATTAAAACTGCAAATGCAGAAGGAAAAGATTAATACTTTGACTACCATCAAATTAAGAACTTCTGTTCATCCAGAGAACACGTTCACCATCTATAACCTGCAAAGGAAACGTGTCCAGAGTGTTTAAAGAACCTCCACAAACCTGCGAGAAATAGGCAATTCAATAGAAAAATGGATTCAAGGCTTGAAAGGCATTTCTGAGAAGAGGAAATGATATTATACACTCATCAGATTTCAGAAACTAAGACATTTGACAGTTCCAAGAATTGGCAAGGATGTGGAGTAACAGGAACTCTCATATTGAATACATCCTGGTGCTGGGGTGGGGGGTGTAGACTGGGGCCCCCAATTTAGAAAACAGATTGGTATTGTTCACTAAAGCGTAAGATATGTATTCCTTGTTGCTGAATAGTCCCACTCCTAGGAACACACAAAGGCAGGTATGCAAATGTTCATAGCAGCATTATTCATAATTGGAAACAATCCAAATGTCCCTCAAGAGTAAGATGGTAAATACACTGATTTTTATTCCTGAGTACTGCAGAGAACGCGGGCAAAGGACAGCTCCCCTCAACAGATGTGTGACGTTGAGCTAAAGAAGGCAGGCACGGAAGAATGCACATTGCACGCGTGCACCTTCATGCCGTGAAACGCACGTACGCACAGCATGAGTACCTTGAAAATGCAGCCACCGTGCTCAGGAACACATGCTAATGGGATAAAACTACAAGGGAGAAGTGACAGGTTGAGAAATAGTATCACCAGCATCAGCATAGGAGTCAGAGAGCATATCATGAGGGCATTTCTGGGGTGCAGGTCATGGTCCGCTCCCGGCCCTGGGGGGTTGCTGTTTTGTCAGTTCAATTGTGCATTTTTCTTTTATGCACTTTCCTTATATGACGCCATAATTTATAAGAATAATGATAAGAATTTGAAAGGGAAAATATAATTAGATGAATACACAGAAATTATTTGTGAACAGTGTTGATTGTATTGCTTCTAAAAGGAGAAACAAAAAGGAAATAATCTAAGTACTGTCCAGTAGGGGTTGGCTGACTAAATTAGAATACTGACCACGCGACAGAATGCTATACAGCTGTTAGAAAACCTAGAAGAGAACTGTGTGTTGGCATAGAAAGAAGTCCCTGAAAAATCAAGTGGGAAAAGCAGATTAAAAATCAGTTATATATACAGGAGAGTCCTGTCTCTGTTTAGAAAGTGAAAAAATTGTGTGTGTGTGTGTGTGTGTATATAAATGCATAGAAAATCTAAAGCTGGAGAAAACATATCCACTGAACCATCTCAGTTGTTATCTTCCTTTTTTATTTTATATATGTTTAAAAGTACAAAAATATATATTCTTAAAATTACCTAAAAATTTTAATTGAGGTAGAAATATGTATTATTTTTGTAATCAGAAAAGGCCATGGAGACATTTTTAAATGAAGTAGAAAAATTAATGTCTGCAGAAAACAATTTTATAAATCTTATGCATTGTTTCTGAAAGAAATCTTAGGGTTTAAATAATTCTGGTTAGCTATAACGTACTATTAATCTGAAAGTTTCGAAGGATGGTAGCGTCAACCTCCTTCCCACCTCCTTTTACCAGATTTTAACAAATTTAGTCAACCTCAGCAAGTGCTCAGTGAGCTGGAGGAATGGGAAGAGCCCCGGCCTCACTCATCACTTTTGCTCCGTATTTGTGGAGCTTCAGCTCCGCAATCAGAGGGCAGCAGTGCCTTCCTGTTAGGTCGACTCTGAGAAGTGTGGTAGCCCCAGGCACCACGCCTGGGGTGCAGTGTTTGTTTAATTATCCAGGTCACATATGCGGAGTTTCTCCTGTGCTCCCTGCAGCCATGGGCTGCAGAAGGAGCACCTCACCCCTTCCCCTCACCCAGAGCCAGGGTCCAGACGCCTGCAGAGGGAACCTGCCTCACACAGAGGGTGGAGAAATCCATGCGAGCGGGAATCATCGGTCAGGGTGTGGTGGAGGAAATCAGACCTTAACTTGGACGGGGTTCTATTGAAAGATGGAATTCTCAAAGGAAGCTGGGAGGGAGGAGGGTGTTGATGGTCGATAAAATCCATAAGTCGTAATCAGACTTTGAAGCACTTAGTTAACTTGTGAAAGAAGCACCTAGAAAAATCAAGGCTTGCTCTATTCTGGCTGCCCTTAAAAAAGCTTTCCTGAGAATTTCTCATTTAAGCCAACTGAAACAGTTGATTTATTAACTGGTTAGACCTTTTTTCTTTTTTCTAAATTTTGGTAAAATATGCATTTTTCTTTTTTATGTCTCTTGTCACTAAACCTTTCTAGCAGACCAGTGTTAACAGTTGAGCAGGTGTATCCCAGTGAGTCTTGGGAAAGTTCAGGTTAAGGGGCTGCAGCTTAGTCTGTGTGTGTGAGCATTTCCTCCAAGGGATCGATTCCCTGTGGATGTCACTGCAGCTGTGGCTTACCACTCAGTACAGAGGTGAGAAGATGGGAAGCGTTCCTCATCTTCTGAACTTGGAAGCCATCTTTGCTAGGATCACCAGGAACCCCTCAAAAGTTTTTATTAATATTCTCTGCTTGTAAGTAGTTTCAAGGTTTAGAAGTACCTCAGAGTTATTATTTAGGAGCCTTTCAGATCTGAGTGGGCGGATTCCACAGCAGTAGTATTTGCCCCACGGTGTCTGTCTGAGTCTGCTCGGGCTACCATAACAAAATACAGCAGGCTTGGCAGTGTAAACAGCAAACATTTATTTCCCACAGTCCTGGAGGCTGGCAGTCCAAGACCAAGGTGCCAGCAGATTTGGTTCTTGGTGAGGGCCCTGCTCCTGGCTTGCAAACGGCCACCTTCTCTGCTCACGTGGCCTCTTCTTTGTGCCCTTGGAGAGAGAGAGCTCTGGTCTGTCTTGCTCTTCTTACAAGGACACTAATTCCATCGTGGGGACTCCACCTTGTGACTTCATCTAAACCCAGTTACTCCCAAAGGCCCCACCTCCCAATACTATCGCTTTGGGGTTTAGGGCTTCAACACAAGAATTTGGGGTCGGGGGGACAAACAGTCAGTTCACAGCCGTGTCCCTTCCCTTGCTCCCTCTTCCTCACTGCCTTTCCCAAAGGCAGTTAATTAAGCAGCCTCTTTTTCCCTCCGCTCACTCCAGTCCTCTGTGTTTATTTCTATAAGGAGACAAGTTTTATTACGTGTTCAGCTACATTACCAGATCTGTATCATCATTTTCATATGCTGGAATAAGAATGCATTATAATTAAAATGGGATTTCCCTCATTTCCTGCCAAGAGTTTTAAACTCAGAGAATTAGATTGCATTAAATTTTTTATTTGAAAAGAGACCCCAGCCCCATGAACTTTGAGAAAATCAGAATGCAGTGAGAGAAAAGTAGGGACCAGGGTTTGAGTTTGCCCGGCTTAGAATGCTGATGTAGAAACAGTAGGTGGCTGTGAGGCGCACTCAGCCCTGATGAGCCGCGGGACAAGGGAGCTCTGCTGTTTGGCTTCTTCCTCTGCCACTTCGAGTCTGGTATAATGTTAACAAAACTCGTTACAGGAATCTCTGGGCAGTAAATGGGTTTTATTCCTTGAAACACAAGTTAACTTTTATTCACAGTCTGGCACCTGCTCCTTCCATGACAGTGTTTCATTGTAAAGTTCTTAAAGACCAAACTAATGGTGGGAATGAGATGCTTTGGTGACATGGACACACGACACTGGAATAAGCGGTTCTGGTTGGAACTTGTTTTAATAAGGCTTTGATCTCCCCCCTTAAGCGATGTTTGATATAAAAGGAATGCCGATTGGCTGTGGTCTGTTGCACTGGGCATTCTGCATCATTCTGGGGCATTTTAGCAAATCCTCCAGAGCTGTTTTCTGAGTTTGTATCTCTCAAGCAGTACAATGGGACAAGCCTGCCTGTCTCACCAACACAGTTCATGTTTCAGACCAAACGTGACTGTCCCTGGAGTCCGGGCGTCACTCCTTGCTCTGCTGAGCCAACGGGGCAGTGACTTCTGCGGTGACCAGTGCAGCCCCCAGGTCCCCTCTTCTGCTTAATCCAGGCTCTGCTGTCAACTTGCTGATCATCGGCTGCCTGTTCTTGCCTCTCTCTCCTTTTCACTCTCTCTTTCACAATTCTCACATTTCAAATATTTTATCCTTCAGCTTTCTCTTCCAGGATACCTTTCTCCACCCGGCTTTTGTCCACGGGGATGCGTTCCTCCTCTGCTGGTGTCGTGGCAACTGCAGAATTGCAGAAGTCTGCTCTAGCCAGAAAAAGACTGGCGGCCCGCCAGCGCGGCCCCAGGTGTTGTCTTGGGGAAGGATTGGGGGTGGCTGAGAGAGGGAAGAGGGCAGCAGATGAGCAGGAGCGAGCCACAGAGTGGAAGCCAGGCGTCCTGGCCTGTCCTTCTCTGACACTAACTTTAATCACTCACACTCCTCAGAGCCCTCATTTCCTTCTTCTCACTGTCTCACGGGTGTGCTGCCTGCCAAGACAGTGTCTGCGGAAGTGCTCTGAAAGCACAGGCACCAGGTAGAGGAAAGTTACAAGGCTGCTGTCCAGATGATACCTTCAGTATCCTTCAGCGGTCCTCATGTATTAACAGAGCTGGCAAAGAACTTTGGCCACAGTTCTGTTTGAGACACTGGGCAGAGTGGTCCTCCTGAGCTCTGGTGACTAAGACAGAGGGATTGCGAATCAAGGCTCTATTTTCAGATATTTTTTCTTCCTCTCTGTTATTCTTTACCTGTTCTTTATCTTCCAGAACTTCTTACTTAAATCTCAGTCTCCCAAGACTGTTCAGGATGGCTCTATCTCATTCCAGTCAATGTATATGGTGATATTTAGCCCCAAACAAGGTTTTAAAATACAGAAAAAGCAGTGTAGTAACTCCAGAAAATGGACAACTCGATCAAGCCTATTAAAATAAAACCTTAAAACCCAAGAAACTAGTTGCAGTGGTTGCCTATAGATAGAGAGGAGAGTTGGGTAGCTGGGAGACAGACTTACTTCTCCAGTGTCCCACTTCCCACCCTCCCTTTTTTTTTTTAACTTTTAATTTTGTGCTGTGTTGTATTACCTATTCAAAAATTTCCTGGTTTCAAACCTTACTACAAAGCTATAGTAATCAAAATAGTATGGTATTTGCATAGAGACAGACATTTTGACCAATGGAATACTATAGAGAACCCAGAAATAATCCCTTGCATATATGTTCAAATGATTTTTTGACAAGGGTGCCAAGACCATTCAATGGGGAAAGGACAGTCTTTTCAACAAAAGGTGCTGGTGCTGGAAAAAACTGGAACTTCACATGAATGAAGCTGGACCCTCGCCTAATACCATATACAAAAACGAACTCAAAATGGATTATAGACCTAAATATAAGACTGAACACTATAAAACTCACAGAAGAAAACATAGGGCAAAACTTCATGACACGGGATTTGGCGATCATTTCGTGAATATGACGCCAGTGGCACAGGCAACAAAATGAAAAATAGACAAATTGGATTCTACAAGAAAATTATAAGATTTTGTGCATTAAAAGACACTATCAGCAGAGTAAAAAGGCAACCCACAGAATGGGAGGAAACATTTGCAAATCGTGTATGTTATAAGAGATTAATATCCAGACCATATAGAGAATTCTCCAAACTCGACAAAAAAATAAACTCTCTGACTCAAAAATGGACAAAGGACTTGAACAGACACTGCCAAAGAATATATGCAAATGTCCAGTGAGGATATGAAAAGATGCTCAACATCACTGATTATTAGAGAAATACAAATCTTCCACCTCATACCCATTAGGATGGCTACAGTGTTTTAAAAAATAAGTGTTGGTGAAGATGTAGAGAAATTGGAACCCTTGTGCACTGTTGTGGGATTATAAAAAGGTGTGGCCACTGTGGGAAACAGAATGGCAACTCATAAAAAATTTAAAATACGATTACTGTGTGATCCAGCAGTTCTACTTCTGGGTATACTCAAAAGAATTGAAAGCAGGGTCTTGAGATATTGGTACACCCATGTTCATAGCTGCATTATTCACAATAGCTAAAGCATGAAAGCAACCCAGGTATCCATCAGTGGATAAATGGATAAGCAAAGTGTGTTGTATATACATACAATGGAATATTATTCAGCCTCGGAAAGGAAGTCCTGTCACGTACTGCAGTGCGTGAATCTTGAGGATCTTATGCTAAGTAAAATGAGCCAGTCTACTAAAAGAGAAATACTATATGATTCCAGTATATGAAATACTTAGAATATTCAAAATCATAGGCACAGAAAGTAAAATGGTGATTGCCAGGGGCTAGGAGCAGGGGAGAATGAGAAGTTATTTTTAATGGTTACAGAGTTTCTGCTTTACAAGATTAAAAGAGCTGTGGAGAATAGTGGCAGTGCTTGCACAACATGATGAATATATTTAACACCACTGAACTATTAAGCAGTTGTATATAAAAGACAAAAAGGGGGGGGAACAGAAACAACGAAGGTAACAAGTAGAAAACAGTAACAAATGTGACAGATGTTAATCCAGCTATATCAATAATCCCAAAATACTAGAGATTAAACAACATACTTCTGGAACTTCTCTGATGGCACAGTGGTTAAGAATCTGCCTGCCAATGCAGGGGACACAGATTCAGTCCCTGGTCCGGGAAGATCCCAGATGCCGTGGAGCAACTAAGCCCGTGCACCACGAGTACTGAGCCTGCACACTAGAGCCTGCGAGCCACAACTACTGAGCCCACATGCCATAACTCCTTAAGCCCATGCACCTAGAGCCCATGCTCCACGACAAGAGAAGCCACTGCAATGAGAAGCCCACGCACTGCCAAAAAGAGTGGCCCCCATTCACTGCAACTAGAGAAAGCCCGCGCACAGCAATGAAGACCCAACACAGCCAAAAATAAATAAATAAATTTTAAATAAATAAACAATACACTTCTAAATAACACGTGGGTAAAAGAAGAAATCTCAGGAGAAATTTTTAAATATTTTGAACCAAGTAAAAATGAAAAGACTTAGCAATTTGTGGGGTGCAGCAAAAGCAGTGCTTAGAGGGAAATTTGTAGCATTGAATGCTTATAGTAGAAAAGTATCTAAAATCAATTACCTAAGTTTTTACCTTAGAAAATTAGAAAAAGAACAGCAAATTAAGTCCAAAGTGAACAGAAGAAAGATTTAAAACAAAGAATTAAATAGATGAAATCGCAAACAGGAAATCAGTAGAGAAAATCAACAAAACGAAAAGCTGTTTTTTGAAAAGATCAATAAAATCGATCATCCTCTAATCAAGCCATCTAAGAAAAAAAGAAAACATATAAGTTACTGATACCAGAAATCAGAGAGGACATCATTACAGATCCCATGGTAATTGAAACGATATTAAAGGAATATTATGAACAACTCTGTGCCCATAAATTTGATAACCTAATGAAATGAACCAATTCCTTGGAAGTCACAATCAGCCAAAACTCACACAAGAAGAAGTAGATGCTCTGAATAGGCCTTTATCTATAAAAGAAATTGAATCAATAATTAATTACCTTCCTAAACCAAAAGGACCAGGCCCAGGTGGGTCCACTGGTGAATTCTACCAGATATTTAAAGAAGAAGTTATACCAATTCTCTGCAGTCTCTTTCAGAGGACAGAAGCAGAGGGAATAGTTCCTAACTCATTCTATGAAGCTAGTACTACCCTAATACCAAAATCAGACAAAGATATTCCCAGAAAAGAGAACTGGAGAACAGTCTCTCTCATGAACATGATGCAAAATTCTCAACAATGTTAGCAAATCAAATTCAAAAATGTATAAAAAGAATTATACACTATGACCAGGTGGGCTTTATACCAGGTACATAAGGCTGGTTCCACATTCAAAAGTCAGTGATTTGAATTCATCAAATCATCACATCACATCAACAGAGTAAAAAAGAAAAATCACATGATTATATCAATAGATACAGAAAACTCATGTGACAAAATTCAGCACCCATTCGGGATAAAAACTCTCAAACTAGGAATAGTGGGAAACTTTCTCAACTCAGTAAAGATGATCTACAAAAAACCTACAGCTAATAACGTCATGCTTATTGGTGAGAAACTCAAAGCTTTCCCATTAAGATCATGTACAAGGTAACAGTGGCCCCTCTCACCACTTCTTTTCTACATCATATTGGAAATCCATGCTAACGCAGTAAGGCAAGAAACGGAAGTAAAAGGTATACAGATTGAGAAGGAGGACATAAAACTGTTTGCAGAAAACGTGATCATCTATATAGAAAATCGAAAAGAATTGACAGAGAACTCACAGAACTAATAAACAAAGATAGCATGGTTGCAGGATGCCAGGTTAATTTCCAAAATTCAGTTGTTCTCCTATATACCGATAATGAACAAGTGGAATTTTAAATTTAAAATACAATATCATGTACATTAGTGCCCCCCAGCCAAATGAAGTACTTCGGCATAAACCTGATAACAAAATATGTACAAGGTCTACATGATGAAAGCTACAAAACTCTGATGAACAAAATCAAAGAACTAAATGGAGAGATATTCCAGGTTTCATGGATAGGAAGACTTGATATTGTCAAGATGTCACTTCTTCCCAACATCTATAGATTCAGTGTAATCCCAATCAAAATCCCAGTACATTATTTCATAGATATCGACAAACTGATTCTCATGTTTATATGGAGAGGCAGGGACTCAGAATAGCCAATACAATATTGAAGGAGAAGAACAAATTTGGAAGAGTGATGCTACCTAACTTTAAGGTATGTCCCAGTGGTTGCCTGGAGACAGGAAAGGACTGCAGGAGAGAGGAAGGGACATGTGGGAACTTTTGAGGGTGATGGATTCATGTTCATTACCTTGAATGTAGTGATGATCCCCCAGGTGTATGCATATGTCAAAAGTTAATAAACTGTACACTTTGAATATGTGTAGTTCCTTGTATGTCAATTATACCTCAGTTATGCTCTTTTTTAAAAAAAAAAATTTTCTTAATTCACTGGATCAGGTTTTAAATGGATTCTTTTCCTGGTGCCATATGAAAGTAACTCATTGAAAGGCAGCTTCTTTGAATGTCACTGTCTTTTTTTTTTTTTTTTTTTTAAACATGTACTCAGTTCTCTAATACCTGGGATGTGACTTGATGATGGGGAGGGGAAGGAAAAGACTGCCTTTCTTAAAGAGTTCCCAGAACAAAGCAATCTGGGTGCTACCCTAAATCCCAACTGATAATACTTTGTAATGTGTAGCCTATGTGCCATAATACTTTGCAAAATCTGAAATTTCTTTTTTTTAATTTATTTTATTGAAGTATAGTTGATTTACAATGTTGTGTTAATTTCTGCTGTACAGCAAAGTGATTCAGTTATACATATATACATTCTTTTTCATGTTATCATTCATTATGGTTTATCATGGGATATTGAATATAGTTCCCTGTGCTATACAGTAGGACCTTGTTGTTTATCCATTCTATATATTATAGTTTGCATCTGCTAATCCCAAACTCCCAATCCACCCTTCCCCCACACCCCTTCCCCTTGACAACCACAAGTCTGTTCTCTATGTCTGTTTTCTTTTTCGTAGATAAGTTCATTTGTGTCATATTTCAGATTCGACATATAAATGATATCATATGGTATTTGTCTTTCTCTTTCTGACTTCACTTTAGTATGATAATCTCTAGGTCTATCCATGTTGCTGCAGATGGCATCATTTCATTCTTTTTTATGGCTTAGTAGTATTCCATTGTATATATGTACCAAATCTTCCTTATCCATTTATCTGTTGTTGGACGTTTAGGTTTTTTCCATTTCTTGGCTGTTATGAATAGTGCTTTATGAACATAGAGGTGCATGTATCTTTTCGAATTATAGTTTTGTCTAGATATATGCCTAGGAGTGGGATTGCTGGATCATATGGCAACTCTAGTTTTCTGAAGAACCTCTATATTGTTTTCCATAGTGGCTGCACCAATTTACATTCCCACCAACAGTGTAGAAGGGTTCCCTTTTCTGCACACCCTCTCCAGCATTTGTTATTTGTAGTCTTTCTAATGATGGCCATTCTGACCAGTGTGAGGTAGTACCTCGTTGTAGTTTTGATTTGCTTTTCTCTAATAATTAGCGATATTGAGCATCTTTTCATGTGTCTGTTGGCCATCTGCATGTCTTCTTTGGAGAAATGTCCAAGTCTTCTGCCCATTTTTTGATTGGGTTTTTTTTGTTGTTGTTATTGAGTTGTATGAGCTGTTTGTATATTTTGGAAATTAAGCCCTTGTTGGTCTCTTCATTTGCAAATATTTTCTTGTAGGTTGTCATTTTGTTTATGGTTTCCGTTGCTGTACAAAAGCTTGTAAGTTTGATTAGATCCCGTTTATTTTTGCTTTTATTTCTATTGCCTTGGGAGACTGACCTAAGAAAACATTGTACGATTTATGTCAGAGAATGTTTTGTCTATGTTCTTCTCTTCTAGGAGTTTTATGGTGTCATGTCTTATATTTAAGTCTTTAAGCTATTTTTAGTTTATTTTTGTGTATGGTGTGAGGGTGTGTTCTAACTTTATTGATTTCCATGCAGCTGTACAACTTTCCCAGCACCACTTGCTGAAGAGACTGTCTTTTCTCCATTGTATATTCTTGCTTCTTTTGTTGAAGATTAATTGACTGTAGGTGTGTGGGTTTACTTCTGGGAGCTCTATTCTGTTCCATTGATCTATATGTCTGTTTTTGTGCCAATATCACACTGTTTTGATTACTGTAGCTTTGTAGTATTCTCTGAAGTCTGAGAGGGTTATGCCTCCTGCTTTGTTCTTTTACCTCAGGATTGCTTTGGCAATTCTTGGTCTTTTATGGTTCCTTATAAATTTTTGGATTATTTGTTCTACTTTTGTAAAAAATGTCATGTGTAATTTGATAGGGATTGAATTAAATCTGTAGATTGCTTTGGGTAGCGTGGCCATTTTAACAATGTTAATTCTTCCAATCCAAGAGTGTGGGATACCTCCATTTCTTTGAATCATCTTCAGTTTCCTTTATTAATGTTTTGTAGTTCTCGGCATGTAAGTCACCTCCTTGGTCAGGTTTATTCCTAAGTATTTTATTTTTTGATGTGATTGTAAAAGGGATTGTTTCCTTGCATTCCCATTCTGATATTTCATTGTTAGTGTAAAGAAATGCAACCGATCTCTGTCTGTTAATCTTGTATTCTGCTACCTTGCTGAATTCACCTATCAGTTCTAGTAGCTTTTGTGTGGAGTCTTTAGGGTTTTCTATATATAGTATCATGTCACCAGCATATAATGACAGTTTTACCTCTTCCCTTCCAATTTGGGTACCTTTTATTTCTTTTTCTTGTCTGATTGCTGTGGCTAGGACTTCCAGGACTGTGTTGAATAGAAGTGATGATAGTGAGCATCCTTGTCATGTTCCAGATTTTAGCAGGAAGACTTTCATCTTTTCACCATTGAATATTATATTGTCTGTGTGTTTGTCATAAATAGCTTTTATTATGTTGAGATATGTTCTGTCTATACACACTTTGGTAAGAGTTTTTATCAATAATGGATGTTGAGTTTTATCAAATGCTTTTCTACATCTATTGATGATCATGTGGTTTTTGTCTTTTCTTTTGTTGATGTGGTGTGTCACATTGATTGAATCATCCTTGTGACCCTGGGATGAATCCAACTTGGTTGTGGTGTATGATCTTTTTTATGTGTTGTTGGATTCAGTTTGCTAATGTTGTGTTGAGAATTTTTGTATCTATATTCATCAAAGATATTGGCCTGTAATTTTCTTTTTTGGTAGTGTCTTTGTCAGGTTTTGGTATCAGGGTGATGGTGGCTTCAGAGAATGTCTTTGGGAGTGTTCCCTCCTCTTCAGTCTTTTGAAAGAGTTTGAGAAGGATCAATATAAGTTCTTCTTTGTGTGTTTGGTAGAATTCGCCTGTGAAGCCACAGGACATCCTAGGACTTTTTTGTTTGTAGGGAGTTTTTTTTTTTAATTACAGACAAAATCTGAAATTTCTGAATTCCAAAATACATTTATCTAGTCCTAAGGGTTTCAAGGAAAGGGATTGTAATACAAATGAAATGAAGAATAAAAAATAAAAATTTGAAATAAGCCAGTCAAGAGATAACTCTAACTCCTAAAAAGACCGGGAGATACTTGTTCTCATGTGTGTGAGAAACTTACATAAAGAGTATTCATGTCATCATTGTTCACAATAGCAAAACACTGGCAATACCCTAAGTGGCTGTTGATAGGCTCAGCTAAGTTTTTGTACATGTATTCAGTGGAATGCTGTATAGCAATTTCTTTTTAATTTGGACACTTATAATACATAAGTTAACTCAAAATGGATCAAAGAACTAAACCTAAGACCTAGAACTAGAAAACACTTAAAAGAAAACTGGTGGAGAAGCTTCATGACATTGGACTTGGCAATGATTTCTTGAATAGAACCCTGAAAGCACTGGATATTACCTCTCACACCTGTTAGGATGGCTATGATAAAAAGAAAAAACAGAAAGTAACAAGTCTTGGTGAGAATAATGAGAAATTGGAACCCTTCTGCACTGTTGCAGGGATTGTAAAATGGTGCAGGTGCTGTGGAAAACAGTATGGTTTCTCCAGAAATTAAAAATAGAACCACAACATGATCCAGCAACACCACTTTTGCACATGTATACAAAAGAATCCAAAGCAGATTCTCAAAGAGATAGTTGCATACCCATGTTCATATCAGCATTACTCACAATAGCCAGGCAGTGGAAGCAACACAGGTGTCTTTTGGCAAATAAACAGATGAACAAAAATGTGGTCCATCCAAACAGTGGAATATGATTCAGCCTTAAAGAGGAAGGAAATCTTGTCACATGCTACAGCAGAGATGAACCTTGAAGACATTATGTTAAGTGAAATAAGCCAGTCACAAAAAGACAAATACTGTGTGATTTCACTTACATGAGGTACCTACAGTAGATTCATAGAAACAAAGTAGGATACCAGGGGCTGAGGGAGAGGAATGGGAAGTTGTTGTTGGATGGGTTCAGAGTTTCCGATTTTCAAGTTGAAAATATTCTGGAGACCCATTTCACAACGATGTGAGGGTACTTAACACTATGAGCCACACACTTAAACATAGTGAAGATGGGAAGTTTTATGTTACTTGTTTTTTTACAATTCTTAAAAAAAAAAAAAAAGATATGTGTGTGTTAATATGCAGCAGAGCATACAAGGTGCATTGTTGTGAATAAAAACAGGATACAGAACTTCCAACTTGTTACTGATTTTCTTTACCTTTTTAAAAAAAATTTTTAATAGATCTTTATTGGAGTATAAATGCTTTACAATGTTGTGTTAGTTTCTGTTGTACAACAGTCAGTCAGCCATATGCATACATATGTCCCCGTCTCCCTCCCATCCTCCCTGTCCCACCCCTCTAGGAGGTCACAAAGCACTGAGCTGATCTCCCTGTGCTGTGCTGCTGCTTCCCACTATCTGTTTTACATTCGGTAGTGTAGATATGTCGATGCCACTCTCTCACTTCGTCCCAGCTTACCCTTCCCCCTCCCCGTGTCCTCAAGTCCATTCTCTACGTCTGTGTCTTTACCTTTAATTGAATGTTTGAGCCACAAAATTCAGGAGTTCTCAGCTTTAGAGAGTTCCCACTATTCCTGCTCATTCATTCACTTAACAAAATCTCGTATTGGCCTCTGCCATCGATCAGCCTGGCAAAACTGGTGTTACCTTTCCTTTAAATTTTAATGAAAGTGATAAATGTCAAGGGTTAAAATTTTGGAAAATTAGTTGGGGTTCCTTGGATCCGAGTTCCTAGGATTATGCCTCCCGTCCCTTCAAGGAAAGGTCTTCATTTTCCTCATGATGCAGATTATTACTTTTTCACTGCACAAAATCTAACAGACCTACCTCAACACTTTGTGCATTCAGCCTGAACAGAAGCATTTTAAATAATTAATTCTTCCTTAAGTCTCCAAGGATTTCATGCCTTAAGAGGATTGGGCCAAAGTAAGTCCAGCTGTAATTAATCTCTGCATTCCCTTCAGGATTCGTTGGCACCTGCTGTGAGAAATGAGAGAGGAAACTTCAGGTGCCTCCCTAGAACCCAACTGTGGCTGAAACCTCCAGGGCCATTTATTCAGCTCCCCTCCAGTCCCAGAGAAACAAAGACGACTCAACTGCACGCATGTGCGGCTACAGTTGAGAGGACAGGCCGTGGCTCTGATGAAGCCAGCTGACAGGCACTGGATTAGAGATGGTTTGGGTTTCTTTCCCTCAAGGAAGAATATTAGAATTGAAGCCTTAGAAATTGTTTTGAATTCTTTTTAAAGTTATCACTTTCACAAAATACTTGAGTAAGAAGAAATTCTTTAGCATTAGGTGAAATAAAATTATGAATGTGGATCCCTAAGCTGTGGTAGAGAAAATCATTCATTTATATGTTGGAAACAAAACCTGCTCTCCAGATGCCAATGGAGAGGAGTCTGGGTTATGAAATAAAAGTGCGCTCCCCCGTGATACTAACACGTAAGCTGTTTGTTAGGAGGAATGGCTTGGAGGATTCAAATAGCTGAACAGATAAACTTCGTGCATAATCTCAACTGGAATCTAGTCAGCAAATTCCCAGGAACATGAATGATACACCAGTGAATATAAACAGTAATGAGCCAGAGAGGCTACCAGTACAGCAGCCTTCGGGAGACTCTAGAAAATGTATGCCTTTTAGGGGAGAGCCGTGGACCTGTCCTCCCGTAACATCTTCATAGGGCGGTTCAGTGCATGACCAGGCAGACACAGTTGGTCCTGTGTGTGAGTCCCTAAAGCAGCCCTTCTGCAGAGCGGCACCATCTGATTATTACCTGTGCAAGAGGATTTCTGGAAACAGACTCTGAGTACGTATTTCACTGGCTGACTTTTTGAAGTATTGTTAACAGCCTTCCTCAGATAGCATTTGTGCCCATGTTTACAAGCATAGAGTGTCTCCGATTATCATTTTTAATTTCTTTAACTTTTTGTTTTGACATCATTTCGAACTACAGAAAAGTTTCAAGAGGAGTGCTAAGGACTCCAGTCATTGGCTTACTCTCATTTTCTCCCCACTGCCTTTCTCATTCTCTATCGCATATAATTTTTTCTCTGAATGCTTTTTTTTTTTTATCCTTGTCTTACGTCAAAATTGTAAGACACGGACGGCCTGATATACTTCCAGTCAGATGCCAGAGTGTTTTTAAAATTTTTTTTTTTTAATAATTATTTTTTATTTTATCTTCTTTGCGGTACGCGGGCCTCTCACTGTTGTGGCCTCTCTCGTTGCGGAGCACAGGCTCCGGACGCGCAGGCTCAGCGGCCATGGCTCACGGGCACAGCCGTGAGCCGCGGCATGTGGGATCTTCCCGGACCGGGGCACGAACCCATGTCCCCTGCATCGGCAGGCGGACTCTCAACCACTGCGCCACCAGGGAAGCCCCAAAGTGTTTTAATAAATTAACAAGGATAGTGATTTTCTCCCTTTTTCATAAGGACACATTGTAAAGAGGGCTTTGTTTCTAATTTCTAAAAGAGGGTACACTTTTAGTCTAATGTGAAGGAAGATTTTGACAGTGAATAAATGTGAGAAAAATGGGGAAAACGCGGCTAAGCAGGCCTCTCTGGGCAGAATATGTCCAGGCCTCTCACGATGCTGCGGCTCCCAGGGAAGAGGGGCCGTTTGCTTCGGCCCAGACCTTGCTCCAAGGACGTCTCGGCAGAGGGGATGCACTTTGGGAATCCCTGGACTAGAAGGTAGATAGGCCAACACCAAAATTCGCTTTCGCCTTCCTTCCTTAGGGGGTTCTGAGAGGCCCAGACTCGCATCTGCACAGGAAGGAAGGTCAAGCTCAGACCCTCCAGGGGTCCCAGTGCCATCCTCCTCCACTCACTGTGGCAGCACCAGCCCAGGCCTGGGGGGGCCGGGGATGGGGGCTCATGCAGGAGCCTGTCGTTCCATTTAGTGACAACTTGGTGTCCGTTTAAGTGACGTTCAGGGCCTGTGTAATTCCAGCCGCTGTTTTGTTAAATAGCTGTGGTTTAATAAAGATGATAACAGACTTTATAATTGGAGTTTTACCTGCCCTGAAAATTTTGAGCCCCTGAAATAGTTCTTAGACCTGAACCAATGTTCACCTACTTAGGAGTCTTTAAATGGAGATGATTAATTCTCAGTATGAGCAAAACAGCATTTTTGAATAAATAACTTGATTTTATGGAAACTTCCTTTTTTTATGCAGCTTTTTTAAAGTGTACAAATCAGTGACTTTTAGTAAACTTACCACGTTGTGCAGCCATCACCATAAGGCAGTTTTAGAGCCTTTCCATTGTCCCAGTAAGGTCCCTCGCACCCATGTCCACCGAAGCCCAGCTCCCAGTCCCCGACAGCCCCACATCCATGTTCTGTCTCCGTAGATTTTCTGGATATTTCCTATAAATGGAGTCATACAGTGTGTGGCCTTTCGTGCCTGGCTTCTTTCCCTTAGCTTAATGTGTTCAAGGTTCCTTCATATTGGAGCATGTGTCAGTATTCCATTCATTTTTATCCCTAGATAGTATTCTGCTATGTGGGTAAACCTTTCCTTTATCTATTCACCAGTTGTGTGATGGGCATTTGGGTTGTTTTCCACTCTTTGGCCAGAAGAAGAACGCTGCTATGAACATTCTTATGCATCATTCTTAAAGGAAATATAAATATATTAATGGTGCTTACGAGAGGGAGGAAAGTTTGCTCTTTGGGGGTGGTTTTCACGATAGGTGGTATTTTATTTTTTCCCTGTCTTTCCTCTTACCCAACATTGCATGAGAATTTAGGGTCCCTTAACGATGGTGAGTTGGTGGTCGGTTCTGTTGAAAGGAAAGGGCAAGCCTGTCTCTCCAGAGAAACTCCGTGGAGCACCATAAATCAGCAGTGGTGGCCCCGAGAGGGAAGTTCCCCCCTTTCTCTCATTATTGCTCATTCCGGCCTTGGCTGAAGCTGGTCACCAGGAACAGCTTTTAGTTTATGAGGTTGGAAGTGGGTCGTATAATCTCTACTTTGGCTTCTCAGTGGATATTCTCTTTTAAAAAGGAACTTGGTCTACTAGTCTTAGTGCCGGATGTGATAGAACGTTGTGTCTTCCCTGAGCTTTAAGAAGCAAGATTTTGTGAAATAACCCTACAATTCACCCTTTTATTTACTGAGCTTAAAAAAGTGTTTTTTGGAAATGTCAAGCAAAACTCCCCATCTGAGAAGGTGGAAAACATGTTGTTTTGAGAAGCAATTTATTGACACCTTTCAAATGTGCCCTTTGTCAGGAGGCCCCGCTGCTCGGGCTGTGGGTGGCTTACGTCTCATTTGGCTCTGCTCCTGAGCAAATCCCTGATGTTGTTCTAAGGAGGAACCCCAAAAGTAGCCCGGATTGGGGTTTCCACACATTCGTGGCTGCTCCACCGGGGCGCGCCCTCTGGGACGTGGCAGTTCGCTCAAGGGCCAAGGTCGAAGTTCTCTCTGGCCGGCTCTGGTTCTTGAGGGAAGAAAGCCAGCTGGATGTTTATTTCACATGCCATTTTCTGCTGCGGAGAAAAGAGACAGGGATTGATCAGGAAGCCTATTTACTGACAGAGGTTGGTTCTCCAAATGGCCTGGCAAATCAGTTTCACAAAAATAACGTCTTAAGACTCATCTTGTGTCTTGAATTGCACGTCACCTTTATAGGTGATTTTGACAGGCTGGTCTTTGTATTGAATTGTCTCCTTTGGTGACAAACTGGAACCTAAATAAAGATCACTTTATTCAGCCTGATTTGTTTTGTAACGTAACCTTTTTTAAGGCAGAGGTTTACTGATGTGATTTTTTTTTTAGGTTAGTTTTAAGAGTAGTTACTGGAAGTGCTGAATTTTGAAGTACCACAGCATGACCCAGTAGTAAATACGACACAGGTACCAGTCCGTGCCTGCTTCCAGAACCTTCTTTGCGACGCTTCTCATTGGGAAACATACATGTTTTTGTGGCAGCTCTCTCCAGGTATTGCACATCTTGAAATAATTCTTTTTGTCTAGATCACTGGTCCATTTACAGTTGAAAAATGAGTGAGTACACGTCTGCAGAGCTTCATCCCACCCAGCAGAGCTGCGTGGTGGCTGAGGCCGAGGGAGCCCGGGTAGCTTTTCCAGACGAGCATGTGCTCAGACAGTTGGCAAGGCCAAAGGAAGACGCCCTTGGTGGGTCACCTGTGCTGGACTCCGCGTGTTCTGTGCCAGGTGAAGCAAATAAACGTGGGTGCTGAGTGCCCACTGGCCCGCCCGCAGCCATGAAGCCGTCCTGTTCTAAACCTCCCTGGTTCCTGTCACATGTCGCGGGGACTGAGTCTCTCCTGTGAACTGTAATACCTTTGGCACTTACACTAAGCCGTGTGTTCTGGTGGGGTTTTCCTTTTTGGTGGGGGGGTGTCTCGTGAAATCCTGCTTAACTTCGGGTCAGCAGCAAACTGGAGGCATGGCTGAGGGTGGAGAGGCAGTGGGCTCGTGGGGAGGCCCCAGGTGCAGAGGGCCTGCGGGCGGGGGTGCCGAGTCTGGGGTCCTGGGGTCCGGACCTGCCCGCCACGGGGGTGAGCCGCCGGCCCCCGCCCACGGGAGTGTCTGGCACGGCCCCGCCCCTGGCCTCCCGTCCTCCCCGCCGGCCGCGGCTCCGGTTCCCTGAGCAGAGCTTGCCTTTTGCTGATTCCGAGCGCCAAGCGGCGAGCCCGTGGGTGAGTCAGGCTTTGGCAAACAGAGGGCTGCTTTGAGCCCTTCTCTTCCCCTTTTGTTCGGCCGAGGTGGGGGAGGATGGAGCGCCCGCTGCAGGCGCCCTGGCCCGGCCCTGGCGCCCTTCCACCGTGGGGGCGGGGCCGTCCCGACGACGTCCCCTCTCGTCCCGCTGCCTGGGCGCCGCCTCCCCGGCCTTCGTGGCAGGAATGGGATTCCCATGCTTGTTCCGATCTCTTAATTCCTGGGAAGTGCCCTCGCGCTTATCCCTGGAGGCTGGCGGGTGGTCTCTGGTCGTGGGTTACAGCCCAGCCCTGCAAGTGGAGGGGTGAGAGCCTGGCCTTGGGGTTGAGCAGCCTCTTTGACCTTGAGCAAGTTAGCTTCTAAACTTTGCTTTCTTCCCCCGGGGAGCAGGAATAATCATACTATGTTTGGATCAAAGAAGATAACATATGTCGCCAGCGTAGCACAGTACCGGGCACCGAGAGCCTATTATTGGCGTTGTTGTCCAGCAGGGTGAGTGGTTTCCGCTGATCCAGTCCCTTGCGCATCTGTGATTGTCCATAAATCAAGTACCTATGAGCATTTGTTAGCCAGGCACTGTGCTAGGCCCTTATAACTCCTCCCAGAAATGAAACCTGTGTTCACCTCCTCAACCTCAGAGTCAGAGCTTTGTGGTGTCTGGATCAATATTTTTGGCATGTCTTGATTTCACGGATTTCTCCACTGCTTTACATTTTTCTTTAGGGGCTGGGGGCAGGGCTGGTAGTCGTGGTAGGAATGAGGGTAGAGCCCAGCATCTCTGCAGGCATGTGAGGTGGTCAGGTGACGCCGGGCTCCTGTAATGGCTAAGCTGGTGGGCAGCTGGACAGCCTGTGCTGTTCTCAAGTTCAGGCATTTTGTTGGTGTGACAGATGGGATGACGTGGGCTGGTTGGGAGCTGAATTTTAAGTGGCCATCTAAAGAGCTGGTTGGCACCAGCCACTCCCAGAAGTGTGAATGCAGCCCTTCTAGCTGCTGTCTCTTCACATTTTTATCGCAGCTGTGCTGGTGAGTTTTTGTTTTCCAGGAGCCCATTCTGGCAAGTGTTCATGATTTTTGTTAAAGCAAATTCAAGTAAACGGGAAAGAAGAACCATTAGTTTCCAGATCGTAAATCAAGTGAAATTTTATGTGGGTTTAGGGTTGAGAGGCTTGTTTTGGAAGCATGTGTGCTGTAAAGTGGGAATTGTCTCTATCCTTAGGAATTAAAAGAGACGAGCTAGTCATGATTCTGGAGAATCCCACAGTCACTTCCATTAGCTACAGAAGAGGATGTAGGTCTTTAAGCTTTCTCTTTCTGTGTAGCCTGAACACCATCAGGTAAAAAAAAAACCTCACTGGGTTTTCTCCTTTCCTTTTACTTCTGTGGTATCTCAGAGTCTGTCACCAGCTCAGCCATCTTACAGCCCTATGTGGCAGGAGGTGTGGTCTCAGCCGAGGAACCACGCCCCTTGGAGAGCCCACACCCCAGAGAGCCGGCCCCCGCGGTGAAGCCCCCCCCCCCCCCGCCCCGGAGCTGGGGCTTGAACTTCACATGAACTTTTGTGCAGGTCGTCGTCTTTTTCCTTCCATAAGTATAACTCGAAAAGGATTCCCACGGCTGAGATCCAGGTGATGTAGGAAACCAGAATGGGTTTTGTGAGGTCTGTGCTGCATTTTGACTCTGTTTAAATTTTATTGCTTTGGGTTGAAAATAACAAGCCGTCCCAAGATGAGACAGGGACCGTGAGGGTTGACCTGGCTGACCTTGTCGAGACTGTGGAAAGGATAGGATGAGCTGGAGTGAAGAACAGTTCTCCCAGAAGCTGCTCCCTCCCTACCACACCCCGCCTCCTCCCCCCTCCCCCCGCCAAAAAAAAATGCTGTGAGGAGAGACCCCTTCCTACCAGGGATTTGACAGCCGCTCTGCTTTGATTCTTCTGGGGAAGCGAGTGCTCTGTTGCCAGGGCGGCCCCTCCAGCTAAGTCGACATCCCTGGAGGAAAGATTAGCATTTGGAGCATTTGGTAGCTAAACTTAGCTCCCTGGATAAGCTGCCAGTAGAAGGAAGTGAAGATGGATTTGGGGGGAGGGGGTTGGGAAGATTTAAAGGGGCAGCGACAGGTTTTAAAAGATGGTTCTGGGACACTTGTGGGATGTGTGTGCTTGGCTGGATCCTCCCAGGCTCCCATGTGGCATCTGTGAGCATGGTCACCTACCTGCCATCGTGTCAGAGGTGTGTCTTTGGAGCAAAGAATAAACGGTGCCCAGAAGTAAGGAAAACCATAGTGTGGACTTCTGGGTGGAAAGGCATTTTTAGCTCTTAAGTGCTTCGCGTTGTGTGTGGGAAAGACCAGTAGGATTGATTACTTAGGTTTGTCAACGAGCAGTGATCAGCCCCGCTGAGGTTCTGATGAAGCGCTTGTTGACTCAGGGATGTGTAGGGAATGAGATGTGTGGACTTCACAAAAGGCAGCTACCCAGAAGTAAGCCTGAATCATTTGTTTGGGTAAAAGTGACCTCTCTCCTACTTGGAAAGCCTGAATAATTCATAATTTACTATCGTTTTAGTCATCTCTCAAATTTTCTACTTCTTCCCCAAGGCAAAAACGGACAATAGGGAAGAGCAGAGCGGAGACTCCGACTCTCCGAAAACACACGGACCTCATCACATGGTGCTTTTTTCTTTTCTCAGCCGTGTACCCCACCTAGATATTGCTAACAGAGGACTTTCTTTCTGACTTTTAGTTCGTCAGCCTTGAAATACCAGGTGTTTTTCTATTTCAATGCTTTAAATATTGAGTATCTGTGTTGCTTTATGTGTTTATGGTCATGTGACAAGGCCACTGGTGGCAGTCCGGTGGCAGGAGATGAGGTGGTAGAAAGAAAGTAGCCCCAATCGTGGGACTTGGACAGAAGTGGTGGAATGATTACATTTAATGAGATCTGCACACTTTTCGGAAAAGACACTTGGAGGGAGTGGCCAGACCTCAAGGGTTGTTTTGTAATGCCCTTCACTGTGTTTCCTTCTCTCTTGCTCTTTTTAAAAATTGTAAAATATATAAATGTTTTTCATATCCTGTACAGAAGAGGGTTTGAAAACATATTTAGTTTAAAACAGTTTAAACGTTTAAAAAATAAGCCAATCACGTCTGTACCTTCCCCTCAGATTAAGAATATCAGCGGTAACTTATAAACCCCGTGGACCCCACCGTAACCACCGTTCTGATGGTATTTTGACCGCCTGTGTATCCCTAAACAGGACCAAGGAACCATATGACTTCCCATTGGCCAGGTTACTTAAACACTGTTTCAGTTGTCTCATCTGTAAAATGGGGATAACAGTATACCTCCCTCCAGTAGTGTTGGAGGATTCGTTGAATCCATAAGTGAAGAGCACTCAGAACAGTGTCTGGCGCGTAGGACGTGCTACATGCGCTTTAGCGACTGCGACTGTTGCATTATGTTTAGCTCTGCCTGTTTTCAAACTTCATGTGAATAAAGGATAGTGTAAATCTCTGACTATGACTTGTCTCTCCAGCTCCCCATTTTGTTTTGAGATGCGCACGGTGGTGGTCCCCTCATATTCGTTCTCCTGGGTTTTCTGTTCTAAGACGATGCTGCAGTTTATGCATGAGCTGCGCATGGACCTGGGGTCGCTTCCAGCCTTGGCTTTGGTGATTATGCTGTGCCAAAGCTCTCTAGGGCAGTGGTTCTCAAAGTGTGGGCTGCAAGGCCCTGAGACCCTTTCAGGGGCCCCACAAGGTCAGACTGCTTTCATAATAACACTAAGACATTATTTGCCTTTTTCACTTCCATTCTCCCAAGAGTGTAGAGCAGGGTTTTCCAGAGGCCACGTGACATGTGACAGTGTCATCACTGCTGGCTAACTAGGGATACGCTTGTATGTTTTTGTATTTTTAAATTCTCTCAGGTTTAATTTCTAATACGACACATATTGGTAGTTTGGGAGCTGTTGCGTTTTGGAGGCTTTTTTTCTTTGTGTTATTTGAATGTTAGTAAAAGTACAGGGACTTTCCATAAAAAGCCTGAAGAAACCTGACTCATCCTATTTGTTTTGAGTTAGCTAATGACTAATGCCTAAGCAAGAGATTTTTCAGACATTTATTGGGTTTTTAATGCTTCTATTTTATGTTAATCGGGAAGGAGGAGGAATCATTTCTTAGTATTGCCATTCTGATGGGGGGTGGGGGGAGAGCAAGCTTTTCTAAATAGGTCCTAGACAGCAAACAGAGGTCAGGAATTCACTGTTATTAAAGGAAATAATGTTTAAGCTCACATTAAGATTCAGCTTTGAAAAAATACGCATCTTCATTCAGTAGCTACTAATGCAAGCAGATATACAGGTGAAGTGACCTTTTTCTCTGATGGTTCATGGGGTTTTGCCCTAAGAAATGTATTAGTGTAATTGCTGTTTACAAGTTATTACAGTGTAGAAACTTCAGACAATAGCACAAATGTGTGTCTCACGGTGTGTACCAATCAGGAGTGCTGCTGCCCGGGTTGACGGTGTCCCCTGCTCTGGGTCTCGCCAGGCTGAGGTCAGGGTGTCAGTGCGGCTGCAGTCTCATCTAAGCTCCAAGGTCTTTTCCAGCCGACCTGTCTTTGGCAGAATTCATCTCCTTGCAGTTGCTTGACTGAGATCTCCCTTTTTTTGCTAGTTGTTGGCCGGGGACCACTCCCAGCTCCCAGGGGCTGCCCTCGGTTCCCTGCCATGTGGCCCCCTCCTCTCACAACATAGCTGCTTCCTTTCCTGTAGGCCAGCAGGAGAGGCCTCTTTGAAAAGCTCAACTGATTAGATCAGGCCCACCCAGGATCGTCGCCCTTTGAATGAGCTCAAGGAGCCGTCCCATACCAGTGTTCTACATTTTTCAATGAAGAGGTTTTTTACTTTTTTCTTTTTTAATTGTTTTGGCTAGTGCAATAAGGCAAGATATATAAGAAAGGAAATATAAAGCATACAAATCAGAAAAGTTCCTCTTATCAGATGACATAGAAAAATCCCAAGGAATCCACCCCAAAAGCCACAGAACTAGTAAGTCAGTCCATCCAGGTTACAGGATATAAAATCAACATAGAAAAAAAATCAGTTTTATTGCTATATACTAGCAATGAACATATTGAAACAGAATTTAAAATGCAGTACCATTAACAATTTCTCCCCCGAAAAGAGAAAAACTTTGGTGTAGATTTAGCAAAACATATATAGGACATATAAAAACTATAAAACATTCATTAAAGAAATCAGAGATCTGAACTGATGGAGAGACATACCGTGTTCATGGATTAGGAGACTCAACATAGTAGAGATGTCAGTTCTCCCTAAATTTATATACAAACTTTAATACAGCTCCTACCCAAATCTCAACAAAATCTTTCGTAAATATAAGTATGATTATTCTAAAATTTATACGGAGAAGCACTAGAATAGCCAAAACAATTTTGAAATTGAAGACTAAAGTGGGAGGAGTCACCTCTACCTCACTTCAAGACATTTTGTGTAGCTACAGTAATCAAACTGTGTGGTGTTGGCAAAGATATAGACACATGGGTCAATGGAACAAACCCAAAGATAGCTCCATACAAGTATGCCCAACTGATCTTTGACAAAGGTGAAAAAGCAATTCAATGAAGGAAGAATCGCCTTCTGATGATTATTATTAAATGGTGGGGAGCAATTGGGTATCCGTAGGCAAAACAAGGAAGAAACAAAGGACCTTGACCTAAGTCTCATACCTTATACAAAAGTTAACTCAAACTGGATTATAGACTTCAATGTAAAAATGTAAAACTATAAAACTTGGAGAGAGGGCTTCCCTGGTGGCGCAGTGGTTGAGAGTCCGTCTGCCGGTGCAGGGGACGTGGGTTTGTGCCCCGGTCCGGGAAGATCCCACGTGCCGCGGAGCGGCTGGGCCTGTGAGCCATGGCCGCTGAGCCTGCGCGTCCAGAGCCTGTGCTCCACAACGGTGAGAGGCCCATGTACCGCAAAAAAGAAAAAAAAACTTGGAGAGAATAACTTAGTAGAAATTCTTTGGGACCTGAGGCTTGGTGAAGAGTTCTTAGATATGACACCAAAAGCATGACCCATAAAAGAAAAAAATCGTTTTGGGGGGGAAAAAATCAGTTTTGTTTTCATCAAAATCCAAAACTTTTGCTCTGCAAAAGACCCTCTTAAGAGCATGAAAAGACAGGCTACAGACTGAGAGAAAATATCTGCCAACCACGTATCTAACAAAGGACTCCATATCTAGAGTATATAAAGAACACTTAACATTCAACAGTAATAAAACAATCCAAGTAGAAAATGGACAGAAGATAAGAGATTGCACCTAAGAGGACATACACATGGCAAGCTTCACTAGCTGTTGGGTCACTGCGGATTAAGGGAAATGCAAATAAAAACCTTGTGGAGACACTTCTTAGAACGTGAAAACTAGCGAACACCACCAAAGGCTGGTGAGGATGTGGAGAAACCAGATCCCTCATACATCGCTGGTGGGAATGTACAGTGATATAGCCATGCTGGAAAACAGTTTGGGAGTTTCTTTAAAAAACTAAACATACTTAGCATAAAACCCCGCAATCACATCCTGGGCATTTTTACTCCGGGGAAATGGAAACTATGTCCATACAAAAGCTGTACGGGAATGTTGATAGCAGCTTTATTTGGAATTCCCAAAATGTGGAAACAACCAAAATGTCTCCAGATCGGTGAGTGGTTAAATAAGCCGTGGCACATCCATACCAGACGTTACTACTCAGCAGTAAAGAGGACAAACTGTTGATACACACGACAACTTGTTGAATCTCAAGGCATTTTGCCGAGTGAAGAAAAAAAGCCATCTTTAAAAGGTCACTTGCTGTATGAGTCCATTTAAAGTACATTCTAGAAAAGGCAAAACTGTACAGACAGAAAACAGGTCAATGACTCTAAACTGTAGAGACGGCAATCAGATTAGTGTTTGCCAGAGACGAGGACTGGTAGAGGAGAGAGGGTGGGTGTGGCTGTAAAGGGGGGCTGGACGGAGATCTTGTGGTGATGGATCAGTTCTCTATCTTGATCGGGGGAGCAGAGCCTGGGGGGGGTGGCTCATTACGTGAATCTACGGATGTGATTAAAGTGCATAGAACTATACACATATGTTGTACCAATGTCAGTTCCCTGATTTTGATATATTATAATTACATAAGGTGTAACCATTGAGAGAAATGGGGTGACAGGTACACTGGACCTCTTTCTGCTATCTTTGCAACTTCCTGTGCATCTAGTTATTTCAAAATACAAAACATAGCAAAACAAAAAAATTTTTATTCCTAAATATTTTATGTTTCTTAGTACTACGTGGAACTGTTTTTTTCAAATTTTAAATTCCAGTTGTGTGCTGCTAGCATGTAAGAATACACTTTTATATATATATATATATTAACCTTGTGTCTTGTGAATTTGCTGCACTCACTTCTCGGTCAAGCGTTAGCTTTTCTGTAGCTTCCTTAGGATTTTGTATGCAAACGGTGATGCGCTCTGCAAATTCAGTCTTGCTTCTTGCTTTCCAGCCCTTGTGCCTTTCATTTGTTTGCTTGCGTTTTTGCACTGGCCAGGCTCTCCAAAACTGTGGTGACCAGAAGTGGTAAGAGTGGGCATCCTTGCCTTGTAACCAGTCTTAGGGTGAACGTAGTCAGTATTTCATCATTAACTGTGATGTTAGCTGTAGGTTTTTCATAGATGCCCTTTATCAGAGTGAGAAAGTTCCTTTCCATATATACAGTTTGATGAGAGTTTTCAACTATGAATGATGTTGAATTTTATCAGATGCTTTTTCTGCATCTATTGAAATGTTCATCTTTTCTCCTCCTCGTTTTGTTGAAATGGTTTTAATTTTCTGTTTTATTGATGTATTATCCTTTTTATACAGTGTTGGTTTTGACTTGTATGGAAAAACACATTCCTGTGTGTCTCCTTTACTGTTCACAAGAACACTGCTGTGCCTAGATGTGTGGGGATTTCCCCCACACCCAGCAGTTCTCAGATTCTCCAGACACCAGTTGGGTGTCCTACAATTTAACTAATTTAACTCAATTCTGACAGTATCTACCTGGAGGTAGCATCAGATCCCAAGGTTGAAGGCTCAGTCCCACAAGACTGTCCCCCAGTCACATACTTCACATGCCAATCACAAGTCCAGATTGTTACCTGTATAATCTGAATCACGTTGCTGTTTGCCTGAAACATTGTAAGTCAACTATACTTCAATAAAAAATAAACTAAAAAATAATTTTAAAAAATATCTTATTAGCCTTTTTTTTTTTTTTTGCGGTACGTGGGCCTCTCACTGTTGTGGCCTCTCCCGTTGCGGAGCACAGGCTCCGGACGCACAGGCTCAGCGGCCATGGCTCACGGGCCCAGCCGCTCCGCAGCATGCGGGATCCTCCCAGACTGGGGCACGAACCCGCGTGGCAGGCGGACTCCCAACCACTGCGCCACCAGGGAAGCCCTCTTATTAGCCTTTTAATGTCTATAGTATTGGTAGTGTAACTCCTCTTTCATTCCTGGTACTAGTGATTCGATTTCTACTTTTCTTACCTGATTACTCTAGCTAGGAGGTGATCAATTTTGTTGATCTTTTGAAGAACCAACTTTTTGGCCTTGTTAATTTTTTCCATTATTTGTTCATTTTCTATTTCAGTGGTACCTGGTCTTACTTTATTATTTCCTTTTTTCTACTTACCTTGGGTTTACTTTGCTCATTTTTTAGAAGCTCTTTGAAATGGAAACTTTGGTCAACGTTTTTGGATCATTTTTCTTTTCTAATTAAAAAAAAAACAAACCTACAGATTTCTCCCCTAAATACTACATTAACTACATCTCACAGATTTTGGTGTTTTATTTTCATTATCTTTCCATTGAAAATACTTTGTAATTTACTTTGTGATTTCTTCTTGGTTTCTAGCATTTCCATTTGAATCTTGGAGTTTCCATCTCTCTGCTTATATTACCCAATCTATTCTTGCAGGTGTCTCCTTTTTCCATTAGTGACCTTAGTATATTAATCATAATTATTTTAATTTCCTGATCTGTTCATTCCAAAGTTTTTGCCAAATCTGAATCTGGGTCTTATGCTCACTTTATCTCTTCAGACCGTAATTTTTGCCTTTTAGTATGCCTTGTAATTTAATGAAAACCGGACCTGATGTGTCAGTTGCTGGCTCCAGCCATGTCTTCTGTTCCTGGTAAGCCGGAATTCTCTGTATTTGCCTGTCTCTCCAGTTGGGAGAGCAACAGTTGGCCCTGAAACATCAATTCTCTGATGGATCTAAGAAGAGTTGTTGATTTTCAGTTTGTTCAGCTTTTTCTTTGTTGTGAGGACTGGAGTGACTACTGCCAAGCTCTTTACATGTCAGACAAAAAAAGTGTGTGACGACTCCTTTCACCCGTGGATTATTTTAGAAGTGTGTTGTCTAATATCCTTGGTATGGTTTTCTTCATATTTATTGTGTTTGGAATTTGTGGAGCTTCTTGGAATCTGTAAATTTATGTCTTTGACCAAATTTGGAAAGTTTTCTGCTTTTTTTTTTTTCTGCCTGATTCTCCCTGTTCTTTCTTGTTGGATTCCAGTTAAGGTATGTTCGACCTTTTGAAATCACCCCCAAAGATGCTGGAGTCATTATCTTCTTTTATTCATCTTTTTTTTTTTCCCTCTTTTCGGGATTGGATAATTTTTATTGCTCTAATTTCAAAGTTCACTAATTCTTTCCTGTGTCATCTCCAGTCTGTTAAGTCCATCAGTTAAGTTCTTTATTTCATATATTATACATTTTAGTTCTAAAATGTCTATTTGGCTGTCTTTGTATTTTGTGTATCTGCCAAGATTTTTTTGTGTCTTTATTCATTATAAGCATTTCTTAATCTAACTGAACATAAAGCCTTCGTCTAATAATTCCAATATCTGGGTTGAGTTGGTATCTATTGATTATTTTTCCCTTGAAGATGAGTGCCATTTTCCTGGCTTTCCATACATTGAGTAATTTGGGATTATATCCTGGACATTATGAATGTTGTTTTAGGGACTCTAGATCCTGTTATGTTCACCAGTCAATGTTGAATTTTTTGCTTTAGCAGGCACTTAACTTGGTGAGACCTAAAGTCCCAGCTCTGTCATGCCTGTGTTGGTGGTGGCTCAGATATCAGTTCAGACCCCTTCCAGGGCCCTGTGCACGAGTGGTTGAGGGACAACCAGAGTCTTGGGCAGCGTTTATACACAGAATCTGAGGTTTCCCTCCTCACCCCCTGCCAGCCCTGGTTGCCCAGGCTCCTTCCCCTGGTTCCTCTGGCCAAAGAGATGGGAGCCTTTCCATCAGAATGTTAGTTGTTGCCACATCCCACCGGACTGTGGCTGACCTCGGGCAAAGCCACGGGAATTCGCCCTGTGCTGTTCACTTCCTCCAAGTTTCTACTCCCCTCCAAAAATGGGCCTGCTTTTACTCACTCTCCAGAACCCTCAGATCTTTGTTTTTTGTATTTTGACCAGAGTTTATGGTTGTTATCTGCAGGAGACTCTCTTTGCTAAGAGTTTAATCCTTCATGCCGGAAGTAGAACCACAGGAATCGTTTTTAATGATTAAACATGGAAAGTTTTCCCTCTGAGATAGAAGCAGGCAAGCTGCAGTGTCTAACCAGCTCCACTGAGCACTGTCTTAGAGCCCTCAGCCAGTGCTCTAAGGCAAGAGAGAGGAAGAAACCAAATGTCTTCCTTTACAGACGATGTGCATGTATACCTGGAAAATTAACAAGAAAGTACAGACACTGTTGGGATGAATGTGAAGCTTAGCAAAGTTACTAGACACAAGTCCATGTACAAGAATCAGTTGTATTTCTGTACACTAACAACAGAATTAGAAAACGAAAAATGTTTAAAGATGCTGTTTAAGAAGCACCATAAAAGGATAAATACTTAAGAAGAAATCTAAGACAAGACGTGTAGAACCTCTGCGCAGAAAAACGTATAAAGCATTACCAGGAGGAATTAAAGGCTGTTCAGGTTTGTTGTGGGGAGGGAGGGTAGAGATTGACAGCTGGTTTCAGAACTAAGAGGGAAGTGCAAAGGGCCAACACCGTCTTCAGTTCAAGCACCAAGATAATTAAGGACAGCAGCGAATTGCAAACCTTGAGAAATACAGGCATCTATAAGTCCATGTAGATAATGAAGAGAGAAACAGGAGAGAAGGGAGGACTCTTGTTTACAAGAGAATGTCAACCACAGACCAGTGGTTGTAGCACTGATTGGAAAACCATTTTGCAACTGTCATGGTGAAGATTGGAAACATCACAAAAACCCCCACCTGAGGCAGGGGGCAGCTGTATTCTTCAAAAAGATCAGTGTTTGAGATTAAAGGAGGCGAAAGAGACATGACAGCTAAATGCAGTACTTGGTTCTGGACTGAATTCTGTGCTGGAAGAGGAAATGCAGCCAGGATAAACGGATTACATCAACATCAAGTCTCCCGGGGTTACAGGGTCGTAGAAGCAAAGGTCCTTGCTCTTAGGACGGGTCCACTGAAGTTTTTAGGGGTAAATGGACAACTTCCTCTCAAATGGTTTTAAAAAACAAAATATATACACTGTTGACCCTTGAACAACACGGGGGTGGAAGGCACTGACACCCATGCAGTCAAAAATCCGAGTCTAACTTTACACTTGGCCCTCTCCATCTGCGGTTCCACATCCGCAGATTCAAGCAGCCTCAGATCGTGTAGTACATATTTATTGGAAAAAATGTGCATATGAGTGAACCCATGCCAGTCAAACCCATGTCGTTCAAGGGTCAACTGTAAATTGAAGGGAAGAGAACAAAGGTTAAAGCAAATGAATGAGGCACAATGTTCATGATGGGTGAACCCACACAAAGGGTGTACGGGTATTCTTTGTATCCTTCTTGCAACTTTTTCACGTGCGCTTCTATCCCTGCCCCGGTGAGACTTGGAACTTGGGTTCTGGATGCTACATTGCAGAGGCTGTAATCCTGGTGTGAATTTCCCCAAGATGTAGAAAGGCGATAGGCAGCCATGGTTATGACACGCCCAGTATATCATGTACTAAGTTTCTAGGGATTCTGTGGTGGAGGCTATAAAAATTGGCTAAGCCCTCATCTTCCCTACACCCCATGGTGCTTTCTTATCTGGAGAAAGAGAATATCTAAGAACATGCTCTGGAACTTCTTTTTAGCTCATTTTTCTGTGATGGTCTGGTCCCTGAGATACAAACGTAGAATCTAAATCCATAGTTTTAAAAGCTGAGTCTGTAATTTGGACTGTTAAACTTTCTATGGGGCATTTGACATAGTGAGCCCAACAGGTGCTCATACACCCACTCCCGGTAGCAACATGTCTTTACACTTTGCCATCTTTGCTTCTGATGTATAAAAATCCACTTCATAGTGCTACAGACATAACCACCATAACACCCGGACAAGACCATGAAGAGATGCCACGTCACACCCACCAGGATGGCTACAGTTTAAAAATCAGAAAATAACAAGTATTGGTGAAGATGTGGAACCTTTGTGCCTTGCTGACGTGAATGTGAAACGGTGCAGCCACCGTGGAAAATAGTTTGGTGGTGCCTCAAAAAAATTAAACATAGAATCACCATGTGACCCAGTAATTTCACTCCTAAGTGGACTATATACCCAGAAGAACTGAAAACAGATGTTCAAACAAAAACTTCTACATGGGCGTTCATAGCACTATTCACAATAGTCAGAAGCTGGGGATGATCTAAATGTTCGTCCGCTGGCAAATGGCTAAACACAACAGGGGCCCTCCGTTCCGTGGGGTGCCGCTCAGCTGTAAAGAAGGATGAAGTCCTGACAGCTGCTGCAACGCGGGTGAGCCTTGGGAGCGCGCTGGGTGAAATAAGCCTGATGACACAGAAGGGCGCGCAGTGTGTGCTTCTGTTTGTAGGAAGGATCCAAGGCAGGCGAATCCATAGAGACAGACCACGGAGTGGCTGCTGAGGAATAACTGCTTATGGGCACAGGGTCCCGTTTGGGGTGACGAAATGCCTTGGAACTGGGTACGGGGGTGGTGGCACAGCCTTGCCAATGTGCTCAATGCCTCTGCGTTGCGCACTTTAAAATGGTTAGTCCTGTCATGTGGATTTTACTTCAATTTAAGAAACAGAAGAATCCCAGGCACGAGGGGCCTGGCGCTCTGGCCTGTGGCTTCAGCCCCATTGCACAGGCCAAGGAGACCCACCCAAGCCAGGCCAGCCTCCAGGGCCTGTTTGGGCCTTTTCCTGGGGTCTCACCTTGGTTGCCAAGCGGCAGCCGTTGTCAGGATCTCAGGTGGGGGGCTTGGAGCTTGGGTACAGGGACTTAAGCACAAGCCTGGGCACAGGCCTGCACAGCAAAGCTAGAGAGCCCGTGCTCCATCCAGGGCAGAAGGTCGAGGCCTCCAGCTTGATACACTGTTAGGGTCCTTTGTTTCAGTTTGCCTAAATTTTGAGGGGGTGATTATTTTTTAATTTAATTTTGCTTTTAATTATGTAAGATGTTTGCATGGTTCTAAAGTCAAAATACATTCAGAGAGGTCTGCTTCCACCCCGTCCCACCTTCCCTGTTCTCCCCTCCCTGTACATCATCGCTTTTACTTCTTGCTGGTTTATCCTTCAATGTTTCTTCTTTAAAATATAAGTATAGATGTTTTCATTTCCCCACCATTCCTTCTACAACAGGAATCACACTGTTTTCTATTTTGCACCTTGGTTTTTTATCTGTCTGTAAGTCACTCTGTAACTGTCCCTAGAGGCCCCTCATTCCCGTCCACAGTTGATGGTACGGGCATTTGGCTCGTCCCCAGTCTTCTAATGTTGTAATAGTGCTGCAGCCAGCAGCTTTGTGCATCTTCTACTTTGCCAGTGAATCTTTTGCCTGATATATTAGGATTATAATTAGCAACAGACAGTTTACAGGCACCCAAAGTAAAATGTGAGAAACTTAATTTTTCTAATACATATTAATATGATGCTTAATCTTTTTCCAATTACTTTCAGAGCTGTGATAACAATTTTAATCTCGCAAGATCCCAGTGAGATATCGTAGTTACTGATTTAGCAAAGCCTGATTTCAAGGTTTCTTTGGGGGAATTATATAATATTTTTTTAAGTATTTTTTTAACATCTTTATTGGAGTAAAATTGCTTCACAATGCTGTGTCAGTTTCTGCTTTATAACAAAGTGAATCAGCTATACATAAACATACATCCTCATATTTCCTCCCTCTTGCGTCTCTCTCCCACCCTCCCTATCCCACCCCTCTAGGTGGTCACAAAGCACCGAGCTGATCTCCCTGTGCTCTGCGGCTGCTTCCCACTAGCTATCTGTTTTACGTTTGGTAGTGTATATATGTCCATGCCACTTTCTCACTTCATCTCAGTTAACCCATCCCCCTCCCTGTGTCCTCAAGTCCATTCTGTACGTCTGCATCTTTATTCCTGTCCTGCCCCTAGGTTCTTCAGAACCAATTTCTTTTTTTTAGATTCCATATATATGTGTTAGCATATGGTATTTGTTTTTCTTTTTCTGACTTACTTCAGTCTGTATTACAGACTCTAGGTCCATCCACCTCACTAAAAATGATTCAATTTTGTTTCTTTTTATGGCTGAGTAATATTCCATTGTATATATGTGCCACATCTTCTTTATCCATTCATCTGTCGATAGACACTTAGTTTGCTTCCATGTCCTGGCTATTGTAAATAGAGCTGCAGTGAACATTATGGTACATGACTCTTTTTGAATTATGGTTTTCTCAGGGTATATGCCCAGTACTGGGATTGCTGGGTCGTATGGTAGTTCTAGTCTTAGTTTTTTAAGGAACGTCCATACTGTTCTCCATAGTGGCTGTATCAATTTACATTCCCACCAACAGTGCGAGAGGTTTCCCTTTTCTCCACATCCTCTCCAGCATTTATTGTTTGTAGATTTTTTTATTATGGCCATTCTGACTGGTGTGAGGTGTTACCTCACTGTAGTTTTGATTTGCATTTCTCTAATGATTAATGATGTTGAGCATTCTTTCATGTGTTTGTTGGCAGTCTGTATATCTTCTTTGAAGAAATGTCTGTTTAGGTCTTCTGCCCATTTTTGGATTGGGTTTTTTTTTTTTTTTTAATTGAGCTGCATGAACTGCTTGTAAATTTTGGAGATTAATCCTTTGTCAGTTGCTTCATTTGCAAATATTTTCTCCCATTCTGAGGGTTGTCTTTTCCTCTTGTTTATGTTTTCCTTTGCTGTGCAAAAACTTATAAGTTTCATTAGGTCCCATTTGTTTAGTTTTGTTTTTATTTCCATTTCTCTAGGAGGTGGGTCAAGAAGGATCTTGCTGTGATTTATGTCATAGAGTGTTCTGCCTATGTTTTCCTCTAAGAGTGTTATAGTGTCTGGCCTTACATTTAGGTCTTTAATCCATTTAGAGTTTATTTTTGTGTATGGTGTTAAGGAGTGTTCTCATTTCATTCTTTTCCATGTAGCTGTCCAGTTTGCCAACAACACTTACTGAAGAGGCTGTCTTTTCTCCACTGTATATTCTTGCCTCCGTTATCAAAAATAAGGTGACCATATGGGCGTGGGTTTATCCCTGGGCTTTCTATCCTGTTCCGTTGATCTGTAATTCTGTTCTTGTGCCAGTGCCATACTGTCTTGATTACTGTAGCTTTGTAGTATAGTCTGAAGTCTTGGAGCCTGATTCCTTCAGCTCCGTTTTTCTTAAGATCGCTTTGGCTATTCTGGGTCGTTTGTGTTTCTATACAAATTGTGAAAATTTTTGTTCTAGTTCTGTGAAAAATGCCATTGGTAGTTTGATAGGGATTGCATTGAATCTGTAGATTGTTTTGGGTAGTATAGGGTAGTTTGATAGGGATTGCATTGAATCTGTAGATTGCTTTGGGTAGTATAGTCATTTTCACAATGTTGATTCTTCCAATCCAAGAACATGGTATATCTCTCCATCTGTCTGTATCGTCTTTAATTTCTTTCATCAGTGTCTTATAGTTTTCTGCAAACAGGTCTTTTGTCTCCTTAGGTAGGTTTATTCCTAGGTATTTTATTCTTTTTGTTGCAGTGGTAAGTGGAAGTGTTTCCTTAATTTCTCTTTCAGATTTTTCATCAGTGTGTAGGAATGCAAGAGATTTCTGTGCATTAATTTTGTATCCTGTTACTTTACCATATTCATTGATTAGCTCTAGTAGTTTTCTGGTAGCATCTTTAGGATTCTCTATATATAGTATCATGTCATCTGCAGACAGTGACAGCTTTACTTCCTTTTTTCTGATTTGGATTCCTTTTATTTCTTTTTCTTCTCTGATTGCTGTGGCTAAAACTTCCAAAACTATGTTGAATAATAGTGGTGAGAGTGGGCAACCTTGTCTTGTTCCTAATCTTAGAGGAAATGGTTTCAGTTTTTCACCATTGAGAACGATGTTGGCTGTGGGTTTGTCATATATGGCCTTTATTATATCGAGGTAAGTTCCCCCTATGCCTACTTTCTGGAGGATTTTTATCATAAATGGGTGTTGAATTTTGTCGGAAGCTTTTTCTGCATCTATTGAGATGATCATATGGTTTTTCTCCTTCAATTTGTTAATATGGTTTATCACATTGATTGATTTGTGTGTATTGAAGAATCCTTGCATTCCTGGGATAACCCCACTTGATCATGGTGTATGATCCTTTTAATGTGCTGTTGGATTCAGTTTGCTAGTATTTTGTTGAGGATTTTTGCATCTATGTTCAGCAGTGATATTGGCCTGTAGTCTTCTTTCTTTGTGACATCTTTGTCTGGTTTTGGTATCAGGGTGATGGTGGCCTCGTAGAATGAGTTTGGGAGTGTTCCTCCCTCTGTTCTTTTTTGGAAGAGTTTGAGAAGGATAGGTGTTAGCTCTCCTCTAAATGTTTGATAGAATTTGCCTGTGAAGCCATCTGGTCCTGGGCTTTTGTTTGTTGGAAGATTTTTAATCACAGTTTCCATTTCAGTGCTTGTGATTGGTCTGTTTATATTTTCTATTTCTTCCTGGTTTGGTCTTGGAAGGTTGTGCTTTTCTAAGAATTTGCCCATTTCTTCCAAGTTGTACATTTTACTGCAGTGTCAGTTGTTACTTCTCCTTTTTCATTTCTAATTCTATTGATTTGAGTCTTCTCCCTGTTTTTTCTTGACGAGCCTGGCTAATGGTTTATGAATTTTGTTTATCTTCTCAAAGAACCAGCTTGTAGTTTTATTGATCTTTGCTATTGTTTCCTTCATTTCTTTTTCATTTATTTCTGATCTGATCTTTATGATTGCTTTCTTTCCGCTAACTTCGGGGGTTTTTTGTTCTTCTTTCTCTAATTGCTTTAGATGTAAGGTTAGGTTGTTTATTTGAGGTGTTTCTTGTTTCTTGAGGTAGGCCTTTATTGCTATAAACTTCCCTCTTAGAACTACTTTTGCTGCATCCCATAGGTTTTGGATCATTGTGTTTTCATTGTCATTTGTTCCTAGGTATTTTTTGATTTCCCCTTTGATTTCTTCAGTGATCTCTTAGTTATTTTGTAGTGTATTGTTTAGCCTCCATGTGTTTGTATTTTTTACAGATTTTTTTCCTGTAATTGTTATCTAGTCTCATAGTGTTGTGGTCGGAAAAGATACTCGATATGATTTCAATTTTCTTAAATTTACCAAGGCTTGATTTGTGACCCAAGATATGATCTATCCTGCAGAATGTTCCATGAACACTTGAGAAGAAAGGGTATTCTATTGTTTTTGGATGGAATGTCCTATAAATATCAATTAAGTCCATCTTGTTTAATGTATCATTTAAAGCTTGTGTTTCCTTATTTATTTTCATTTTGGATGATCTGTCCTTTGGTGAAAGTGGGGTGTCCCACTACTATGTCTCCTACTGTGATTGTGTTACTGTCGATTTCCCCTTTTATGGCTGTTAGCATTTGCCTTATGTATTGAGGTGTTCCTATGTTGGGTGCATAAATATTTACAATTGTTATATCTTCTTCTTGGATTGATCCCTTGATCATTATGTAGTGTCCTTCTTTGTCTCCTGTAATAGTCTTTATTTTAAAGTCTATTTTGTCTGATATGAGAATTGCTACTCCAGCTTTCTTTTGATTTCCATTTGCATGGAATATCTTTTTCCATCCCCTCACTTTCAGTCTGTACGTGTCCCTAGGTCTGAAGTGGGTCTCTTTTAGACAGCATATATATGGGCCTTGTATTTGTATCCATTCAGCCAGCCTATGTCTTTTGGTTGGAGCATTTAATCCATTTACATTTAAGGTGGTTATTGATATGTATGTTCCTATTACCATTTTCTTAATTGTTTTGGGTTTGTTATTATAGGTCTTTTCCTTCTCTTGTGTTTCCTGCCTAGAGAAGTTCCTTTAGCATTTGTTGTAAAGCTGGTTTGGTGGTGGTGAATTCTCTTATCTTTTGCTTGTCTGTAAAGGTTTTAATTTCTCCATCGAATCTGAATGAGATCCTTGCTGGGTAGAGTAATCTTGCCTGTAGGTTTTTCTCTTTCATCACTTTAAATATGTCCTGCCACTCCCTTCTGGCTTGCAGAGTTTCTGCTGAAAGATCAGCTTTTAACCTTATGGGGATTCCCTTGTATGTTATGTGTTGTTTTTCCCTTGCTGCTTTTAATATTTTTTCTTTATATTTAATTTTTGATAGTTTGATTAATATGTGTCTTGGCGTGTTTCTCCTTGGATTTATCCTGTATGGGACCCTCTGGACTTGAGTACTTCTTTTCCCATATTAAGGAAGTTTTCAACTATAATCTCTTCCAATATTTTCTCAGTCCCTTTCTTTTTCTCTTCTTCTTCTGGGACCCCTATAATTCGAATGTTGGTGCGTTTAATGTTGTCCCAGAGGTCTCTTGAGACTGTCCTCAATTCTTCTCGTTCTTTTTTCTTTATTCTGCTCTGTGGTAGTTATTTCTACTATTTTATCTTCCAGGTCACTTATCCGTTCTTCTGCCTCAGTTATTCTGCTATTGCTTCCTTCTAGAGAATTTTTAATTTCATTTATTGTGTTGTTCATCATTGTTTGTTTGCTGTTTAGTTCTTCTAGGTCCTTGTTAAACGTTTCTTGTATTTTCTCCATTCTATTTTCAAGATTTTGGATCTTTACTATCATTATTCTGAATTCTTTTTCAGGTAGGCTGCCTATTTCCTCTTCATTTGTTAGGTCTGGTGGGTTTTTACCTTGCTCCTTCATCTGCTGTGTGTTTCTCTGTCTTCTCATTTTGCTTATCCTACTGTGTTTGGGGTCTCCTTTTTGCAGGCTGCAGGTTCGTAGTTCCCATAATCTTTGGTGTCTGCACCCAGTGGCTAAGGTTGGTTCAGTGGGTTGTGTAGGCTTCCTGGTGGATGGGGACTGGTGCCTGTGTTCTGGTGGATGAGGCTGGATCTGGTCTTTCTGGTGGGCAGGACCACGTCCGGTGGTGTGTTTTGGGGTGTCTGTGACCTTGTTATGATTTTAGGCCGCCTCTCTGCTAATGGGTGGGGTTGTGTTCCTGTCTTGCTAGTTGTTTGGCATAGGGTGTCCAGCACTGTAGCTTGCTGGTCATGAGTGGAGCTGGGGCTTAGCGTTGAGACGGAGATCTCTGGGAGAGCTTTCACTGTTCGATATTACGTGGAGTCAGGAGGTCTCTGGTGGACCAATATCCTGAACTCGACCCTCCCACCTCAGAGGCACAAGCCTGACAGCCGGCTGGAGCACCAAGACCCTGTCAGCCACATGGCTCAGAAGAAAAGGGAGGAAAGAAAGAAAGGAAATAATAAAATAAAGTTATTAAAATAAAAAATTATTTAAAAGGAAAAAATTAAAAAGTAATAAAAAAAGAGAAAGAAGAGAGCAACCAAACGAAGAAACAAATCCACCAATGATAACAAGCGCTAAAAACTATACAAAAGAAAAAAAAAACGGACAGACAGAACCGTAGGACAAATGGTAAAGGCAAAGCTATATAGACAAAATCACACAAAGAAGCATACACATAGACACTCACAAAAAGAGAAAAAGGAAAAAAAAAAAAATATATATATATATATATATATATATATATATATATATCTTCTGGGAAGTCTGAGGTCTTCTGCCTGCATTCAGTAGGTGTTCTGTAGGAGTTGTTCCACATGTAGATGTATTTCTGATGTATCTGTGGGGAGGAAGGTGATGTCCGCGTCTTACTCCTCCACCATCTTGAAGGTCTGTCCTCTAAAGTATTTTTAAAAGTTCTCTATTCAAACAGGTTGTTGGGTTAGCATCTCTATTAAATGGAAATTAAATCATAAATTCAATATTTATTAAGTGATGGAAATGAAAATCTGACATTAGAGTAGTCTGTTGTTTCTAATATACAGCAGTTTTGAGGTTTGTCTCCTGATTTGCTGCGTCTGAGCGACTGAACTAAATTTTCGAATCCCCGTGCTCACATTGACAAGCCCTGTGTTAGAATTTTACAGTTACTTCCGCTGAGTCCAGGAACATAGGAACCGCTCATGTGTAGACAGATACAGGACTAGGAACTGGAAAGCTGCCTGTCCCCAGGTGGACGTTAGTGTTTGTTTCCTCTGTAACCACTCGCTGGCCCTTGCTTGCTTCCTGCCTCCACCTTTGCATCTCGGACTAACCCACGCCCACCTCTGTCCTCTCTCCATCCCCTGCGGGGCCTCTGCCAGTGATTCTTGACCTGGACGGGCTCTCTTTCATGCACACAGCTCCCCTGTGACACTGACAGAACGGACCAGAATTCAACCAAGTATGGGAGACTGGATCGATTACTGGCAGAGAAAGAGATGTGACCAGAGTGGGCTTGCTCAGCGCTGCAAGAGCTGAGTCTCTGTCCTCAGGCCTAAATGGGCTGAATGGGTGCCTGAGGCCGACGTGCGACGGAGGAGCGGCTTCAGTATTGCAGGGGCTGTCACGGAGGGTGGGGTGGGTGTGCAGGAGGGTCTGTCTGATGGTGCCGGACAGAAAGAAGCCTTGAATATGGAGCCCTGAGTGTGCATGACCTCTGCTAGAGCTGTGGGTGATGGGAGCGTCCAGTGAAGATTTGGTGAAGAACAGAGTCCATTTGCCAAAAAGAGGATTCTCTTCGCTGGTGCTATGAGCCTGGCCCCTGCACACGTCCCTCATGTCACGCTCGGCGTCTGTGCCTAGCACAACTGCACGGGCCCCAGATAAACCTTCTGCTACTTCTTGAAACAGCCCCGTCTTCACCCACGAGGCCCCACCTCAGCCATCCATCCGGAGCTAACAAGGGTCAGTGCTTTGCCGGGAGCGTTGGGTCGGGAGGGCGGGCTGATGTCAAGTCTGTGTTTGGTGGCCTCTGAGCTAATGAATTGTTGTGTTTTGTCTAATCCATGAATCCATGTTTTTAGTAATCTTAAGTGATATAGATTTTTCAAACCAAGCAGGATTGTAAAAAGCCCGTTTTCCATTTACTCCTTTTTGTTAGACCACGTTGCCCCAGTAGCTGTCAGAAGACTCTGGGATCGTGTCGCCTCTTTCTACCAAGGTGCTATCTTAGTGCATTCAGGCTGTGGTAACAAAAATACCACAGACTAAACAACAAGCGTTTATTTCTCACAGTTCTGGAGGCTGGACGTCCATGACACAGGCAGATTCAGTGTCGGGTGGCGGCCCGCTTCCGGGTTCATAGACAGCGTCTTCTCGCTGTGTCCTCACGTGGCAGAGGCAGGAGGGAGCCCTCTGGGGTCCCTCTGATACGGGCACTGATCCCATCGTGAGGACTCCCTCTTCATGACCTCAGCATCCCCAGAGGCCCCACCTCCTAACACCATCACACTGGGGAATAGGCTTCAGCATGTGAATGGGGGGCAGGGGGCACAGACATTCAGTCTGTAGCAAAGTCTGAGTGGTTAATCTCAGGTTAGCATCTCAGGTTCTGCCAGACACTATTCTCTGAAGACATGACCGCGTTCTCCTGGTGTTGAGGATAGATCAGAAGTGGGAACCTGGACCTTTAAATGAGCTGACGCTGTGGGGATCGTGAAGCCTATTGCTACATGTCCAGTGGAGTGACGTGCTCTCCAGTCTCTGACAATAAACCACAGTGACCTCGACCGCGGTTCCAACTCAGCCCAGCAGGATGGCGCGGCGCGCCCAGGTTATGGGCCAATTTCTGGTCTGAGCACGTTAGTTTCTCATCCCCTTCCTGCCAGCCCCGCGTTGGAGAGCAGAATGGTGTATGTAGTCCTCTGCCTTACGGTTCAACAGCGGCTCTAACGTGGACCCGGTAGCTTATTGTCTAGGTGAAGCAGGATTTCTCCCCTCTCCGATGTCATACATGATTCTTCCTGGAAAGAGTCAAGGCCACCAACCATGCAGAGCAGCAGAGTCACCAATAAGTCACCGCCTTTGAGGTTGTGAAACAAGCTGGTGAGATGATTAAACAGACCGTTCTGGTGGAGAAACAAACTGTAAAGGTCCGTTTATGTTAGCATTTGGTGTGTTTTAAGGTCCATTGGTCCGACCCTGATTTCAAACGCAATCGTTGGAAATAAAGTCAAACTGGGGGAAAATGATTTCCTCCCCTTCTTAATAGTCTGTGTTGAGCTCATGCCTACTTGTGTCCTCGGGACACTTTGCAGGTCACGTCTGCGTGTCAAGGTTCGGCACTTGCACCCACGTCGCGGTGCCTGCCACCGGGACGACTGTCATGCCGTGGTGACAGAACTTGGCCGGGGTATCTGCGTTGCCGTGACTTTCTGTGCCCAATCAGGCCAAGACCCCTGGCCGGGTGGTGGTGGGAGCGGGTGCTGGTCCCACTGTCTTTGTGCCTGGAGCCCCCGCCCGAGTCGGGCAGGAGGCTGGCTGTGGGCCGCCCCCGCTGCCCCGCCTTCCTGGAAGGATGCACGGGGGACACGGGCAGTGCCTTGATTGTTCTTGAGCTCTCGTCGTGCCTCCGAGGGCCCCGAATGAGAGGCGGTGGGGGGTAAGAGAGATGGGAGCTTTGGGGAAGGAGTAGCCGTAAATCAGGTGAGTTGGCGTCCACTCCGGCAGCTCTTTGCCCACCAGCTGTTTCCTGTCCGGCCACGGGAGGAGGCAGGCTGTGCCAATCGGCAGGGCACGATCGGCAGCTGCGGGAAGGGGCACGACCTCCCGCCGCACTGAACCCAGCTTCCCCTCCACGGGGAGGCGCTGTGTGCGGGCTGGGGGCCGCCGCTGGAGGCGAGGTGTTCGTGCCGGCCCGGACCCCGGCCTCCCAGGGCAGAGTCGGCCTGTGCCCTGACAGCACGGGTGCCCAGGACGAAGGTCGTATCGCAAATCGTGGTCTGTGCTGTGACGCAGGGAAGGTGTGTTTCTGTTCCTTAAACAAAATGCTCTCTGCCGAATCACCCACAGGCCTCCATTTTAAAATGGGAAGGTTGATTCTTCCCTGAAGGAAGCCCACCCGGCGGCTTCTTCCTTCAGGCCCGGAGGAGGCCCGTGGGGAGGGAGGAACCAGGGCTTTTGCCGCTCCTGCCTTTCCTCATCGTCTTCTACGAAGTCTCAGCTCAAGCTGCCACCTAGGACCTTCCAGATGATCTTCCTCCTTAAAAGCCCAGAGTGCCACCTCCTTGCCACCCTCCACTGTCGTGAGAACACGGGGCTGGCGTGGCTTCCCTGGGGGACTCTCCCAGCGTCCTCGCCGGTCCCTGTCTGCAGAGAGGCTCAGGGTGCAACCTTGCAGGAAGCCGTGTCCTCTGGGCACACGGGGTATAATCAACATCCCACTTTTTAAGGGGAGCTTTTGCCCGTTCACTTCCACTGCCTCTGTTCCCTCCATGTAATCGATATTGAAGGCCCTCTGAACGCTCCTTATGCCCCGTGAGTGCCGCCGCGTTGGGGGGTTCAGTCCTCCGAGAACAGGACCGTGGGTGATTTTCAAGGTCACTCTGGCTATTGAACTGCCCTGGTTTGTATCGACGTTCAGTCCGGAGAACGTCCAGTGGGTAGAGAAAGACTGGTCATCCCAGCACGGAAATCCAGACCAAAGAGTCCCCTCGTTCGAGGCTGTAAATCAGGTCGTACAAATGTGTGACGTAATAATGGAATGTCAGGCCTGTTTCCAGAAACTGGTGCGTGTTTTGTCATGTGCCTCAAAGACGGTGGCTAGAGTGCCTTGGGCCAGCTGTCCAGGAGCGAAACCATTCACAGACACTTAATCTCACGGGCTAGCTCCCTGGTGGCATGGCCTGGAGCAGGCCAGTCTCCATATCTGGGAAGGAAGGGAGGCAGCACCCTGCCCATCACCAGGATCAAGCCGGGGTGCTTTGGAAAACACAGTCTGAATTTGAACCTTGGGATCAGAGCTAGAGAAATTGCATTTTTAAATTTTAATTGTGTTTTTAATTTAAAAAAATACATGTATGCTATTAGCCTTTTTACTTTGCCTTCCTGTTTACACAGAGGCAAAGTAGCAGTCATTTTACCAAATCAGGGTTCCTCAACCTAGACTGAGCTGTGACTCTTATTTCCTCCACGACAGGGTGAATCAGTGAAGTACTTCCTGGATAACTTGGACCGGATTGGCCAGCTGGTGAGTAAGACCCCCACCCCAGGAGTCTGTGATCCAGGATTAGAAAACATTTGTGTGGAGACCAAAGCAGCCCAAGCGGTGAGGGCTTTCGCCATCCTCATGAGCCATGTTTGTGGTGTCAGGTGACCGCAATGCCATTATTGCTCCTAAAGAATTAGCGATAATTCCTTAATATCAAGTCAGTTTTGAGACTTTCCCAGTTGTCTCGTTAGTGTTTTCTTGTGGCTGCTGCTTTATTTCAGTAGTTTGAATCAACATCCTATTACGGTCCATCCATTGCAACTGGTCCATGGCACTTAGACTTCTTTTATTCTTTAGGTTTCTCCTTCCATCTTTTTCTTCCTTTCAGTTTATTTGTTGGAGTAATCGCATTATTTCTCCTGCGGGGTTTCTCGCGTCTCAGTTTTGCTCTTCCATCCCTGCAGTGTTGTTGAAGGTGTTTCTCTCCCCGCTCTGTGCCTCATGAATTGGTAGTTGGCGCTAGAGGCTTCAGCCCCGTTTGGATCTTTGGCAAGGATGATGCATGAGTGCTGGTGTGCAGTAATCACTGGAGGATTGTTAATAGTGCAGGATCAAAGTGGTTTGAGTGACCACAGTTGCCCGTGTGTTGCTAAAGACTTTAAGAGTTCTCCAAGAATAACATATTAAATATATTGCAGGCTAAATTTACATAGCGTTGCAAAACCTGAGTTAAATCAGTTCATAGTAAGGGTTTGGAATGCGTGTGCCCTAGAAGTTAGAAAAACAGAAAGGTAGCTATGGTGCAGGGAAAAAAAGATGGAAGTCTCCTGTGGAGAAGAAAGCCGATGAGGTTGCAGACTGGGGCCTAACAGTGAAGATTCTGATAATCCTTTCTCAGCCTGACGAGCCTTTGTTCATTTTGAAATGAGCTGTTTAGTTCCTTCACTTTTTGTTTCATGGTGAGTTTATATTTTTGTAATTGAAAGTTGCTTCTGGTATTTGGTTCAGCTTCTCTCAAAAGTCACTGTAACTCTCTTTCCTTCCACCCCATCTTTTTGTTCTTGTTTTCTCATGTTCTTCCTCTCCTGAATTTCTCCCTTATCCTATTTTACAGAATTACTTTCCTAGCAAGCAGGACATCCTGCTGGCGAGGAAGGCCACGAAGGGCATCGTGGAGCATGACTTTGTCATCAAAAAAATCCCTTTCAAGATGGTGGATGTGGGCGGCCAGCGGTCTCAGCGCCAGAAGTGGTTCCAGTGCTTTGATGGGATCACGTCGATCCTGTTCATGGTCTCGTCCAGTGAGTACGACCAGGTCCTCATGGAAGACAGGCGCACCAACCGCCTGGTGGAGTCCATGAACATCTTTGAGACCATCGTTAACAACAAGCTCTTCTTCAACGTCTCCATCATCCTGTTCCTCAACAAAATGGACCTCCTGGTGGAGAAAGTAAAGACTGTCAGCATCAAGAAGCACTTCCCAGACTTCAAGGGTGACCCCCACAGGCTGGAGGACGTCCAGCGCTACCTGGTCCAGTGTTTCGACCGGAAGAGACGGAATCGCAGTAAGCCACTCTTCCACCACTTCACCACCGCCATAGACACCGAGAACATCCGCTTCGTGTTTCACGCTGTGAAGGACACCATCCTGCAAGAGAACCTGAAGGATATTATGTTGCAGTGAAGGAGGACGCCCCTCACTCTTGTGGTCCTTCAGCAGCCTCGCCGGCCACAGGCCAGATCTCCCCGGTGCCCCGGAGCGGGTTTCCCGAATCTGTGCCCCCAACACCTGGCTCAGGGGTGCCGTGAGGCCCGCCACGCTCTAGGCCAAAGGACGCGACACTTCGATGTTAGCTACTGAATCCTGGGGACTAGTGAAACTACTGAAAATCCGGGCGATCACTTTGGTATTAATGTGTAATGCTTAATAACACAGCTTTCTTTCTTTTTACAGAAACTATTCCTTCTCTGACACAATGTAATCGAGGACTGCGTGTGTGTGTGCGCACACTCTGTCTTTAATGACAGAAACACGAAAACCGACATCTCTGCAGATGGCTTTTCTCTCTAACTCGAGAGTGCTTGGTGAGGAGTGTTGCCGGGGCAGCGGGGGGAGGGTGGTTTGTAGGAGGTGAAGCGTGGGCTGTCGCCACCACTTCCCCAAGGGAGCGTGCTGCCTTTTAAGTCTCTTGTGCCGATGTCCCGAGAGGCCCTGGCCCGGCCGTCAGATGAGAGGGTGGCAGTGAGAGCTGGCAGTGTGGACTTAAGGCCCCACAGCCTGCACTTCCTTCCCGCCCTGCCCCCTTCCCTCTGCACAGGGCAGTGCCCGCTGCCTCTGTGCCCACCCTCCCTGCCCCTCGGCAAAAACTTCAACCAGCTGGCCTTGCAGATGACTCTTCTGTCTTCTGAGTCGTCTCCGACGCTGCAGTCGGCTGCAGGGAGCCTTTCCTTCTTTGGAGGAAGTGGAGAGCTCCTTTCCTCTCAGGGGCTTCCGAGAGCTGGCGGCATTGCCAGCGGAGCCCTCGTTATTGCCCCCGGGCTCCGCGCTGCCTCCTGGTGGCCGAGAATTGAGGTTCTCATCACGGTCTCTTGCTTCTACTAACGTACACATGTAGCAGGAAAAGTGTTGGACATGGTCTCCTCTGAGTGAAACTGCAGAGGCTGTGAATGTCGACGCGAGCTGGTCAATCTTACACTCAGTTAACTTGTCCGGTTACTCTGTCCAGGTGTCTTTCACTGTGTTTAAAAATACATTGCATTCCAAACTGGTCCCCACTGTGTATTACTCTACTCAAAAGTGTCTGGCGTGTTGAGGACCCTGCCTAGCATTTAAAAGAGAAAAAAGCTTCCTCTGTCAGTGGCACCAGAATGTTCCTGTGGTTGAGTAACCGTCCCCGGGCCCCATCCCCAGGCCACACTGTTCCCGGTCCTGCGTCCCTGGTGAGTGGCTTGCTTGCCTTCACCCAGCAGATAAACAGGGATCTTGTGGCAGATGCTGGCCCAGGAGGAAAGGGAGGAAAGAAACTGCTTCTGAGTCAGCCTTGTTATCACAGGGTTTTAATGAGGAGACGACATGAAATCCTGTCTCTCTGGGCGCTCGAGGCTTCCTGTCGATGTTAGCTGGGGTTTCGGCTTTTTTTTGGCTGGAGAAAAGTTGCTGTTTTTGTACTGCTTCCTGTGGCTCTTCATAAACTGAGAGGGCGAGCCCCGGGATCGGGGCCGATGACCGAGGCCGAAAGAAAAAAGAACATTCTCAACGGGCTGCGTCAGGGCGGCCCGAGACCCCGCCGTCGCTGCTCAGAGGACCTGTCCTGGGGCACGAGCGCGCCTCACCCGCCGGGTTCCAGGTCTCGCACGTGTGTCGGGACCCACGCGCTTCCTCACCAGCCTGGCAGCGCTCCCTGTGGTCTGGCGGAGGGGGCGGTCGGCGTAGCCGGTGCAGGTGCCCGTCCGAACGTCTTGCTGGCGAGTGGGGTCGGCACGGTCAGCAAGCGCCGTTTGTCCTTTCAACCGTCTGACGCGGCTGCTGGTTTGCTTTCGGAGGCGGAAGCGAGTTGGTATAGACAGGGAAGCTGAGCGGACTGGGAAGCAGGGGGGATGGCCCGAGGGGGGCCCCTGCCTGGCCCAGAACTGACCCGCTCTCCCCGCTGCGGCCGGGCTCCCCTCTTCACGGTAAGCTGAGTGGACGGCTTAGTCCTGGCGAGGCGCCCGGCCCTCAATGCCATGATTGGTCGGCTTCCGAGAAGAAGATCGCTCTTTGCAAGGTCAACTGAAACCATTTACAGCCTTTCTACACATAGATTATAGTCACTTTTCTCTCCAAAACCTTAGGCTTTTCTATTTTTTTATTTTAATTTCACTGTTACCCTCGATTATTGTCTTTTTTTATTGAGATAGTTGTGCCTCATCTGTTATTACAAAAATGTAACAATAAACTTCCTCAAACTAAGATATTTTCCTCATAGTTATACTGTTTACACATAAGGACACATGTACGTTTTTTACTGAAATATTTTTTTAACCCTTCAGTTTGTAGAGAAATTGTTTTAAAGATATTGCATTGTAGCTTTGTAATTTATATAGAGAGTTCTCTAGACTCTTTATTCTTGTAATTTTTTTACTTCTTTGATAAAAATGAGTCAGGTTATTTCAACTCCAAGATCAGGAAATAATCTTGAAACAAGATTATTAGTTATGACTAACTAACTTGGGCATCCTGGGAACAGACACTAACTTGGTATCGTGAGTAAAGGCACCGTTAGGAGGAGAGCAGTCGGGGTGAACTGCTCACCACTTACACTTTGCACAGCATTTTAGCATTGGCAGGAGGGGCTGGTTTGATGATCTGACCACCTTCAGTCTCTGGATGTATCCTCAGTTTTCCTTTGCGTAATAGAAAATAACTCAGCATGTGCAGTCAACATTAATTTGACAGTCCCCAAAATTCAGAGCAGTTGGATAACTCCTAATGTTCCTTGAAGGTTCATTACTTGTCGATCACAGTTTTTATTTCCACGTGGGACACAGGAGCGCTGTCACTGAGTGGATGCCTCTAGAACACGACTTCGGGACAAGGAACGGGGCAGATACATGTAAAGACACGTGTGTGTGTGAAGGAGGGATCCTGCTGCCCTGAGACCTGGGGGCCCGAGGAGAGGACCTGGTGATGGACGTGGATGTGGCCAGAGACAGGAGGCTGGGGCAAGCCCAAGGGAAGGCAAGGGTGGGAACTCTTTTCTCCGCAACCCCGTGGGGTGACCGTCCCCATCACAAAACGAAGAAACCTCTGATGCAAAGTGCGAATGCTTCCCAGCCGACGGAGCTCGTGGCACTCAGGATTCTCTTGTAGAAAAGGCACGTATGTATTGTCCAGTGGCCATCACCCGGGTAGGCGTTGTGTGCGTCCACATGTGGGGAAGGCAGAACTGCCCCCCCCCCCGCCCCCAGAGAAACTTGTACTCGTCATTATCCACGTGGCTGAGGGCTAAGGTCTTTGAGTTCCAGTTTCCCCATTTGTAAAAGTTGGATCAGATCACGATGCTCGGCTCTGGCGCCGCAGTCAGGTCACCTGAGGGGCTTTGCAAAGCCCTGGGCTGAGCCACCCAGAACCTGTGCAGTACAGCATCACGTGGACGCACTCCTGGTTTCCCAGGTGGTTGCTGTGCAGCCGGGGTCACAGGCCATGAAGCAGAGGGCCATGGAGGACTCCCTCCAGGCCGCTGGAATTGTGGTCCACAACGTGCTGGCCCCCGAATCCTCCCCTTGCTGTGACCTACGACCTGCCTCAGGAAGAAAGTGATGCTGGCTTTTCTGTTGTGGTTTAAGTGAAGAGCAGAAGTTCCCACTAAGCCTTCAGCAGCATGTCGGGTGGTCCTTTCAGGCCTGTTGACGCCACCTTCTCCGTAAGGTACATCAGGTGCGCTCAGCAACCTCATTCCTCAGTGACGCCCGGAACTTTAGAGAGCTCTGCTTGAAGGAGAGGACGAGCCCTTTTACAGTCTGCCTGGCGGCGCTAGGGAGAGGTGGGCCTTGCGTGTGGGATCCCTGCGTTTCACGGACTCGGCATTCGGGGCGGGCGCAGGCCCTGGTGCCAAGGTTGGTGCTGGGCCTGCAGCTGGCGGGGGGCTGAGAGCTCAGCCCCCCTGAGCAAGGGCTGCTTTTACTGACTGCGTTTGTGAGGCACCTGCTGGGCCCTGAAGAGGGTGGTGGCGGGTCCCCAGAGGAAGGAGCTGCTTGGTTAAGGCGGCTCAGAGGCTGGCACTCGCTGTGTTGACAGCCCTTAACGGCAGGTGGCACGCGGTCCGTGCTGAGTTCAGGGAAGGGGGAGGCTCGCTGTGGGTGGAGGGGAGCCCCTGGGGCGTGGAAGGGCCACTCCGCTTCCTCGGTCCCACTCTTGGTGTGTGGTTCCTACCTTCTGCTGGAGGAGGACTTCACGGCACGCGAGGCCCAGCTACTCGTGTGGGCCCGCCCTCCGGAACCTGCTGGAACTAGAGGCTGGGTGCTCGCTGGCGTGCAGGACGGCACTGAAATAGGTGGTCTCGGTTTCCACACCACGTTGGCGCCTCTTCAGGTGAAAACCTACTTCAAAGCACAACAGGTTGCTACCTGCCAGAAGCACCCCCAGTGCCCGCCTCTCGCTGGATGGCATGGGATGCGCCACACCCAGAGCGGCTCCTCGGTGTGGGCCACACACCTGCAGGGGTTCTGCTGACCCTGACGGTGGTCGTGAGCCCCTAGGAGAGCGGAGCGCTGCTCAGCGTGGGAACTTGCTACGCGAGCCTCCCGCCCCGGGTCACCGCAGGAAGGAGCGGGATGTTGCCAGCCCGAGTGAGTTCTCAAGCATCCTAGCGGGATGGATGTTCCCGGGAATCGGCGTCTGAGTACAGCAAGAGGTAGGAAATGGGGTGGAACTCAGAAACAGACCGTGAGATTCCTGCCCCAAACGCAGAACTCGTAGGGCAGCAGGCCCTCCCCGGCAGCCTGCGATTAGGGTGTGGAGTAGCTGAGAACAGGCAGGAACTGCTCTTGTGTCCCACCCGACCTATGACGCCTCCCTCCTCCTCAGATCCAGCGAGGACCTTGGCATGTCGCTGTGAGGTGCTTATTATAGGGACCTGAAGACTTGCTGTAAACGCGGCCCCGTGGCTTGCTTCACAGAGAAGCACACACCTGGCTCCCCCTGGAAACTGGGTTCTCCACTTCCAAGCTGGTTGTGAAGGTAGTGTTTTTATTCCGGAGGTTTTCTTTGTGTGTGTGTAACACAAACCACAGTGAAACACTAGAGCAGCTACTAGGGGTTCCTGGACCAGCCCACCTTTCCTCCCGGGCAGGCAGCCGGCACTCTGATTGCGCGGCCGGCAGGTGTCGACGGGGCTGAGCCGCGCGGGCTCACAGTCGTCCTGATCTGTCTGTTCCAGGCTTGTCGTCGGGCGCCTTTTTATTAACACAGTTTATTTTGTGCTTTCAAAAGCCGAGTGATTCCCCCAAATGAACATCACCGCAGCTGTGCACAGTCAAGGTGGAGGTTCCCCGCGGGACCGCATTTCCCGGCAGCTTGCAGAGCCAGACCGCTCTGGTGGCCCAGGCGGTGTGGGCACTGGGGAGGGGTGGACCGCGCATTCCGCCTGGTGAGGCTGACCCGGAGTCCGGCCGAGAGAAGTCCAATGTAGGGGCAGCTGAGAGCATGACCCTTGTGAGTCGGGGGAAACAGGCCCTCCGCTGTGGGTTCTGCTGCTTCCCGGTGCTGGTCCAGGGGCCCAGCTCTTCAGCCGACTTCAGAATTTCTCCAGTCGGGAAGGAACTGAGAATGGGGTTCCGGGAGGCCCCACCCTGAGTGGCAACTGGCCAGGTGTGCTGCCGCAGCAGCCTGGGCGCTTTACGGCATCTCACGGGACTGCCACGCGCCTTGCAGCTGAACCCTCTGCCCTGGGGCCTTAGCCCCTCTGCTCAGGGCCCGGCCCCCGGGGACGCGCCCCGCAGCCTTGGGGGACGCAGGAGGTCTCCTCACCACCGTCTGTCCGGCTGTCTTCTAAAGAGGTCCGTGCCCACGCCGGGCAGAGAGCACTGTCACCTAGAAGACTCTGGAACTCAGGTCACAAACGTGGAACCAGCCTTGATCTGACAGTCGGGCTAACCAAGCCGGTTCTCTGTGGCTTCCCTCTTCACCCAAGCTTTCTGGACGAGCCCGGGCACCTTTTCCAGGTTCACTGGCAAACAGGTGGCCAGAGCTCTCACTGCGGAGTCTGTGGAAGCCGGGGCCAAGGCCTGTCCCAGGAGGGCTCACGGGCACCCAGTGAAACTTTCTGACCGTCATCTTAACTGTTAGATTCTCTAACAAGCCTGTTTATCAAGAAATTTAAAAGAGATCTCTATTGAGTCTGCCCATCTCTAGGATCTTAAAGCATTACCTTTTGACCTGTTAATGCAAATGGCAAAACATTCCAAGTGTCTTTTCCTTCAGTCCATTCGAAGCAGCTAAAATTGGCAGGCATGTTATTCTATGTTGACACGAGCGCAGCCAGGAAGTTCAGTGTTGTGTGCTCGGCCCCCTCCGCTCTGCCACGTCCTCAGCTCACCTCCTCAGTGCTGTGCTGTGGCCCCTGTAGGGCGTGGGGGACCCCGTGGCGGGGCAGGGCTGTGGGGATAATCTGCTGCGGCAGCGGCTGCAGAAACAGCTCTGAGCTCTCCCGGGCTCGCTCCACTCGGAAAGGAAGTTCAAGGGCCACAGCCGAGTGCTGGGTCACGGGCGCCGCCCCTGGGGTGTCACTGCAGCTCCACACCCCTCCCCTCCCCCCCATAATGGCACCAACAGCGGGGACAGGCCTCGGTTTACAGATGCTGTGTTCCAGGTTAAGAGATACGTGATGCAGTGTAAAAAGTGTATTGTATAGCTACGGGGGTTAGTTCAACATGTTTTGTATATACGACTTCTATAAATCTATTAAAACTTGCCGTAAATTACATTCTTCTGGTGTGTTGCGTCCCTGGCGCCCTGCGGCAGCCATGAGCGAGGCCCCCTGAACGGGGAGCATGTTACTGGGTCCCTGAGTGCGTGTTCATTGTTGTGTCTGCCAGCTTCCTGGGTGAAGCTCCACCCCTGGGGCGGGTGGCCAGGGCTCCAGTGGGCACCGGGCAGGAGAGGGGTGGGTGGGTGGTTAGAGCCTGGGGTCTGGGCCTCGGACTCTGCTCCCTCATCCCGTCCCCTCCCTGGCAGGGATCCCACATACTCTCCAGTGTTTACTCAACCGTAGGGTCAGGCATGTCTCAACGACGTCACAAGTACAGACTGCAGTCTGGATGAAATGCAAGAACACAGCTGAGTGACAACGTCGAACCTCCAGGGTCACCGCAGAAGAAATGTTGTAGGTAATGTTAGTAGAAGTAGAAGTAATGACACTCCCCCCAAAAAAAGAAAAAGTAGCCTTTTTGTTATGTCGCATCAAAAACATCAACCTTCACCCTGAGAAGCATGGATACAAGGAACAAGCATTTATGAAGTGAGCCAGTGCAGTGGATAAGGTTTTTTTTAAACTTTGGGCAGAGTGACTAGAGCAGAAGAGGTGTCTAGTGGATGTGTGTTGGGTGGACGTGTCGTGGATAAATAAAGACTCTCCCAGTCTGTCCACATCAACAAGGATCCGAGTCTCTGAGAGGAGGCCCTTCTAAGGAGGAGAACAGACCATTCCGTTTCTAGAAGGTGCACACACAGTGAAAGCGCTGGCCGCACTGCAAGTCGAGTCTAACGGGCACTGTGCATTCCAAGCAAGAAGGAACTACTTATTACATTCAAGTGATGAATTCTCTTGTTTTCAGTCAGACTTCTAGAATATCATCCTCTTCCCTCAGGATTCAGGTTTTGTAGCATTAATTTGGAGATTGAAAATGTAATCTGTAAGCATTAAAAAGTTGAATTACACAGAATTTATTCTGTACGTCGAAGTCATCCATAATCCCGGTATTAAGATGCCTACGTGTACGTGTGTTTCCACTTGGCTTCTGGACTTTTAAACATAAGAACGAGGCCGATCGAGTCGTTTAATCAAGTTGTGATTGAAGCTCACGTAATCCGACGAAGGTGTTGCCACTGAGAAAGGCCTGTTTTGGGGGCCAACAATGCGGGGGACGAGGGGCCACGGTCCCCTGGACCTTCCTTCACCTTTTTCAGGCCTCGCTTCTGCTCGGAGCGTGTGACAAGCCGGGGTTGAGCTAACGGGAGCCCCACTTTTACCGGCTGCTTCAGGGAGAAGCGGGAGAGGGCCGGGGAGGCCCGAGGACAGAGGAAGAAAGAGGAGTGTCGACCTCTGCTCCCAGAAGCTCCCGCAGCCTGGGTCCCGCTCACCTGAGGTGAGGTGGCAGCCCAGACGCCACTGTCCCCACCGTCCACCGAAGGGGACTCTCCCCAAACGGACGTTCAGAGGAACGGCCCTGGTCCTTCCCCAGGGGCAAGGGCGGACGATGACTCAGTGCCAGTTCAGGTAGATGGGGAGCCCCTCCCTGCACTTCCTGCTGCTGGCACAGGTGGACCTGCTCCCCTGTGCCCCTGCCTTTGACACGAGGTGCTGCTCTCAGAAGAGCTGCCATCTGTACCCTTGGGTCCCCGTGGGGCTCTCTCCTCTCCTTCCAGGAACGCCTTTGCCACCAGCTCCGTCCCCCCATTGAACCAGGAGGGCGGCAGGGCTTCCCCAGGGGCGTCCCCACTGACAGTCCGAGCTGGGCAGGAGGACAGAGGCAGACACAGCCCCCGCTCCCCGCCGCCCCCCAGCATCCCCCCAGCTTCGGCTGCAACCACCGTCCAGTGTAGACGGTCAGCCCCGCCTCCCTTTTGAAATCCCCTCTTGCTTTGGGCAGGCACTGCGAGAAACAGTGAAAATAAATCACCTTTTGTGGCTCAAAGGCTGAAGGAGGGAAAGAGGAGGAGCCGGTCGGCCTTGGCGGGTCAGCGCCACTCCGGGAGCGTCCCGCCTCGTCCCACCTTGTCCCGCCTTGTCCCCGTGGCAGGTGAGTGCAGACTGCAGGCGCCGCAGCGGCCTGGGAGTGGGTTTCCTGACTGGTTCCCCGCTGATCACCGGCCAGTGAGAGGCCAACAGACATCCCCGTGGTGACCGCGGGACACCATAAGGACCACACGGTAAATGTCTCAGACCATCCGGGGGACGCGAGGGAAGCCACGCGGGCCTGGCTGTAGGGCGTTTCAGCTGCGTCGTGGCCGGGAGGGACAGGAGGGCTCAGCAGAGAGGATGCTGACGGAAGCGCTGGTGGCCTCCCGGGGGACCTGGCTTCCCTTCCGGCTAGGGTGCGGAGAGCCAGGGTCGTGCGCTAGGTGGGATGCCCCACGGGTCCCCTCCAGCAGCCCAGGAGTCGCCTTTTTGACCAGCGCGTCCTCGGCCGCCCTGGCTCGCCGCTGGGATAGGGGCATTGGACTGAACACGTAGTGGCCCTGGGACGCCTCTTGGAAATTGTTTTTTAAAATAAACCCCTGACGTAGCTCGTTTTCGTCCGTCTCTTTACCCAAGAAGCAGAGTTCAAAAACAAGCCTCGGTTATTTTGGGCTCTCCCAGATGGGGGCGCTGGAAGAGGCAGGCTCTTCGCACGGGTTTCAGCAGCTCCCAAGGCCGTGGTGCTGTCAGCCACGCAGTAGGCATTTCCCAGATTCTTCTCGGTGCTTAGTTTCCACAGCCTGTCGTTCTAGGGGCCGTAAATCTGCTGCTTCCTGGGGTTTCCTTGGAACCGGGCTCCTCTGTGGACAGTCGTCCCTACAGCCACCAGGATGCATCTGGCTCCACTAGAGACTCCAGCGCTGGGGCAGGCGGGGGTCGAGGGCCGGCCGGGCCTCGGGTCCCCGGCGCCAGCCGCCCTCTGCAGCCTGGCTGCAGCGGGCGAAGGCGGCCTGGAAGAGGCCTCTGTCCACTCCCGGGCGCGTGGGCTCCAGCTCAGTCGGGAGCCGCCCAGCAAAGCCCTGATCCTCCCGGTCTTCAGGGTAAAAATAGTCCTGCTGGGGCCTCGCCCTCTTTCTACAAACAAATCAAAGCCCCAGCAGCTCCGGGCTCTCTTTACCTTGGCATCTTCGCCCAGAGAGCCGGCCACCCACCCACCCAGGCCATTCCTCGGCCCTCTGGGGAGTCTCTGGCCCAGAAGTGCTGCAGCCACTAGGCAGCTTCCTGGCCACCTTAGAAGCCAGGGCAGAGCCAGCAGGGCTGCGGCCCAAGTAGGGAGCCCGGGGTGCAGACCTCCCAAGCCTTGTGCTTTCCTCCTGACTCTCTGCCTGCTCAGACTTCCCCGGTGTGCTTTCCTAAGACCCGGAACACGCAGGGCTAAGTCAGAGCAGACCCGCTGGGACTCTCAGGCCCTGCTTTGCAGCCTCAGGCAGATGAGCAAACCTCTCAGCTCCCTTAACCATAAAATGGGATCAAGGTATCTACCTTGCAGGGATGTAAGAAATTCCCTGGTACTTAGAAGGACAGGTTCAAAGGGGGGCTTTATTTGCAAGGCCGAGCTCCCTGTCTTTCCGCAGACGGATGAGGGTCTAGCCGCCTGGCCCTGCCTGGCGGCTCTGCAGAGTAGCTCCTGTGGCCCCGCGAATGGACCGTGTGTGTGTTTGTGTGTGTGTGTGTGTGTCCGTCCCTGGAATGCTACAGCCGCTCCTTTGAACTTGGTGGGATCTAAATTTGGACTCTTCGTTTTAATATTAGCTGCTCGGGTAAGCTATTGTGTGTTTATTTTTTTAAGCCCTTTCAGAGATTGCTTTCCTCCCAGAAAGGTCTGAATCAGATGTCCCACGGGACAGTATTAACAGGCCCACATCCCTCCCCCGACCCACGCTCTGGAAACAGGGGGGCCGGCGGAGGGGCTCCCGGGCTAATCCCACTTTCCTGCCCCGCAGGTGGGGAGGAAGCAGTTGAGAACAGTCCTCCTCTCCCTCCGATGATGAGTTTGGGCTTTGGGGAAGAAGAGGGGGAAGAATGAGAGGCAGGAAGAGGGTCTGCCACCTCTTGACCAGGGCCCTGCTTCCCATCGCCCCTAACCAGGACACAGTTTCCACATGTGTTGAGGCATGCGTGGATGTCCCAGCCCCATCTCACACGGGAACGGTGACACAACGCCACGACCCCAAAGTATTTTTAGCTCCATTCAAGCCCCTCCACCCAGTCCCACCAGAGAGTGAGGGGCTCCGAGAGGGTCCGCGGGAAAGCTCGGAGGCCTCTCCTCCTGACCTGCAGGGGGGCCTTTGACAGATAAGGAGATGAGATGAGATGATTCTGACTTGGTGCTTCTGCATAAGTAAAAACCAGGCCCTTGTTTCTCGGAAACCGTCATCTGAAGCTATTTCAGCTCAGCCCCGTTAAGGTGCCCAGCTGTACCACGTCTGAGCCTGAACTTGGTGAGCCGTGACTTTGCCATGGGAGATGGCGTTCGTTATCCCCTCCTCTGCCAAAAGCCGCTCCCTGGGGACTGTCCCCAACGGCTCTCCATCCCCAGCAGGGGCAGAACCTGGGCTGATCCTTGAGCAGAGGAAGGAAGCTATCATCTCTGCTCCTAAATGTTTTAATTTCAAAACTTTCCTCCCAGCAGCTGTCTTTAAAAAGTGTCCTCCATCTGCAACTGATGAAGCCCGTGGAGGAAGTGGCTTGTCCCTCCCCACTTCAGAATGCTTTTTTGGGACACTCGTCACAGTTGGGAGCCAAAGGCCACAGTTGCAGACAGACAGCACTAAGAATCTCGTAACGACCCCCTTGAGCTCCTTCCCTCAGTCTGAGCCAGGCTCTTCTCTCTTCGTCACCTGTGTGTGTGCTTACATCATTCCAGTCGTTAATCTTTTGCAGAAGAAAAACAGGTAAGATTTTGCCGCAGGTATGATGGCCAATCTGAGCAGCAGATGCTAACTGGGGCAGGTTTTTCCTGTTTTCTCACCTCCCGAGCTCTTCCAGAAGCTCACCACACCCCTATGAGGAGGTGGGATCTGCATCCCCGCCCTGTGGGTGAGCCGGGGTGAGCCTTCCAGGCGGCCTTAACGGAGGATGGCTGGGTCCCGAGAGGCTACACGTCTTCCATGTGACTCCAGGAAAGCCCTCCTTTGGTAGCCAGCCGCCCGGAAGCCCAAGGCACCCGGACAGGACCAAGGCCCTGGCCCTCGGCCATCACACGGCAGCCCCGTGAGTGAGCCGCCCTAGAGCAGGACGCTCCAGCCCAGCCCCAGGGGTAAGCTCTGTCCACACTGCAGCTGAGCTGGATAGGTTGCTGGGGTTTCAAGCCACTAAGGGGTGAGTGGTTTGTTCACAGTGACAGACACCAAGGCCGCCTTCCCTTCCTCCATCACGCTCTCTGTGGGGTCGGCCCCAGCACACTTTCTGCAGAGCCTGGCTCGTCCTCTTCTCCCCATGTTACCTCTGGATCCTTGTGCTGCATCTTCAACCCCATGGAACAGAGAATGCGGGTCTGAAGAGCGGCACCCTCGCTGCATTATTTTCAGGATGGGCTCATCCCTTCCCTCTTTCTGGGGCTGGAACCCCCATCACAAGGAGGCTTCAGGCGTCCTTGCTTGGGGGGCGACCCTCCTGATTCTATATTTGTAGTTTGTACTGTCTTTCTTAGAAGGCCCCCCCCAAACTGTCTAAGCTATGCACGAAATGTAGGAGCTGCTTCTGTTCGTGCCTCTCTCCAGATGGGAAGTAGCTGCGACTACTCATCACTCCGCGGGAGCTCTGCTGTCCGGACGAGAAGCATCTCTCCCCAGGACTCCTAAGCAGCAGCCCGGGGCATTTGATAATGAAAACGGTCAGTCGGTCAGGAAAACCTAACAGTCAAATGTGTGTGTTGCACATAAAGGAGTTTCCAAGAACCGGAAGCAAAGTTTGACGAAATTAAAGGCAGACAGACAATTCTACTGGGGTGATGGGTATTTTAACATCTAAATCACTTGTTCTCTCAGCAACTGGTCAAACGAGACCAGAAAAAACACAGACACAGGTGTTTTGAACAAATCTCATCTCCTTGCCCTCACTGGTGTTGGGGTCCAGGCCACCTTTGTCAGAAAACTGTCCTGAGGATGGAGCCGCGGTTTGCTTTCACCTCTGCAAGTCACAGCACGCAGCAGCACCTTCAGACCTGCACACGGGACACCCTCCCTTCCCGCAACAGTTGTCAGAAGAAGCGGCACGTCTCTGGGCACGTGGTCTGGTAGGTGGTGGCCACCCGGAACTTTCAGGGAGATGCCCACGCCAAGTTCCAAGGGTCAGAGTGCGGTTAGCGCCGCACAAAGGGGCCCTTTCTATGGGCTTGGGGTCGGGGGAGGCGGGGGACCTTGTAGGTTGCAACAAGACCCCCTTTGCCCTCCTTCGAGCGGAGGACCCACGTTGGGGCCTTGCAATCTGAGTTCGCCGTAGCAGAGCCCCGAGCCCCAGGCCGCAGGAGAGACAGGCACCTGCCCGGCACCTGCTCTGTGAGGTCGGGTGCGGCCCGAGGACGGCCCTCGGGGTACCTGGGGCCCCGCCCCCCCCACCCGGCCGCGTCGTGAGGCTGCGGTTAGGGCTGGGGGTGCGGGGTCCACGTGCAGACGGATCGCCTTCCGCTTCCCGAGACACCGTCCCTTCCGCCCACAGCCGGGCCCGCAGCGCCCTGGGGACAGGCAGGCGCTGGACAAGACGCACCAGCCGTGCTAATTGTCTTCCGCCTTCCAGCGCCGCGGGGACGCCTCGGCCCTGGACGGTTTGCGAGCGCTCAGCTTCCGCCTGAGGGAGGAGAACTTGTCGCCCAGGACTCGGCGCAGCCCCGCGCCGTCTCGGCCGCAGGGCGGGTCCTGCCGGGGGGCCGGGAGCCGCCCCGTGAACAGGTCCCAGCGGGCCAGGGCGTCCACGGCGCCGTCCACCCGCGCCAGCTCCTCCTCAGTCACGTCCCTCTCCAGGGCCTGGATGCAGGCCGCCAGCCAGCGCCCGTGCTCCGCCAGGGCCTCCCCCGGGCTCTCCGCGGCCGCCAGGGAGCCCAGCCCGTCCTCAGGCTCCAGCTCCGGGCCCGCGGGGAAGGCGTGGCTCCAGGCGTCCGGGGACAGGGGCTCCGACAGGCCGCTGCCAGGCTCCGAGTCGCTCTCGCCGCACAGGCCCGAGTCCGCGCTGCAGGGCAGGGTGTCCTCCGACACGGACGGCTCCCCGGCCGCCGGCCCAGGCCGCGTCCCCGCCGCCGCTAGCGTCCAGGTGTACAGTCTCTACGAGGGAGAGACGCGGGCTGAGTCGGCCTGTCCGGCCCCTTCCCTCGCCAGGGAGCCGCCCGGAGACCCAGCCCCTCTCCCGAGGGGACCCCACTGTGCCCACGACCCAGGGCGAGTGGCGGTCTGGTGCCACAAGGGCCCTCGGAATGGAGCCTCTAGAGACAGCGAGCTTGCAGGGGCTTTGCGAGCCTGACCGTTATTCGGGGATAAACTGAGCTGACTTGTTAACACTCTGTTCAAAGCAAAGGGAATCATGGTTTTCCTATATTCCACTAGCACCTCTGCGCGTGGTGCATGTGGGCATCAGAGACGCCCGCCGTCAGCTACTGCCCACCTCCTCCCCACTCTCCTTCCGTGATGGCTGAGAACCGGCCGTGGTGGAGTCGTCACACGATGGAAACTGGCAGATACGCCCAGTCGAGGATTCTTCCTTAGAGGGCGCTTACCAGCACACCGCTGACTGATGGGAACAGATCCAGAGCAGGCCCAGGGCGCCCCCCTCGAGGTTAGGAGTCACGGGAAGGCACGCGTCAGGGGAGGGGGACGAAGGGCCTCAAAGTTCGGATCCGATAGGCGAGCAAGACCCCAAGAAAGGAAGTGGTGAGAAACCCCAGACCTTGTGCAGGCCGCGGCTGCCCCGCTTCACCTTACACGCACACGAGGATAATGGGCAGCTTACAGCCAAGCCCCCAGCCCTGCGCTCGGTGGGGCGGGCGCTCTGGTGACGGTGACGCCCTGGCCCGGCGCATCCTGCTGAGCGCCATCGGCCAGTCGGCAGCAGAGGCACCTCCCTACGGGGGCACTGCCTCTGGGTCCCCTCTGCAGCGAGGCAGGCCGCCTCCTCAGCGCCCCTCGACGCGCTATTTACCCCAGAGACATTCAGGGGAGACCCAGGCCAGGAGGCAGCTCAGCTGGGCATGCCCAGCCCCGTGTTCAGGGGTGCCCAGCCCCGTGTTCAGGGGTCCCCAGCCTGGGGTCCCCGACCAGCAGCAGCCTGGGAGCCCGTTAGAAACGCAGAGCCAAGCCCTCCACAAGCGCCGGATCATAAACTCCTGCCTGTCCAAGAGCCTCTCCCCCGAGTCCAGCCCCCGGCCCCAGTGGGCTCCAGCAGCTGACCATCTCCTGGAGGAGGACGGGCTTCCCAGAACCTCACACACAACGGGATTCACTTAAAGCGTCTGGCTTAAAACTTTGGGTCTTAAAGTCGAGCCCAAGCTGTTTTGTTGGTGGGCCTATGCCTTCATTTGAACAAAAAACTTTTTTAACTTGGTATTTTCATCCAAAGGTGGATTTAAAGAAGAAATTACCACTCTTCCAAAAGACTGAAGAGGAGGGAACACTCGCAAAGACATTCTATGAAGCCACTATCACCCTGATACCAGAAACAGAGTTACCACCAAAAAAGAAAATTACACGCCAATATCTTTGATGACTATAGATGCAAAAATTCTCAACAAAATATTAGCAAACCAAATCCAACAGATTTTAAAAAGTTCATACACCACGACCAAATGGTATTTATCCCAAGTTCACAAGGATAGTTCAATATATGCAAATCAATCAATGTCATACACCACTTTAACAAAAGAAGACAAAAACCACATGATCATCTCAACAAATGCAGAAAAGCATTTGATGAAGTTCAACATTATGATAAAAACTCTTACCAAAGTGGGTAGAGAGGGAACATATCTCCGCATAATAAAAGCCACTTATGACAAACCCACAGCCAACATAATACTCAACGGTGAAAAGCTGAAAGCCTTCCCACTAAAATCTGGAACAAGACAAGGATGCCCACTCACACCACTTCTATTCAATATAGTATTGGAAGTCCTAGCCACGGCAATCAGACAAGGAAAGAAAGAAAAGGTACCCGAATTGGAAGGGAAGAGGCAAAACGGTCACTCTCTGTAGATGACATGATACTATAAATAGAAAACCCTAAGGACTCCACACAAACGCTACTAGAAGTGGTTGCATTTCCTTACACTAGCAATGAAATATCAGAAAGGGAATGTAAAAAAGAAAATACCTTCTAAAATTGCATCAAAAAATTGAAATACCAAGGAGGTGAAAGTCTTATATGCTGAGATCTATAAAACATTAATAAAGGAAACTAAAGATGATTCAAAGAAATGGAAAGATATCCCATGCATCTGGATTGGAAGGATTAATATTGTTAAAATGGCCACACCACCCAAAGCAACCTACAGATTTAATGTGAGCCCTGTCAAATTACCCATGACATTTTTCACAGAACTAGAACAAATAATCCAAAATTTTATATGGAACCATAAAAGACCCAGAATTGCCACAGCAATCCTGAGGGGGGGTGGGGGGAAGCAGAAGGCATAACCCTCCCAGACTTCAGACAACACTACAAAGCTACGGTAATCAAAACAGTGTGGTATTGGCACAAAAACAGACATATGGATCAATGGAACAGAATAGAGAGCCAAGAAATAAACCCACACACCTAAGGTGAATTAATCTTCAACAAAGGATACAAGAATATAAAATGGGAAGAAGATAGCCTCTTCAGCAGGTGGTGCCGGGAAAGTTGGACAGCTGCCTGTAAATCAATGAAATTAGAACACACCCTCACACCATGCATAAAAAGAAACTCAAAAGGGCTTAAAGAGTTAAACATAATACATGACACCATGAAACTAGAAGAGAGCATAGCCAAAACATTCTCTGACATAAATCATACAAATGTTTTCTTAGGTCAGTCTCCCAAGGCAATAGAAATAAAAACAAAAATAAATAAATGGGACCTAATCAAACTTACAAGCTTTTGCACAGCAAAGGAAACCATAAATCAAACGAAAAGACAACCTATGAAATGGGAGAAAGTTTTTGCAAATGAGGCGACCGGCAAGGGCTTAATCTCCAAAATATACAAACAGGGCTTCCCTGGTGGCGCAGTGGTTGGGAGTCCACCTGTCGATGCAGGGGACGGCGGTTCGTGCCCCGGTCTGGGAGGATCCCGCATGCTGTGGAGCGGCTGGGCCCGTGAGCCATGGCCGCTGGGCCTGCACGTCCGGAGCCTGTGCTCCGCAACGGGAGAGGCCGCGGCGGTGAGAGGCCTGCATACCGCAAAATATACAAACAGCTCATACAACTCAATACAAAAAAAACAAACCACCCAATCAAAAACTGGGCAGAAGACCTAAATAGACATTTCTCCTAAGAAGACATACAGATGGCCAATAGGCACATAAAAAGATGCTCAACATCACTTATTATTAGAGAAATGCAAATCAAAACTACAAGGAGGTTTCACCATACACCGGTCAGAATGGCCATCATTAAAAAGTCTACAAATAACAAATGCTGGAGAGGGTGTGGAGAAAAAGGAACCCTCCTACACTGTTGATGGGAAGGTAAACTGGTGTAGCTACTATGGAAAACAGTATGGAACTTCCTCAGAAAACTAAAAATAGAATTACCATATGATCCAGCAATTCCACTGCTGGGCATATATCCAGACAAAACTCTAATCCAAAAAGATACATGCACCCCTACGTTCACAGCAGCACTATTTACAAAAGCCAAGACATAGAAACGACCTAAATGTCCACTGCCAGATGAATGGATAAAGAAGATGTGGTACATATATACAATAGAATACTACTCAGCCATAAAGAAGAACGAAATAACGCCAATTGTAGCAACATGGATGCAACTAGAGATTACCATACTAAGTGAAGTAAGTCGAGAAAGACAAACTCCGTATGATACCACTTATATGTGGAATCTAAAAAATGACACAAATGACCATATCTACAAAACGGAAACAGACTCCCAGACGTAGAGAACGGACTTGTGGTTGCCAAGGGGGAGGGGGGTGCGAGAGGGATGGATGGGGAGTTTGGAACTAGTACATATAGAATGGATAAACAACAAGGTCCTACTGTATAGCACAGAGAACTATATCCAATATCCTGGGATAAACCGTAATGGAAAAGAATATACAAAAGAATGTATGTATGTATATATAGATAGATAGATAGATGTATAACTGAGTCACTTTGCTGTACAGCAGAAATCAACACAACATTGTAAATCAACTATACTTCAATTAAAAAATAATAAAAGATTTTTAAAAAGAGAAAATAACCACTACCTGCCTTTGAACTGTGAACTCAGAGTAAAGTTTCTGAGTTTGCAAACGAACTTCTCCGTTGGATAAGGTTTCTCCCTGCAGTGGAGCAGATGGACCCGGTTCCCTAGGGTCCCTCTTGGGCCCTGCTCCCCGGCAGTGCCTCGTGCGGACAGCAGAGGGCAGCATCGCCGCGCTGGCTCAGCCCCCGCGCAGGGCGGGGCCGGATTAAGAGCAGCGCCTGCCTTTCCACAGTGATTCTTGGTTAGTCTGGCTCCGCCTCCTCCTCCGGAGGGGCTGTGAGCCAATTAGGGAGAAAGTGATGCTGGGGAAGGCCCCTTGGTGATGCCAGAACCGGCCCGAGTACAGGAAGCTCTAGGACAGGGTCTAGTACACGGTCAGTGCCCGGTAAAGACGGGCTCTGATTAGGGTTGCCTGGGAAATAAAGGCCGTGCGCCCCTGTGGTGACAGCCACCGGCACTGGGCCAGGCGCCTGGCGGGGGACTCAGCCAGACCCACGAGACCCGCAGACCTGTTCACCCCTCCCCCTGCCCGCGACTCACCTTGTACCTGTCCACGAGCTTGAAGCCCAGGATGTGCTGCAGCTTCCGAAGGCAGATGGGGCAGAGGTCCGGGGGCCGCCGCAGGGCCTCGTCCAGGCTGAGGGTGCCCTGCATGAGGCAGCGGAGCCAGCGGCAGTTCCCCAGGCCCAGGAGGTGGCAGAGCTCGTGGCACGTGACCTGAGGGAGAAGGTCCCCACCGCCTTGCATCCTGGAGCCCGCCACCCGCCGATCCCCGGGACCCCTGGGTGCGGGGAGAAAGGCAAGCTGGTGTGGTCAGCTCTGGGGGCCTCAGAGCATGGAGGTTGGGTGTCAGACAGACGAGGGCTCAAATCCCAACCCTGCCCCTTGAGAGCTGTGTGACCTTGGACAAAGCACTTGGCGTTTCTGAGCCTAAGTGGCCATAGTCCCTGAAGTGAAGGATGGTCCTCAGCACCGTGCGGACGGGACAGCGTAACTGGCTGGACCCAGGGCTCGATGGCTGTCCACTCACGCCCTTCCGTCTGATTCCACACCCTAGCATCTTCCTGGAGCTCGCCAGAACCCCCAGCAGCCCCTCCTCTTCCTGTCCCCCGTCTCCTCCCGCCACCTGGGCAGCACCCCAACACCCACCTTGCAGCACTGGACCATCCCCAGGGCGCTGAAGCACACGGTCCGGCCTCTGTCCTGCAGGGGTGCCTCGGGGACCAGGTCAGGGGTGCTGGGCCCCCGCTGCAGGGATTCCCCCGAGAACCGCGCAAAGCTGCAGACGCCCACTTCTGGGGAGAGGCAGAGAAGCGGAGGCGCCAGGAGTGGCCTCAGCTCAGGGGGCCCACGGGCAAAGCCACCCTCCTCAGGATGCACAGGTCCTAAAGGCCCCGCCCTGCCAGCGTGTTTGCCAGGCAGACAGCCCCTGGCCCAGGAGGGGCGAGAACTGGGGCTGCAGGTTCAAGAGAGCATTTCCATATATGACCATTCCTCCCCCAGGAGGGGTTCTGGGAGAAGCAGCGAGGGGATGACGTCCCCACGTGTTCCAGGCCCTGTACCCAACCCTCAGGGCTGAGGCAGGAGGCCCCCAGGTGCCGGCTCACCGTGCCCCGGAAGGAACGTGCCGAAGGTGAAGGTCCAGGCCTCGCGGGGGTACAGGTCGGACAGCGTGAGGCCCAGCACGCATAACGCATCGCCCGGTTTGCTGCTCTTCAGGAAGGACAGGATGCCGTCTGCGGGGACAGGGCCAGAGCGGGCAGTGAGGAGGCGGCTGGCGCCCCTCTCCGGGCCCATCCCCCGCTTCGTCTGCCTGGGACCAACTCGTCCCGCAGTCGGACGCAAGCTAGTGACATTCCAGGAAAAACTCAGCAGCCAAGCTGCACCGTGTGAAGCGGGGGCTCCGGGCCTGGGCCTCGGGGGGAAGAAAGAACTCAGGTTTGGAAAGGGTAGTCCAAGTGGGGACACCAAAAAGGCCGCCGGGCCAATGAGACCGCCGTTCGTGGGAAGAGCCGTCGCAGCCTCGGGCAGCTGACTGATGGCCCCGAAGACGTGGCATCGCATCCCCGGGACCTGTGTGTGTGCTCCTCACCTGGCGGAAGCGAGCAGATGGGATTAAATTAAAGGTCTCCCAGTGGGAAGGTGATTCTGGATTACCCAGCTGGACCCGATGGAATCACCAGGGTCCTCCCGAGAGCAGGCAGGAGGGTCAGAGAGAGCTGAAGGGGCCACAGTGCCGGCTCTGGAGGAGGAGGGGCTGCAAGGTCACATTTCACCTGAAATGTGACCTTACTTGGGGACAGGGTTTGCAGATGTAATCAAGTTAAGGTGAGGTCAGTAGGGTGGGCCTAATCCAATTCGCCTGGGGTCCTTCTAAGAGGAGAAGCCACACAAGCTACGTGATGATGGAGGCCGAGGCTGGACCAAGGACCGCCGGCCGCCACCAGGGGTGGAGGAGGTGAGGAAGGGTCCCCCGGAGCGTTCACGGGGGACAGGGCCGGCCAACACCTTGGTCTCGGGATTCTGGTCTCCGGACCGCGAGATAACACACTTCTGTGTTTTAAGCCTCCCAGTTTGTGGTGCTTCCTTACAGCGGCCGCAGGAAACGAACACAGCCATCTGAACCACGTATCTGACCACGGGAATCCAGCCTCTCATAGCCTCTGCACGCCACCTGCTGGGTGAGCCCTCCCGGGCCCCCTTCCTTCCCAGTGGCCCACGAAGCGGGGGAAAGAGCAGTCCTTTCAGCAGTCAGCAGAGATGGACACCCGGACCCCAGCACCACAGCCCCTGGGGCAGCTGGACAGATGCTGGGTTTCCCCCGAGTCGCGCGGAAGCAACGGCAGGCGTGGTGGCGCCGCACGGGGCAGGAGCGGCGGGGCCCAGGCCGGCCATTGCTCCTCGGGCCCCGCTTAGACCCTCGGGGGGGCGGGGGAGGGCTGTGCCCAGCGAGGGACCGAGGCTGCAGTCTGGGACAGAGAAAGGGGCACGCCACCGTTGGGACGGCACCCACCTGGCCAGTAGTCCCTGTCAGCCCCAGAAACTCAACGCCGGCTGTAACAGCGCACTACCTGCCGCTACAAGATAACCAGACAAGCCGAGTGAAACACAAAGAACAGCTTCTTAGGGCATCGAAGATGGGGGACGGGTGGCTACAGGAGGGCACGGAGGAGGGCTTGGGGGGCGAGGCAAGCTGTTCTACACACTCTTACGGTGATGGCTACGTGATGTGTGTGGGGGGGTCAGGACTCAGAACGGTTACACCCAGAAGGAATAACTTCTCTATATGTAAATTATGCCTCAATAAACAGGACTTTTAAAACACCAGAGACCTACTGAGAAACTAGAAACAGGGAGAAGATTAGAATCCCAAGAGATGAAGCTGAGCTGTTTCTGAGACGGTGGATGGGAAGGTGACCCTTATGACACAGCCCCTGCTCCGCCTGCTACCCCAAAGGGCCGCACCCAGGGAGAGGAAGTCTGTACTCCTGGGGTCATCAGGGTGGCCCAGACCGTCAGCTCCCTTAGGTGGCTGGCCAAGGAGAAATAAAATCCTCTCGCAGAAAAACTACATCATCCCAGGCCACAAATTCTTCTAAAAGTTAAACTAATTTTTCACATAGGACGTCCAGCTAACAATCAAAAATAAGACACACAATGAGGCAAAATAACCAAGACAGAATTAGCGGAAAGAGCAACACGGGTGCTCGAAATGCTGGACTCACAGACACAGATTATAAAGCAGCTATGCTCATAGATATAAATGCTAAATGTAATTTTAGCCGGGAATTGGGAATGATGAAAAAAGTGACACTGGGACTTCCCTGGCAGTCCAGTGGTTAAGACTCTGAGCCCCCAATGCAGGGGGCCCAGGTTCCATCCCTGGCCAGGGAACTAGATCCCACATGCATGCCGCAACTAAGAGTTCACATGCCATAACTAAGGAGCCCGCGTGCTGCAACTAAGGAGCCCTCGAGCCACGATTAAGGAGCCTGCCTGTTGCAACTAAGACCTGGCACAACCAAATAAATAAATAAATAAATTTTAAAATTTTTTTTAAAAAGTGACACTGCTGCATCAAAAAGAATAAAATACCTAGAAATAAACCTACCTAAGGAGGCAGAAAACCTGTACTCGGAAAACTGTAAGACACTGATGAAAGATCCTGGGACAAGATGACAGAGTAGAAGGACCTTGAGCTCACTTCTCACGAGCACACCAAGAAATCACAACTAAGTGCTGAACGACCATCAGTAAAAAAGATTGGAACCTTCCAAAAAAGATATTCCACATCCAAAGACATAAAGAAGAAACCCAAAGAGACAGTAGAAGGAGCACATTCACAATATAATCAAATCCCATACCCCACAGGTGGGTGACCCGCAGACTGGAGAACAATTATATCACAGAAGTTCTCCCACAGGAGTGAGAGTTCTGAGCCCCACACCAGTCTCCCCAGCCTAGGGGTCCGGCATTGGGAGGAGGAGCCCCAGAGCATCTGGCTTTGAAGGCCAGTGGGGCTTGAGTGCAGGAGCTCCACAGGACTGGGGAAACAGAGATTCCTTCCTCTCTTGGAGGATGCACACAAGGTCTTGTGTGTACCAGGACCCAGGGCGAAAGCAGTGACTTCATAGGAACCTGGGCTAGGCCAACCTGCTGGTCTTGGTGGGTTTCCAGGGGAGGCCGGGGGCAGCTATGGCTCACTGTGGGTCCAAGGACACTGGTGGTGGAGATACTGGGGGATATTCATCAGTGTGAGCCCTCCTGGAGGCTGCCATGTTAGCACCAAGACCTGGCCCCACCCATCGACATGCTCCAGAGTGGGGGCGCCTCAGGTAAAACAACCAACAGGGCGAGAACACAACCCACCCATCAGCAAACCGGCTTCCAAAGACTCGCTGAGTCCACGGCCACCTCTAGACACACCCCTTGACACGGCCCTGCTCACCAGAGGACCAGGACCCAGCTCCATCCACCAGTGGGCAGGCACCAGCCACTCCCACCAGAAGCCTGCACACAACTGATAAACCTTTAGCCAGACTCATCAAGAAAAAAAGGGAGAGTGCCCAGATCAATAAAATTAGAAATGAAAAGGAAGTTACAACCAACACCACAGAAATACAAAGAACCATACACAAAAATCTGTTACATTCCTATACAGTAACAATGAAAGCTCAGAAAGAGAAATTAAGGAAACAATCCCATTTTCCATAGCATCAAAAAGAATAAAATACCTAGGAATAAACCTACCTAAGGAGGCGAAAGACCTATCCTCTGAAAACTATAAGATGCTGATGAAAGAAATCAAAGATGACACAGACAGAAAAACATACCATGTTCTTGGATCAGAAAAATCGATATGGTCAAAATGACCATACTACCCAAAGCAGCCTACAGATTCAATGCAATCCCTATCAAATTACCAAAGACATTTTTCACAGAACTAGAAAAGAATTTTTTAATTTTTATGGAATCACGAAAGACCCCCGAACAGCCAAAGCAATCTTACGAAAGAAAAACAGAGCTGGAGGAATCAGGCTCCCTGACTTCAGACTATACTACAAAGCTACAGTAATCAAAACAGCATGGTTCTAACAAAAAAACAGAAATGTAAGAAAAGATACTATAGAATTCCTAGAGGAAAGCATAAATCATAGCAATATTTTTTTGGATCTGTCTCCTAAGGCAAAGAAAACAAAAGCAAAACTAAACAAACAGGGCCTAATTAAACTTAAAAGTTTTGCAGAGCAAAGAAAACCATAAACAAAACGAAAAGACAACCTACAGAATGGGAGAAAATATTTGCAAATTATGCAACTGACAAGACATTAATCTCCAAGTAGTTCACACAAATAGTTCATAGAGCTCAATATAAAAAAAAAAGAACCCAATCGAAAAATGGGCAGAAGATCTAAATAGACATTTCTCCAAAGAAAACATACAGATGGCCAAAAGGCACATGAAAAGATGCTCAACATCACTAATTATTAGAGAAATGCAAATCAAAACTACAATGAAGTATCACCTCACCAGTCAGAATGGCCATCATCAAAAAGTCTACAAATAATAAATGCTGGAGAGGGTGTGAAGAAAAAGGAACCCTCCTACACTCTTGGTGGGAATGTAAATTGGTGCATCTCCTATGGAAAACAACATGGAGCTTCCTTAAAAAACTAAAAATAGAGCTATCATATGATCCTACATTCCCACTCCTGGGCATGTATCCAGAGAAAACCGTAATTTGAAAGGATACATGCACTTCACTGTTCATTGCAGCACTATTTACAATAGCCAAGACATGGAAGCAACATAAATGTCCATCAACAGATGAATGGATAAAGAAAGGAGATGTGGTATATTCATACATGGAATATTATTCAGCCATAAGAAAGAATGAAATAATACCATTTCAGCAACATGGATGGACCTACAGATTATCATACTAAGTGAAGTAAATCAGAGAAAGACAAATATCATATGATATTGCTTATATGTGGAATCTTAAAAAAAATGATACAAATGAACTTATATACAAAACAGAAACATAGAAAACAAACTTATGGTTACCAAAGGGGAAGGGTGGGAGGGATAAATTAGGAGTTTGAGATTAACATATACACACTACTATATATAAAGTAAGTAACCAAAAAGGACCTGCTGTATAGCCCAGGGAACTATACTCAATATTTTGTAATAACTTATAAGGGAAAAGAATCTGAAAAAAATAGATATATATGTATGTATAAATGAATCACTTTGTTATATACCTGAAACTAGCACAACATTGTAAATCAACTATACTTCAATTAAAAAAAAAAACCAGTGAGAGAATAATGAAGCCAAAAATAAAAATAAATAAATAAATGTTAAACTACCCTCACGTTCCTGGAATAAATACAAGTGAATTATAATGTATTTTACATATTTCTAGATTTGATTTGCTAATATTTTACATTAGAGTTCTTATTATATGAGAAATTGGTTTCCAATTTTCCTTACTAATAATGTCTGTAAAATTTTGGTATCAATATCTTGCTGTTCGTATTGAAAAGAATGCAAAGTGTTTCTACTTTGTCTCTCTTTCGGAAGAACAAAAAAGGCACTGACGAAAGAAATTGAAGATGACACAAACAGATGGAAAGATATAACCATGTTCTTGGATTGGAAAAATCAATATTGTTAAAATGACCATACTACCCAAAGCAATCTACAGATTCAAAGCAATCCCTATCAAATTACCAATGGCATTTTTTTCACAGTACTGGAACAAATAATTTTAGAATTTGTATGGAAACAAAAAAGACCCCAAACAGCCAAAGCTATCTTGAGAAAGAAAAACAGAGCTGGAGGTATCACACTCCCTGAATTCAGGCTATATTACAAAGCTACAGTAATCAAAACAGTATGGGGGACTTCCCTGGTGGTGCAGTGGTTAAGAATCCACCTGCCAGTGCAGGGGACAAGTTCGAGCCCTGGTCTGGGAAGATCCCACATGCCGCAGAGCAACTAAGCCCATGCACCACAACTACTGAGACTGCACTCTAGAACCTGCGAGCCACAACTACTGAGCCTGTGTGCCACAACTGCTGAAGCCCATATGCCTAAAGCCTGTGCTCAACAACAAGAGAAGCCACCACAGTGAAAAGCACACGCACCGCAGCGAAGAGTGGCCCCCACGTGCTGCAAATAGAGAAAGCCCATGCGCAGCAACAAGGACCCAACGCAGCCAAAAGTAAATAAATAAAAACAGTATGGTACTGGCGCAAAAACAGAAATACAGATCAATGACAGAAAAGATAGAAAGCCCAGAAATAAACCCATGTACTTATGGTCAATTAATCTATGACAAAGGAGGCAAGAATATACAATGGAGAAAAGACAGTCTCTTCAATAAGTGGTGCTGGGAAAGCTGGATGGCTACATGTAAAGAATGAAATTAGAACATTCTCTAACACCATATACAAAAATAAACTCGAAATGGATTAAAGACCTAAATGTAAGACTGGATGCTGTAAAACTCCTAGAGGAAAACACAGGCAGAACACTCTTTGACAGAAATAGTAGCAATATTTTTTGGATCTGCCTCCTAAAACAAAAATAAACAAAAATAAACAAACAGGGACTAATTAAACTTAAAAGCTTTTGCTCAGCAAAGGAAACCATTGACAAAATGAAAAGACAACCTACACAATGGGAGAAAATATTTGCAAATGATATGACCAATAGGGGTTAATATCCAAAATATATAAACAAGTCATACAATTCAACATCAAAAAAACAAACAATCTGATTAAAAAATAGGCAGAAGAACTGAATAGACATTTTTCCAAAGAGGAAATGGAGATGACCAACAGGCACATGAAAAGATGCTCAACATCACTAATCATCAGGGAAATGCAAATCAAAACCACAACGAGGTATCACCTCACACCTCTCAGAATGGCCATCATTAAAAAGAACACAAATAACAAGTGTTGTCTAGGATGTGGAGAAAGGGGAACCCTCGTACACTGTTGGTGAGAACGTAAACTGGTGCAGCCACTGTGGAAGAAAACAGTATGGAGGTTTCTCAAAAAACTAAAAATAGAGCTACCATGTGATCTAGCGATCCCACTCCTGGGTATACATCCAAAAAAACCCAAAACATGAGGCCCAGTGTTTATAGCAGCATTATTTACAGTTTCCAAGATATGGAAGCAACCTAAATGTCCATCGACAGATGAAGGGATAAAGAAGATGTGGTGTATATACATACATACACACACACACACACACACACAAAATGGACTACTACTCAGCCATAAACAAAAATTAAATATTGCCATTTGCAGCAACATGGATGGACTTGGAGAGCATTTTGCTAAGTGAAATAAGTCAGAGAAAGACAAATACTATATGATATCACTTGTATGTGGAATCTAAAAAAATATAACAAAAAGAAACACACTCACTGATATAGAGAACAAACTGGTGGTTACCAGTGGGGAGAGGGAAGGGAGGAGGGCAATATAGGGGGAGGGGAGTAAGAAGTACAAACTATTAGGTGTAAAATAAGCTACAAGCATATACTGTACAACACAGCAAATATAGCCAATATTTTATAACTATAAATGGAGTATAACCTTTAAAAATTATGAATCACTATATTGTATGCCTATAACTTTAAAAATTATGAATCACTATATTGTATGCCTATAACTTATATAATATTGTACAGCAATTATACTTCCATAAAATTTTTAAAAAGTGACACTGCTAATTTGAAAATCCACTAAAAACTATAGAACTGAAAAATATAACTGAAATTTGGAACTCTGTCTATGGGTTTAATAGCATATTAGGTGCAGCTAGAGATAGAATTAGTTAACTGGAGGGTGAGAATAAAACTGGGATGAAATACAAGGAAAGGGGAAGAGAGTAAGGAGGATGAACATGCATCCCATTGGAGTCCTCAATGGGGGAAAGAATGAGGCAGAGGCAGTATTGGAAGAAAGATCATGGCTGAGAATTTCCCACAACTAATGGAAGACATCAGTCCACTCATCCCAGATCCAACATCAGCCAGAGACAGAGCCCCAGCCCTTTCCTGGGGACCTCCCTACACTTGAGTCTGGGTCTGCTGTACATCTGAGAGCCCCCAGTTCCTCTACGCCTCTCAACCCAGCCTCATTCTCCAGCTGCCAGTGACCCACCGGGGAATGATGGGGTCAGAGAGCTTTGTAAAGACAAAAAGCTAGAGGGGCCTTAGAAGGCTGCGGCACCTGCTGTGTGCCCTTGAGTTTTCCTGCGGACAGAGGGCTGTGTGGTCCAGTCTCCAGACGCTTCTGAGCGGGGAAGGGAACCCTTGCCTCAGTCTTCCTTTTCTAAAGGCTGGGAAATAGATATTCCCTCCCCCAAGAAAAGCAGGGGGATTCCTTCCTTCTCCTAAGCTCCTCCCTCCCACATTTTGCCTCCAAAAAGGGCTTTTTGCCAAGCGGCGGACGCCTGCCCTTGCGCTGGCCTGACCTGTGCCCACACCACACGCACTCACCTGTGTGGAGCTGGAGCCTGTCAGAGTCCTGACTGGGACGTGATGAGCAGTGGATGGACGCAGCCGCCACCGATGGCAGGCACCTGACCTGCAGGCCCAGGAAGAAGGCCTCTGTGCAGCTCCGCAGGTGGTCCAGGAGCGCGCCACCCGCCGGCCCCTCACTCAGATCTGGGGACGGAGCGGTGCCGTCAGGCCCCCTGCCCGCTCCTCGGAGCCCCCACCTGCCTGTGCCCAGCACCCTGGACACGGACCAAGGCTGGAAGCCAGGAGACCTGCGGGAAAGTGGCTGCAGTGTCCCCAGGCCAGCGGCTTGCCCAGGAGGTGATTAGAAATGCAGGTGCCCAGGCCCACCCCAGATCTCTGGAACCAGAACCCGCATTTTAACAAGATGAGCTGTCAGCGGGGAGACAACGTGGATGGTTTGGGAGTTTGGAAGCAGAATCTACAGACAGAGATGGCCGACTGGCCGGGGGCAGTGGAACAGGAGGGGTGCCTGCAGGCCTCTGGTCCTCAGGGGCAGGAGGGCGGGTAATGAGCCTGCGTGCGGCAAGGTCTGCCTTGGCGTGCAGAGCCAATGGCCCGCCCGCTCACCCCCAGCACCTGGCCAGCAAGGCCCGGAGAGCCTGGCCGAGGCATCTCGGCCCTTGGTCCACGCACAGCCCCACACCTGGTGTCCCCAGTCTGAGCGCTGGAGGACCAGGCGGGAGTCCCCGCGTCCCCGCCAGGCCCTGCCAGTGTCTCCAAGTACAGCTTCGGGGTTAAGAGCAGGACGCTGGGGTCAAATCCTGCCTCTGCCAATCACCAGCTCTGTGACTTCCCCTCCCAGCCTCAGTGTCCTAACCCATGAAGCGGGGTGACCCTGACCCCAGCACCCTGCACCACAGAGGAAGCAGCCAGTACAGTGCCTAGGACAGCGCTGGCTCCAACAGGGCAGGGCCAGGACGGCACAGGTGGGTGAGGTGGCACCCGCGGGTAGAACAGGGCAGTGAGCTGCCCGAGGGGTCCCAAGGCCCTGGGCTTTCTGAACAGTGTGGAGCTGGGGTGAGGGGAGAGCTGACCCAAATCCCAAGCACACCAGCACATCCCCCTTCACATCAGGTCCTGCCTGGGGTCCGGGCACAGACATCCCCACCTCATGCTAGACCTAGGCCCTCGCCACCTGCCCCGGGGTGTCCTGATGGCCCAGGATGCCACCCTCCAGCTCACCACCACTGCTGCCCCACGGGCTGCGGGTGCCCATGCCCGCCGGTACCCACGGGCCGCAGGTACCTATGGGCTGCAGGTAAATGTGCTTCCGAGCCAGGCTCTGCTTCCGGGGCGCCAGGGCAGCGTGGAAGGTCTCGAAGTCCTCGGGCGCCTCCGGGCGGCTGAGGAGCCAGTCGAAAGCCGTGCGGATGAGCAGCGTGCGGAAGAACGTCCTCCGGGGGTTGTAGGCCTCGGCCAGGAAGAGCCGCTCGGCTGGGGAGAAGGTGGACGCGTAGAGCTGCCGCAGGGCCGGGTCGGTGGACAGCAGCGCATCCTTCAGGGCCCGGGGGCCGAAGCTGAACTCCTGGGCCGGCCGGCACTGCAGCATGACGGGCCTGGCCACGCCGGGGAGGCCCCACAGCCGCCCATGCACCGCCCAGAGCCTGGCCACCAGCTCATCCACGGCCTTCCCTCGGGCCGAGTGCGACGGCCACGTGGGCTCCCGGCACGTGGACCAGAGGCCGAGGGCCTGTGAGGCCCAGCTCCGCCTGGCGTCGGACCTCCTTGGCAGCAGCAAGCGGCTCGGACGCCCTCCGGCCCGTCGGCACCTGCGGGGAGACGCCCGGCTGAGCCTCCGGCCGTTCTCAGGCCCGGGGAAGGGGCTCTGTGGGGAGGAACGCACCCTCCAGGACACGGCACCTGCACCCAGCCAGGCCAGAAACGCCGTTTTCTCCTCTTCTCGGGGGCCGGGTCTTTAACCAGCACCGAGTGTGGGGAAGCATCCTCCCTCCCCCAAAGCAGGGATGCGGTTTCCATAGAACCCTGGTGAGGACAGCGCGACTCGCCCCTTCCCAGCCCTCAGGAGGGAGGGCGCGCTGGCAGTGAGACCCCCCACCCTTGTGCTGAGCACCCACAAAGCCAGAGGCCCCTCCACCGGGAAACCAGCCACCCCTGAGCCCCCTGTGGTCACCCCACCGCCTGGGCCACCTCAGCACCTGCAGCCACCGGCTTTCCCAGCAAGGGCCCCGTGGGCCTGCAGATGAAGCCGCGCTGCCCGAGTCCGCGTGGCCAGGCCAGCCAGGGGAAGGAAAGCAAGCCCCACAGTGCTGGCTGCAGAAGTTTCCTAGCACAGGCGAGGGGTAGGCACACGTGCCGACCACGGAAGCGTCACTAGGGAGACGTGGGGAAGCAACAAAGGGGGAGGCCAGGCAGGGAGGGGAGACACGGCGGGGCGGGGGGACAGATGGGCGGGGAGAACGGTGACAATGTCACTTCACAAAGTGGGGTTTTCCTCCCGACGCAGAAGCAGGGTCTGGCTGGCGCATCGCATCCCGGGTTCATCAGAAACAACGCGCCCTCCCACCGCACACCCTGAAAAGCTACCGGGAGGGGATTGGCTGCTGTGGGCTTGACTGTGTCTCGGAGGGGGAGGCGACGGAAGGAACAAGCCACAGAAGAGAAGATGCACAAAGTAACAGATCAGGACCAAGGAGAACAGCGCTCCGGCGGGTCCCTGATTTAGAGAGTCACGCAGACGCGCAAACCCGTCTCTGCAGAACACAAAGTCGCGAGGCCGGGAGCGGCCAAACTGGAGAAACAGCAACGGCCTTGTTTTTGTGGGAAGAATAAAGACACGAGGCTGTACTCCTTTTAACTAACCTCAGTTTAAAACGTTCATCCAGAAAATAAAGGCATATATGCATATATGTGTGTGTGCATATATGTACACGTAGACATATACACGTATATTCATAAAGGGGGGAGACTGGGCGCGTGTATAATTTATAAATCTTCCTCCAGAAAATTATACACACGTGATTTTTTTCCAGGGATATTATGTACATACACACATACATACACACATGGGTGTGTCTTTTCAGTTAATTGCTGGCTTAGATGAAGGGAAAGGAGCCAGGATTGAACACCTACTGAGATTCCTGCCAGCAGAGAGCTTTAAGCATTTCTGGCTGCATATATACTTCACCGATTTACAACCAATTGTGTGTGCAATCTTACATCCTCTTGACTTGGTATATTACGAGTGCTTTCCCAAATCCTTAAACAGTCTATTAAAAAATGCCATTTTTAATGGCTGGACAAAAACGCCACAGTGAACATCTTCGCGTATGGCTCTGTGTTTCCATTTCCTCAGGAGAGATTCCCAGAAGATACTGTGTGTGGATGTTTAAAGAATCTCGATTTGAAGGGATTTCCCTGGTGTCCAGTGGCTAAGACTCTGCACTGCCAATGCAGGGGGCGCAGGTTCGATCCCTGGTTGGGGAACTGAGATCCCACAGGCTACACAGCACAGCCAAAAGATTAAAAAAAAAAAAAAAAATCTCGGTGTGTATAGCCAAATTGTGATTTGTATAAATTGTGCTTTTGTGCAAAAGCGATTTGTATTTGCTTTCCAGAAAGGCCACACCAAGTGGCAACCCCACAGCGCCCCGGATTTCTAAGTAGTCAGCAGCCAATAAAACCCAAGAGCACTGAATACCCCGCTGATTCCAGGCGGGGCTCTAACACCCAGGGAGGCGGGACAGTTATTCTCATTTTCAAGAGGGTGAAACTGAGGCAGAGAGTAAGGTTAAAACTAGCTTAATCAGAGCCACGCAGCACATGAGAATCAGAGGTGGGCTTGGAACACACCGATTGTCAAGGAGCCCCGTGTCCATCCACCTTCTCAGGACCCCTGCCCAGACCCCCGTCCCTGCCGCCAGACACTAGGGCGAAACTGACAGGCTGCAGTGGGACGAACAACCTGCTCCCGGGCTGTCGGGAAGAACGCCAGCCTCTTGAGAAGCACATCACAGGCCGAGCACGGAAGGGCCGCGGCGGCGAGTTCTCCAGGAGCCCAGACCACGTGCCCGGAGGCCCCAGTGAGGACTGTGTGACCAGAAGGACATGATCAACATTTCCAAGGGGGGCGGGTGGGCAGGGTCCCGGCGCAGGAGCCCCTGTGGCTCCCTTCCTTCCCGGCCCCGACAGTCCCCGGGTCCCTGGCCTCGCGGAGCTGGAATGCTAGAGGTTTAGGCGGACCATGAAAGGCAAGAAGAATACACACTGTCTAACGTGTTAGGTGATTAATGGCACCTGAAGAGGAGAAGGCCGATCAGGGCATGGGGTCAGGAGGGCCAGGGCTGCACTGCCTTCTTCCAGAGGGTGACCAGAGCGGCTTCACTGAGAAGCTGGGCAGACTGGCAGGAGGGAGCCGGGCAGGGGGGCTGCCGAGTGGAGGGGCATGTGCAAGGGCCCCGCTGCACACACACAGCGCACACAGGCGGGTGCAGGGGCAGCGGGGAGGCCGGCGTGGTTCTGGGGGGGGAGGGGGGAGAGGGAGGGAGGGAGGCAGGGCCACGTCGTACAGCCTCCAAGCCGTGTGTTCCCCGAGCTCTGGCCTTCCCCACCCCCGGGGCGAGGAGAAGGGGCTGACATGAGCAGCGTGAGGCTGCAAGCCGGGCTCTAGGAGCTCCCCCCCCACCCCCGGTGGCCTGGATGTGAAGGCAGACCCTCCAGGAAGCTTCAGGCGTGCGTCGTGGGCCACAGGGACCCGGGCGCTCCGGCAACCCTGAGGAGGGAGCGCCCTGAAGGCCAGCCGGGGCTCTGACCTGCACTTGGCCCTGTGCCCTTCAATCCCCCGGGCCTCAGCCCGCTTCCACCTGTCTCCCCTGCCCTGAGCGAGGCTGGACCCAGCAGAGAGGAGGTGCTAGCTACAGTCCAAGGTCCACCCTGAGCCCCGGGAGCGGCCTTGAGCGCCAACACCGACACCGTGGGCATCTCACCAACTTATTTTTGTTTCGAAATGCAGCCCACGGGACCCCGGTACCTGCTCTGGGCTCTCCCTCCCCAGACCCTCCGCTCACCAGCACCCTCCCACAGCGAGCTGGAGGCTTCTCGTACCGCTACAGCATTCCCTGCTGTCACAGCCAGCTCAGAATTATTCTTTCTGTAATTGGGAGTGGCCTGTAAATTGCTCCTCTGGGGCCGCGGGGGCCTTCCAGACGCCCAGGAGGTCTGTGTCACAGCTTTGCTAAGGAGGTGAGAGTGAGACAGACACCGACGTCCGAGGACATCCCTCCTCACAGGTCCACCATCTTGACCCAGCACCTCCTCTGAACCCACAACTTCCTGAAACACAGCTGTTAGCATCCGCATGTCTTATAGGCAAGGCCATGGAGGCTCAGAGAGGCGAGGCCACTTGCCCAGGGTTGCACAGCTCACCAGGATTCAGACACAGTACTCCTGACTCCCGACAGAGAAGTAAGGCAGACTATAAAAGGCAATAAAAATAAATATTGTCTAGTGTCACTCTGGGCCTCATGTGCAGGACCTTCTCCCACCCCCGAAGAGTCTTTCCTGCCAGCACCCACTGTCCCTTACCACCCACCGACCCCACTCAGGGCCTTCACTGCCAGCAAACACCTCAAAGCCAGGCAAAGCCTTGGGAAACGAAAAATGCCTACTTTTTACCAAAAGTTCCAGGGCCCTGGCACGTCCATCCCAGGAGTGACTTGGGCCCAAACTGTAAACCTCAGATGGCCCAGAGCCGGCCAGGTGCCTCTGGTCCTGTGCGCCACAGGGACCCGAGGCACAAGCGGTGTTTCCAAGGAGGCCGCAAGCATGTCCACCTTAGGGCCCGTCTGCACCGTTATGAGCCGTGTGGGATCCTAAGAGCTTTGGTTCATGCGGTTACATCGATCATATGCCACGTCTGAACTTAAAAACGAGAGCTGTGTGCAACACAAGGACACAAAGCACCGCCTCCACCAGCAGCGCCCACCTGACGCCACGGCTCGGTACTGCTGTGAGCGCTGCTGTGACCTGAGTGAGGGTCCCCGGAACACACCTGGAGAACCACCGTTTCACTCTGACGTCTCCCCCCGGGACAGCTGATTGCAGGCCCGCAGGGCCGTGTTGAGCACGCATGTGTCTGCAGCATCCAGTGGGAAAGACGGGCCTGGTGTGAGGCAGGGACGCCCAGAGCACCTGCCCCGGTGCAGAGCCTCTGGCCTAACAGCCACGCAGAAGCCCAAAGAGCTCGGAGGAAGTGGCCACCTTGGCCCCGGACCGGCGCGGGCTGGCGGGTCAAGGGGAGGCTCCAGGTTGGGCCCCAGGGTGTGTGACAGGTGTGTCCTGTCCATCCGCATGGGTTCCACTCTCTCCGGGGTCCGGCCATCTGTCTGCCCAGATAGCATTTCCTCTCAAGACGCCCGGGCGGCCACACTCTCTTCCTGGGTCACTCAGGGAAACCCTGACCCTTCGGTCCTGCCAGGTCATTTCTGCACAAGACCACCCCTCGTGCAGAAGCAGAAGCTGGACGTGGGCAGAGACCGAGGCTGAGCCCCAGGCCAGGGGGTGCCGAGCGAGGGAGCCGCAGCCAGAGCAGGGCCTTCCCGGCCCTCTCCGCGACCCGCCAGCCCGCTAATCTTGGCAACAATGAACGCTCTCCTCTGCCCATAACGTGGGGCAGCAGCTGCGGAGCACTGGACGCTGGCCTCGCGCCTGAGCCCTGCAGGCATCATCTCATTCAAGCCACACAACCCTGTGCCGCTGCAGGTGCTATTAACAGCGCCCATGTCTCAGGTGGGGAAACCGAGGCCAGGTCCAATCTCAGAGCCATGCCTCACACTGGAGCCAGAACTCTTAAAGTGCCAGTGGGCACAGAGAAGGTCTCACCGTCAGTACACGGTGGGATGTCTCTGCCCTGCCCCTGTTAACACTGGGACCGCGGCCAAATTTTTCAGCCCGCCCCCCCTCTCCCTGAGGCGACCACGTCCCCCTCACCTGTCCACTGTCCTGCCCAGAGGCCAGGGAAGGGCATGTTCTGGTACAGGCCGCTTCCACTCCCATGGGAGGGCCTGCTGCAGGAAGGGCAGGCGGCCGCAGACCCCTCAGCCCGGGCACCTGCTTCCCAATCCGACTGGACAGATGCCTCAGACTTTGGCAAGAAAGCACGCTCTGGTTCTTGTTATTCTGAATACGCTTCACAAAACATCCCGGCAGCTGCCTCGAGCTATTCACTACTGTCTGCCTTCTGAACAGCCCCACGCAGGAGGGATGTAAAGGGTTTGTGGCTTCACACTTCTCGGAGGTTTCCATCTGCTCAGAGGGGAACCGAGGGCGGCGATCACGGGGAGAGGGTCTCCGCGTCAGACCCCTGCTTCCTGTTGCAGGGCCCTCACCTCCCTGCCCTGGCTGCACCCTGACAGTTTCCTTTCCCACGACAGGCAGCGGAGGACCCAGCCTTCCCCTCTGACCCTGGCAGCATTCTCAAGTTTGGCACCGCTGTGGAAGCCCACACCCTGCTTTTCCGAGCTGGAGGTGTTCCTGGGAAACAGGAAGACAGCACTGGGCCGGCTTCTCCTCCAATACCTAGGTGGTCATGTGGCCCCCTTCCCCGCATCCCCAGGCTCTCTGGGGGCGTTCCATGCCCACCTGGACCGGCCAGGAAGTGCACTCTTCCCGTGCCTGGCCCTGGGCTCTCCCACAGCCTGTTTGCTCCCATCGCCAGGACGCAAAACAGCCCGCAGGTCGCCCTCCCGTGGGGAGCAGAAGGCCAGGAGGGGTCCCCGAGCCCCTTCCCTCGCCCGGCTCCCCTCTGCGGGCCCAGGCCGGGAAGTCTCGACTCTGGCGCGGAGCACAGAGCGCGGCACTGCACCAAACACTCCTCGGCACACCGGTCCCCGACACCCCACCTCCCGCTCCAGCGCGCCCTCCGTGTCCGCGCGCACCCCGCGCCCGAGCGCGCCTGCCGCCGCCAGGGCGTCCTCGGGGCTTGCGCGGCTGGACTCGGCGCTGCGGCGCGGCCAAGGCGTCCCGACCCGGGCCCTGCGCCCCGCTCGGTTCGGGGCACCGGCGTCGTCCCACCCAGCCCGCCAGTCTCCTCTCGGTCCCCGCCCTGGGTCCCCGCGCCCCTCGGCCTCCCCGCCGCACCCCTACCTCGCAGCCCCGGTCCTCCTCGCCGCGCGCCCGGGTCCTCCCCCGCACCCTCCGTCCTGCGGGCCGCGCACTCCGGTTCCTCCCCACCGTGCGCCCCCCCGTCCTCCCCGCTGCGCCCCTACCTCGCAGTTTGCGCCCTCGGGAGCCGGCAGAGGCGGTGCCAGGCGGGGGGGCAGCGCGGGCACGCGGCGTGGGCCACGGAAATCGGGGAGGTCTCCGCGTGACGTCAGCACCGAGGGGCCGGGACCGAGGCGGGACCCGGCGGAAAGTGTAACGCGCCGCCTGGCCGTGGGCGCCACACCCCCTCCTGCTGCTATGGGTGCATCACGCGCGGGCCACCAGTGGGCAGAGTGCTGGCAGGAGTCCCCGGTCCTCAGACATGAGCTCTGACCTCTGCCGACTCCTTGTAAAGCGCGCTGGCGACGCCCCTGACCCTCCCAGAAACACCTGGGGTAGAGGCGGGGCCTGAGACGCTAAAGCCAAAGCAGGTGAGAGAGGGAAAGCGGCGCTGCCCAGGTGAGAGAGGGAAAGCGGCGCTGCCCAGCTAAGGCCCTCAGGTCATACAGGTAACGAGAGCTGCCCAGGAAAGGGGCTGGCATCAGGGTCACCTCAGCACTGTGCGGGCACAGCTCCAGCACATGACACACAGCCCAGCCCTGTCGTCACTGGTTCCCCGGGAACTTCCCCTTCATTTGGCGGCCTCCCTATTAAGATGTAGTAATGATCTTCTTAGAAGTGTTTATACGCCAGGCACAATATACTAAATGCTTTACACGTGCTATCTCAAGTCTGGGAGTTAACTGTCCTTTTTGTCCCCATTTCACAGATGAATCTCTGAGGAGGCAGGGGAAGTGACAGGCCCGTCCAGACGGCAGGGCCGGGGCTGAGGACCCCCAGCGCCGGTGAGGGCTCTCTGCCAGGGGAGCAGCACGGGCTCTGTGCTCGGCACACGCTTGCAGCACGAACGCCGTGGGTCCTCAGAGAGGGTCCAGGCGGCCTTTATCCCCAGAGATGAAAGGCGGGCAGCCCTTGTCCACGGAGCTCCTACCACACGCTGTCTCCGGGTCCCCGTGTCCCCTGAGAAGGGCCCTGTGCTCCTGCCACCACGCTGCAAGGCCATCAGCCTGTGGCCCGCCTGCCATGTCTCCCGCCTCGAAGTCAGGATTTCGCTGTGCAGCTCCCTGGGGGCCGGCACGGCCGCGGGGACATCCCCACGTGGCGGGGCTGCTGCTGACGGAGGTGGAGGCGTTTGGCCCTCTGAGCCGCACCGTGCTCCTCTAGAGCAGCGTCCATCAGCTGCTGAGATACAGAGGGACGTGCCTGGGCCCTAGGAGGCTCGGCGGCCTCTGTGCTTTTCATCGTTCTCCTCAGGCCGCCGAGCGAGGGCAGGGGCAGCTGCTCAGGGTTCCCTCCTTCCTCCTCTCCACAGCTCAGCGCGGGGACCCACGGTGCACGGGGCCCTGTCCTGTGTCCTCACTCCTGACAGAGCATGCGGTTCAGGCCACAGGCCCCGTGGCCTTTCCTGCACCCCCTACACGGCTCCCCTTTCATCGGCACAGAGCCCAGGACCCCAGTGCAGAGGGGGAAGGTCTAGAAGGCAGGGTTGCGGGGGCTTCCTGAGAGCTGGAAGCTGCCCGAGTCTCTGTGACCCTGAGTGCCTTTCAGGGGGTTTCTGCTGTGCACCGCCCCCAGAAAACCTTGCCCGAGGACAGTCCTGTCTGGGAGGATTTTGCAAGGACTTCCCAGCAGCCCAGGGAGGTGTAAGAAGCGCCCGGGGCCACAGGGTCAGCGGTCAAACATCTGGGCTCTGGATCAGCTACTCAAGCTGCTGGACCAGGAAAAGTCACCCCTCGTCTTTGAGCTGTTTGCTCACAAGGTGTCAGTGATCCCTGTGGTGTCTGTGGAACCGGGCGGAGCGACGGGGGGGACCATGTTGGTCCCCATCTGACTGACACTCAGCCGCTCTCAGGCCACCTGCCCTGGAAGCGTTGGTCTGGGGAGCCCCGAGAGAGCCCCAGGACGCCTCCAGGCTGCCCATCCCAGAGGGAAGTGGGCAGTGCTCCAGCCATGAGTCACCTTGTCCCCTCCCGGGCTCTGGCCTGGTCCCACAGCAGAGAAGGCCTGGCACCGCCCACCCTCCCCCCAACCCCGCCCCCCGGCCTGCTCCCCATCGAGCTTCCCTAAGCAAGGGAGACTAGACAGCCCGCTGCTCCCTCCCCAGCCCCAGGGTCATCAGGCCTTCCTGACGGTGCACTGATGGCCGGCCGTTACAGGCAGATGCACAGAGCAGAGTGAGGGTCCCACCACCCACACAAGCTGAGCCGCGTGTCGCACCCCTGCTTCCTCCCACCTGTGAGACCCAGGCAGGCGGCTGTTAATTCAACAGCTGCTATTCTGGGCCCCGACTCTCCACTGGGCTCCAGGTTAGGACCAAGGAGGCGCAGCGAACAGGTGAGGGGGCACAGGCACCCCATGTCACGCCAGGGTCCCCTGGGTGGCTGGGAAGAATCTCCCGCCTCCTGGAGAAGCTTCCCCTGCACTCTGGGAGGTGAGGAACTGCCTGCCCGGCTTCCGTGAGGTCTCTGTCCCACTAGGGTCCTGTCTTGGGGGACAGGGCAGAGGGAGAGTCAGCCAGAGGGAGGGAGGGCTCAGTCTCAGGACATGCGCCTTGAGTGAGGGCCATTTGTCCCATCTCCAGGTCACAGTGGCTGGTCAGCATACTCCTGTCCAGTCCCCACAGCCAGCGGGATGAGGACGGTGCTCCTCCGCCCGGTGCCCCAAGACGGGAGAGGACCCCCAGCACAGGGAGGAGCCCGGCCATGAGGGCCGGCATTATCGCTCCGGCCCCAACGGGGAGACTTCCTCCAGCTGCCCTTTGCCTCTTTGGAACCCTTTATGATAAGGGCTTCCTTTGAGCCGAACGCTACCCCAGCTCTGGGCTGCCAGCTTCCAGGCCTTCCCGGCAGGGCCGCCCACCCCTGCCTGCCCAGCCTCATTCAGGAGAAATGCCCCCACGGATGGCTGAGGGATGTGTCACCATCATCCCTGGCACTGCAAGGGAATTCTGTTTAAGCCTTAAGAAATGATGCCACAACAATAGATGTCCATTGTAGAAGATTTGGAAAATTCTAAAAAACTTAAAAAAAAAGAAAGATCCCATAATCCAAGCATCAGGAGGTCACCTCTCTGCCTTTTTGTCAGACATCCTTCAAATAATTTTTCTCTCAACATGTAAATACAGTATTCTGTTCTGCCGGAGGCTTTGTCACATGACACCCTTCCCGGTCAATAGCCCAGAACTGGCGTCCTCATTGTGTTGTCTGCACTGTTTTGTTTCATGGAGGATTCACCTGGCTTGTGACACTTTGGGTTTTCCCAGTTTCTCACTATTTTACATGATACATATTATAAAAAATAATATATATGTAAAATAATGTATATATATAATATAAATAGTATATCTATATCTGTATCTATATCTATATCACTGTGATAATCTTGTTTTCATAAATCTTTGTTACACAGGTTTCTGATCTTCCCCCCTTAGGATAAATTCCTGCAGATTGCGGGTCACAAGCCTACACTTTTTTTTTTTTTTTTTTTGCGGTAAGTGGGCCTCTCACTGCTGTGGCCTCTCCTGTTGCGGAGCACAGGCTCCGGACGCGCAGGCTCAGCGGCCATGGCTCACGGGCCCAGCCGCTCCGCGGCATGTGGGATCTTCCCGGACCAGGGCACGAACCCGCGTCCCCTGCATCGGCAGGCGGACTCTCAACCACCGCGACACCAGGGAAGCCCAGGCCTACACTTTTAACACGTGTAGCTACCAGGATTTTCCGATTTATTACTGTGGGGGACCGAGAACTCGGAACCTGAGAAGTGCTTGGTGTTCTGTCCCGAAACTGGTTATTACACAGAAGGCGTGGGATACCCACCTCCCCACCTGCCCCATCCCTGGTGTGGCCAGGAAGAGACAGGAACTGGAAGAGTAATTACCTATCAAGCCTGGGCTGACATCTCCTTTCAGCTGCCCAGTTAGCACATGAAGTTGGAAATCCAGGCGAGCCCCCTGTTCACCCAGAAGGATCCCCGCCCTAAGTTGGGGGATGCCTATTGCCAGGGCCCCCAGAAAGGAGAGGCGGCCTACGGACCCAGCCCAGGGCCAGATGAGGCTTCAGGCAGCCAGTGGCCAGGCAGTCCATCCCCTGCACACGGGACACGTGCATCTCAGACCCCAGACCTCTCTAGTGAAGCCACCTCACTACAGCCAGCTCTAGAAATGGGCAGTGATACGGGGTCTCCTGTCCCTTCAGCCCAATGAGAAGGTGCCACACCCCATTGCACCTCAGTCTCCCCGCAGTTGAACAGAGGCCCCCAAAAGATGTGCCCACCCAGGCCCCCAGAATGGGATCTTATTTGGAATAATGGTCTTTGCAGATGTAATTACGGTAAGAACCTCAAGATGAGATCATCCTGGCCTGTGGTGGGCCCTAAATCCAATGGCGGACAACAGTGAGGTACCACCTCTCACAGGTCAGAACAGCCATCATCAGAAAGTCTACAAATAATAAATGCTGGAGAGGGTGTGGGGAAAGGGGAAACCTCCTACACTGTGGGTGGGAATGCAAATTGGTGCAGCCAATATGGAGAATAGCGTGGAGGTTCCTCAGAAAACTAAAAATAGAACTACCATATGATCCTGCAATCCCACTCCCAGGCATATATTCAGACAAAACTGTAATTCGAAAAGATACGTGCACCTCTATGTTCATAAAGCACTATTCACGATAGTCGAGATGTGGAAACAACCTAAGTGTCCATCGACAGATGAATGGATGAAGAAGATATGTGTATATACACACACAATGGAATATTACTCAGCCATTAAAAAGAACGAAATAATGCCATTTGCAGCAACATGGATGGACCTAGAGATTATCATACTAGGCGAAGTAAGTCAGAAAGAGAAAGACAAATACCATATGATATCACTTATATGTGGAATCTAAAATAAGACACAAATGAACCTATCTACAAAACAGACTCACAAATACAGAGAACAGACTTGTGGTTGCCATGGGGGAGGGAGGTGGGGGAGGGAAGGATTGGGAGTTTGGGATTAGCAGATGCAAACTAGTACATATAGGATGAGTAAACAACAAGGTCCTACTGTACAGCTCAGGGAACTATATTCAATGTCCTGTAATAAACCATAATGGAAACGAATATGAAAAAGAATATATATATGTATAACTGACTAGGCTATACAGCAGAAATTAACACAGCGTTGTAAATCAAGTACAATTCAATAAAATGTGTTTTAAAAGATAAAAGTTTAAAATATAAATAAATAAATAAATCCAGTCGGGGGGGGCATCCTAAGAGACAGAAGAGGAGAGACACAGAGGGAGGAAAGCCAGGTGACACCAGAGGCAGACGTGGAGGATGTGGCCACAAGCCAAGAGACCCCAGAGCCACCCGAAGCTGAAAGAGGCAGGAAGGATCCTCCCTGGAACCTCTGGAAGGAGGGTGGCCCTGCCAACACCTTGATTTTGGACTTCCAGCCACTAGAAATTTATTTAAGAAAATTAATTTCTGTTGTTTTAAGCTCCTCCCCTCCCCTGCCGCTCCGTTTACAGTCATTTGTTACGGCAGCCTCAGGAATCTAATGCAAGTTGGAAAATAAGAAAATGCTTCATATGGTTGTTATACGGGTCAGGAAAACATCCAGAATGTTGTCAGCACTCGGTAGGTCCTCAGAACACGGCAGCCACTCATCCAGCCAACACTTAGACACCGCCGTGTGCCAGGTGCTGTGCTCGGGGGACACGGCGCTTCCCTTCTGTCCACGGGCGGCAGACAAGGGGGAGAACAGACATCGCGTGCGGACAGAGGAGGAAGGAGGGGCTGAGGGGCTCGTGCCATGTGAGATGGGCAAGATAAGCTGAGCTGCGGTCTCCGGGCAGAGGTAGGGGTCCTGCCGGCCAGAAGGGACAGCATGGGCAGAGGCCTGGACGTCAGGGTGGGCAGGGCCTGTGGGGAGTGGAGTCATCGGTGGTCAGGTGTCAGGAGTGCAGGGCTCCATGCAGCAGGGCTATCTGGGGGAGGTGAGAGCCGGGGAGGGGGCGGGTCAGGGAACCGGAACAAGGCCAAGGGGGCCCAGATGGCCCAAGCAGGGGTTTCCCCACCTTTCACTAGGGCACCTGGGAGCAGTGGGGGGGAGGGGTCAGGCAGGTGACGTTCAGGTGGGAGGTGATGGGGGCTGAGCCAGGGCCCAGGTGGGGGGTCATGGGGAGGACCTCGGACCTGGGGGGCTTGGGGTCTGCTTGGATGGGCAGGGATGCGAGTCGAGGCCTCCCCCAGGTCATGGCCTCCTGGGGAACCACCCAGCAGCCAATCTTAAATTGACTATTTCTTGTTATACAGCAGAAACTAACACAACATTGTAAAGCAATTATACTCCAATAACGATGTTAAATAAATAAAAATATTTTCTCTGTAATAAAGAAGGAAAAGAAAGAAAGAAAAGAAAAGAAAGGAAAGGAAGGAAAGGAAGGAAGGGAGGAAGGAAGGAAGAAAGAGATCGGTTCCTGAGTGCCAGCCCACACTGGGCGCCCTGGGACCTCACCCGCAGAGCTCAGGGCCGGCTGGGGCTCCCCTCAGGCCTGGGGGACAGAAGCCCCTGGCGTTAGAGGCCGGATGAGTGGGCTTGGCCCGCACCCCAGCAGGAGAACGGCCCTCTTGCGGGCGCGGGATCGAGGTGAGGCGGGGCCCCAGCCTGGCCCAGCCCCTCCTGGCGGCAGCACCGGTCGTCCCCACCGCCCGGGTTCCACAGGCTCAGCAAATGTTGGAGCGGGAATGGGGGTCCTCGGCATCCAGGGACGGACCCCCCTCTTTGCATCTGCGTCTGTCTCCACCTCCTGGGCATCTTGCTCCCTCCCTCTGCCTCGTTCTCTTCCCCACTGTGGTTTGTGCGGTCAGCGGACCAGAGAGGACCCCCACGTGCCGCTTCTTGAACGGAAACAGAGAAGCGGGCCGGGGCCTCTGAGACATCTCCCGGAGCACACACGCTCTCCTCGGGATGTGCCCCACGCCTAGCGACACCCGTCCCGGCAGGTCAGCCTGCACTCTGGGCACCTGAAGACGTTCCCCTCGTACCTGCGTGCCGCCCATTTGGGCTGTGGGCAGCCACAGTCCCTGCATGTGGTCCCCAACAACAACAACAGCAGCTCCATCCTCTGGTGCCCAGAGCAGGGCAGTCGCAGGCGGTTCCAGGACTGAGCCTGCATCCTGCTCAGCCGTGACAGCGGTGACTCCAGACAGACTGGCTGCCTCCCCTCCTGCCCCCCATTCCCTCGACCGTAGGACGTGGCCATCCCACCCCCACCTGGGTGGTCATAGGGGCTGACGGGATCAGCCAGGACGAGGGCATCGTGGGGAGGAATGCCATCAGCGTTCTGGAAGATTCCTGACCTCAAGGCACCCTGCCTGGCACAAGTGGCCCAGCTCGTGTGTGGTGGACACAGGGGTCTCGAAGGCTCAGGCTGTGGTGATCTGGCCAGGGGACCCACCTGAGGCCACAGCACTGGGATTTGGGATGTTCTCACTCCCAGAGATGACCTGCCCCTGCTTGCCCCACTAGAGAGACCCGGGGAGGCCCAGCATCTAGTGGGAGCAGACCCCTAGGTGGTGGGCTGTCCTGGGCAGGCCTGTGAGGAGACAGGGCCCTGGCCACACCAAACCCTGCCTGAGGGGGTCCCAGCTTTGCAGCCGGTTTGAGTCCTCAGAACCCATGATCCAGAAGCTTCTGCAAGCAGGCACAGGAGTGGGGGGAGGGTGGTCAGGGAAGGCGATGCGGGAAGGGTCCCAGGTGGAGGCAGAGTCGGCCTGAAGAGGCCAGGCTGCATCTGGTCAGCCGCTGGAATCTCTCTCGACTGCCCACAGCCCCAGGCCAGGCACCTGGCCTCACCTGGATGACGGCTCAGGCCTCCCGTGGCCCCTTCCAAGCCACACATCCAGAGCCAGGTGAAGCCACGTGGGCACAGAAGCCTTTCAAGGACTCCCCTTGCTCTTAGGTTGAAGCCCAACCTTCCCACGGAGCCCGTGAGGGCCCTGGCCACCCACCCATCACACCACATCCTTACCAGCTGTCAGCCGCCCCGGCTCTGTCTGAGCCCCTCACCACCCTTTCTCCCTCTGGGGCTCCTCTACCTAGAAGGTACCTCGGCACCCTGCAACCCCAGCTGGGATTCCCAAATTAGGGTAAGCCCCAACCTCATGGGGGTGCCATAGGGCTCCGGCTCCCCCCACCCCCGGCTGCCCTCCCCATCTGCTCCAGCCCCTCTCCTCTCCTGCCCCATCTCACCTCCAGGTCTCTGCCAGCCAGCCAGGCCCCCACCTGAAGCACCCGTCCCCCTCCCCTTCACAGGGAGGACTCCCTCTGCACACTTAGGTTTCAGGTCCCACGGTTGCTTCTTCCCAGAAGCCCTCCAGTCACACGCTTCCATCGACACGATTACCTGGCCAGTGTCTGTCTTCGGCCCGCAGCTGCACGCTGGGGGTTGTGGGTGTTCCTGGTAGCACCTAGTGCAACGCCCAGCCCATAGTGAGCGCTCAGCCCAGGTGGCTGTGCTGCCACGCGTCACAGCACAGCACGCACGTCCCTGCGCACAGCCAGCATCCCTGCCTGCACGGCACTCCGAGCGCACCCACACGGACACACCTGCCCCCGGCACACACGTGCACACGCGTGCGTGCTCCCACTCCCTCCCAGCACGCGCTGCCCCGAGCACTCACCCCCCCACAGTCACACGCACAGCCAGGCGGCCTTGCTCACGCCGTCCCCCCACCCTCACTCCAACAGGCACGGAGCTGCTGTTTGCCGCCTCTGCCTGCGGCATGTTTGCCAAGCAGTTTCCATGGCGACACATCTTGGCTCTGACAGGAGCAGTGGAGTGCAGGGAAGACGGCCTCCGTGGAAGGGACGAGACTCGAGGTCTCTGCGTCCTCGGGCTCCCAGGCAGGCAAGGGCGGGTGTTCCCATAAGTGGAGACACCACCCCCGCCCCACCCTGAACTAGGCCTGCATCTGAGAAGAGGCTCCAGGACTTCTTCTGGGCTACCTGCTCCAGGACGTAAGTCGCTCAGCCATTCAACAAACCTTGTACGCTGGCTACAAAGCTGCCTGAGGAGTAGGCCTGGCTCACAAGAGCTCATGGTCATGTCCTGAGGCTGGACTGTTGTCCCACTGCCCAGCTGAGAGCCCATCCCAGACAGGTCACTGGCTCCCTGAGCACCAAGGCCTAGCCGCCCACCTTCTGCCCACGTGGGGCAAGGACGCTGGGCTCCCCCTCTGTAGATCAATTGCAAAAGCAACCCTGATTCTGCAACCCTCCCTGAACCATCATTCCCTTTGCTGCAACTCCTGTGAAGTAGGGGAGCCTCTTCCCCACCCTTGAATCTGAGCTTGCCCTGTAATTTGCTTTGGTTAATAAAAGGTGACAGAGTGACGCTATGCCAGTTCTGAACTTAGGCCTCAAGGATGGCGTGCTTCCGCCTGCTCTCTCATGGGCTAGTCTGCTGGAAGGTGAGAGAACATATGGGTCATCCTAGCTGAGCCCACTCTAGACCAGCTACCCCCCAGCGAACCCACCACAGATGCAAGAGAGCAAGCCCAGAGCAACAGTCCTGCCAGGTTAGCCCGCAGACCCTTCAGAAACAATAAAATGTTGTTTTGTTACTGACCTGAGATTGTTTGTTACACAGCAATAGCTAACAGATACACCCTCCTCCAAGGGCCCTGGCCAGCAGCCACCCAACCTCATGCAATCAGCACATGCTGAGTGCCCTACAAGCTCCCCCAACATGCTGAGGGCTGGGTTGGAGCACGTGAGCTGTACACAGATCTGCTGTGTGCCAGCCTTGTGCTGGAACCTAGGGAGGGAAATGACCACCTCTGCCTTCTAGGAGTCTGCAGGACTGAGACGGCAGCTTTATGGGGCCCCCCTTACAGGTGGGAGAGGCTAGGTGACCTGCCCAAGGCCTGTCACAGGCAGGAGCAGGTGAGCATGGCCACAGAACCTGGCTGGGTCAGAGCTTTCTGCTTTTCTCCTCTTGGACACCTGTTTGGAAACACTTTACTTCCTGGGTAACTGCACCTATTAGGTCATTATTGGAGTGATTTTTCAGTCCCTATTCACTAAGGACTGTTGATCAGTGTTACTGCCCACTGGGGCATCTGAGGGGCAGGGCCCCCTCCCTCCCTGAGCTGAGAGCCAGGGCCCCTCTTACAGGGGCCTGTATATGAGTCATCCAATTTCCCCCACTCTCTTGTCAGCACTTCAGTGTTCCTAAACTGATGGTTTTAAGTACTTTACCCAGCACTTCTCATTGTTTTCAGTGAGACGGCTGGCCCAGATAATCTAGCCTGCTTCCACTGGGAAAACATATCTGCATGGCAACAGTGCTGGCATACAGCTGCTGCACCTTGGTCAGGCACACCAACCAAAGCTCATTCTGTGACCTCACGGGGTAAAGGGACAGAAGTCAGGGCCAGTCCTGTCCAAGTGGGGAGTATCACAGAACACCCAGCAGACCTTCAACTGAAAACCTGGAGGAGGAGAGCAAGATGGCACAGGAGGGGGACAAGGAGCTCACCTCCCAGCATGAACACGTCAGAAACACAGCTACATGAGGAGCAATTCCCACTGAAAGCAAACTGGAGACTGGCAGAGACTCCTGTGCAACCAAGGCTGTGAGAAAGATGCGAACGGACTCGGGAAGGAAGGGAAGAAAAGCGATCACGTCAGGGCTCGTGCCCCTGGGAGGGGACACAGAGGAGGAGGGGGATTGCATGGGCTTGGAGCTCCTCCCTGGGGAGTGAGTGGTTCAGACCACATATTGGGGCACCCCAGCCTTGAGGATCCACACCGAGAGAATGAGTCACCATGGCTGGTTTGAACACCAGTGGGACTAACGGCAGGGCTGTAAGAAGCCCAGACTCCACTCGTGAGGCGTGGGCGCCGGCTTGCTTACTCCTGGAATAAGGCGGAGGAAGCAGATGAAGCCTGCCCGGGGCTCTGGCTGCTTGCCCGGGATCGCCCCAGCCCCGCCCCAGCCCCCGCCCTAGCACAAGCTGCAGCCCCTGCCCCAGCACACGGCCCAGCCCCCGTCCCAGCCGCCCCCACCCCGCCCCAGCCCCCGCCCCCCACCCGAGCTGAGCACCTGCTCCGGCCCCTCTTGCTCCAGCACTGCTTCCCCTCTGGGGGCAAAGATGCCGCTGCTGGGAGCGGGGAGAGCGCACACTTGGAAAAGAACCAGCTTGGACCCGACCCTCAGGACAGCTGCTCCAGCAAACTGGGACCCGCCCTGACAGGGCAGTCATGGCCACTGAACAGACGAGAAGCTCCAGCTCACACCTGGCTCTGGCTCCAGCCCCTTGACATCTCCAGCCACACCCCCTACCAAGGCGACAGCTGCCAGCACAGCCTGGGGGAAGACATGACTCTTGCCCACTTCAGCTCCAGCTCTCCCAGCAAAGCCAACGGGCACATGCAGACCGTACAGGGACGCTCCCACACGGGGACATGCCTTAAAGACTGGGATAGGTAACTGCTTCACCTAATTTCAAAGACATAAAAAACTAAGCAAAATGAGAAGACAGAGGAATGTGTTTGAAATGAAAGAACAAGAAAAAAACTAAAATAACAACTAATCAAACAGAGACAAATAACTTACCAGATAAAGAGTTCAAAGCATTAGTGATAAGAATGTTAACTGATCTGGGGAAAAAAATAAATGAATGCAGTTAAAATTTTAACAAGAAACCAGAAAATAGAAAAAGAAAACAGTCAGAACTGAAGAATACTATAAAGAAAATGAAAAACACACACAGAAGGAATTAATAGCAGACTAGGTGATAACAGAAGAATGCATAAATGATGTGAAAGATAGAATAATGGAAATCACCCAATCAGAACAGCAAAAAGAAAAACACATTAAAAAAAAAAAAGAGAACAGTTTAAGGGACCTTTGGGACATCAAACATACTAACATTTGCATTAAAGGAGTCCCAGAAGGAGACTTGAGTTGAAAATGTATTTGATGAAATTATGGCTGAAATCTTCCTGAACCTGAAAAAGGAAACAGATATCCAGGTACAGGAATCACAGAGAGTCCCAAACAAGATGAACCCAAAGAAACCCACACCAAGACATATCGTAATTAAAATGGTAAAAGTTAAAGAAAGAATTCTAAAGGCAGCAAGAGAAAAAAAAAGTCACACACAAGGGAATCCCTATAAGGCTATCAGCTGATTTTTCTGCAGAAACTTTGAAAAGCCAGAAGGGAGTGAAAGAGAAGTAAAGAACTCAGAAAAGCAAAAGCTAAGAGTTCATCAATACTAAACCAACCCCCCCAAAATGTTAAAGGGTCTTTTCTACGTGGAAAAGAAAAGGTTACAACAAGAAGAATCTATAGGAAGAAAAAATCCTACTAGTAAAGGCAAATACATAGAAAAGGCTGTGGATCAACCAATTAAATAAGATAGTATGAAGAGGGGACTTCCCTGGTTGGGAGTCTGCCTGCCAATGCAGGGGACACAGGTTCGATCCCTGGTCCAGGAAGATCCCACATGCTGCGGAGCAACTAAGCCTGTGTGCCACAACTGCTGAGCCTGCGCTCTAGAACCCATGAGCCACAACTACTGAGCCCGTGTGCCACGGCTGCTGAGGCCTGTGCACCTAGGGCCCGTGCTCCTCAACAAGAGAATCCACCACAATGAGAGGCCCACGCACCGCAACGAGGAGTGGTCCCTGCTCACCGCAACTAGAGAGAGCCTGCGCACAGCAGCAAGGACCCAACGCAGCCATAAATAAATAAACAAATAAGTTTATAAAAAGGATAGTATGAAGATTAAAAACAAAAAAATTATAAAATCAACTATAACTACAGTAAACAGTTAAGGAATAAACATGAAGATGTAAAATATGACATCAAAAACATAAAACGTGGGGGAGAAGAGTGAAAAACAGATCTTTTAGAATGTGTTTGAACTTAAATGACTATCATTTTAAAACAAGTAGATAACGTTATAGGTCAACATATATGAATACCATGGTAACCACAAATCAAAACCTACAATATATACACAAAAACGACAAAGAAAGGAACACAAACATACCACCAAAGAAAATCATCAAACCACAAGGGAAGCTACTAAGAGAAGAAGAACAGAACAGAGAACAACTACAAAAACAACCAGAGAACAAGTAACAAAATAGTAATAAGTACATACCTACCAATAATCACTTTAAATGTCAATGGACTAAATGCTCCAATCAAAAGACTTAGGGTAGCTGACTGGATTTAAAAAAAGACCCTTCTATACGCTGCTCATGAGAGACTCATTTCAGAGTTAAAAATACACACAGACTGAAAGTGAGGGGATGGAAAAAGATATTTCACACAAATGGAAATGACAAGAAAATTAGGGTAGCAATACTTATATCAGACAAAATAGACTTTAAAACAAAGTCTATAACAAAAGACAAAGAAGGGCATTATATAATGTTAAAGGGATCACTACCAGAATAGGATATAACATTTGTTAACATATATGCACCTAAGTATATAATGCAACTACTAACAGACATAAAAGGAGAAATTGACAATAATATAATAACAGTAGTGGACTTTAATACCCACTGACATTAATGGACAGTCATCCATACAAAACAATCAATAAGGACACAGTGGTCTTCAATGACACATCAGTTGGACTTAATAGATATCTACAGACATTCCATCCAAAAACAGAAGAATATACATTCTTTTCAAGTGCACATGGAATGTTCTCCAGCCTAGATCACATCCTAGGCCACAAAAAAAGTTTCAACAAATTTAAGAGGATAGAAACTATATCAAGCACTTTTTTCCCAGTCACAATGGTAAGAAAACAGAAATCAGTTACAGGAAGAAAAATGGGAAAAACACAAACACGTGGGGACTAAACAATACGCTACTAAAAAACCTATGGGTCAATGAAGAAATCACAGAAAATCAGAAAATATCTCGAGACAAATGAAAATAAAAACACAAATGTAAGCAGTTCTAAGAGGGAAGTTTATAGTGGTACAGGCTATATCAAGAAATAAGAAAAATATCAAGTAAACAAGCTAACCTACCATCTAAAGAAATTTAAAAAGAAGCACAAAGCCCAAAGTCAGCAGGAGGGAAATAATAAGGATCAGAGAGAAAATAAATACAACAGAGATTTTTAAAATAAATAGAAAAGATCAATGAAACCCACAACTGTTTTTTTAAAAAGATAAACAAAATTGATAAGCCTTTAGCCAGGCTCATGAAGAAAAAAAGAGAAGACCCAAATAACAAAATAAGAAATGAAAGAGGGGAAGTAACAACCGGTATCACAGAGATACAAAGATGCGTAAGAGAATAAGAACAGTTATATGTCAACAACTTAGACAACCTAGGAAAAAAAAGGATAAATTTCTAGAAACATACAGTCTTCCAAGACTGAATCAGGAAGAAACAGACCACATGAACAAACCAATCACTAGTAATGAAACTGAATTTGTAATTGAAAACAAAAACAAAAACAAAAAACTCTCAGCAAACAAAAGTCCAGGACTGGACAGCTTCAGAAGGGAATCCTACCAAACATATAAAGAAGAGCTAATAACTATCCTTTTCAAACTATTCCAAAAGATTGAAGAGGAGGAAACACTCTCAAATTCATTCTATGAGGCCACCATTACCCTGATAACAAAACCAAAGACACTACCAAGAAAAGAAAGAAGGAAGGGAGGAAGGGAGGGAGGGAGGGAGGGAGGGAGGGAGGGAGGGAGGGAGAGAGGGAGAGAGAGAGAGAGGGAGGGAGGGAGGGAGGAAAAAAGAAAATCTCTGAAGAGTATAGATGCAAAAATCCTCAACAAAATATTAGCAAACCAAATTCAACAATATATATATAAAAAGGATCATACACCATGATCAAGTAGGATTTATTCCAGGGGTTCAAGGATGGTTCAATACCTGCAAATCAACCAATGTGATACACCACATTAACAAAAGGAACGATAAAATTCACATAATCATTTCAATAGATGCAGAAAAAGCACTTAACAAAATTCAACACCAATTAATCAAACTATCATAAAAGTTGGTATAGAGGGAACATATCTCAACATAATAAAGGGCATTTATGACAAAACCACAGTTAACATCATATTCAACAGAGAAAAGCCGAAAGCTTTTCCTCTAAAATCAGGAACAAGACAAGGATGCCCACTCTTGCCATTTCTATTTAACATAGTATTAGAAGTCCTAGCTGAACCAAACAGAAAAGAAATGGAAAGATATCCCATGTTCGCGGATTAGAATAATTATTATTGTTAAAATGTCCATATTACCCAAAGCAGTCTACAGATTTAATGCAATTCCTATCAAAATACACATTACATTTCTAACAGAAATAGACCAAATAATCCTAAAATTAATATGAAAGCACAAAAGACCCTGAATAGCCAACATTATCTTGAGAAAAAAGAACAAAGCTGGAGGTCTCACACTCCCTGACTTCAGACTATACTACAAAGCTACAGTAATTAAAACAGTATGGTACTGACACAAAAATAGACATGTATACCAATGAAACAGAACAGAGTCCAGAAATGGTCGATTAATCTACAACAGAATAGAGAAGCCATGCATTTATAGTCAATTAATCTACAACAAAGGAGGCAAGAATGTACAATGGAAAAAGGGGTGGGATAGGGAGGGTGGGAGGGAGGGAGACGCAAGAGGGAAGAGATATGGGAACATATGTATACGTATAACTGATTCACTTTGTTATAAAGCAGAAACTAACACACCATTGTAAAGCAATTATACCCCAATAAAGATGTTAAAAAAAAAAAAAGAAAGAAAAAGACAATCTCTTCAATAAGCAGTGCTGGGAAAGCTGGACAGCTACATGTAAAAGAATTAAATTATTACATTTTCTCACATCATATACATAAACTGAAGATGGATTAAAAACCTAAATGTAAGACCACAAACCGTAAAACTCCTTGAAGAAAACATAGGCAGAACACTCTTTGACATAAATCATAGTTTTTTGGGGGTTTTTTTTTGGATCTCCTAAAGCAAAGGAAACAAAAGTAAAAATAACCAAATGGGACTTAATAAACTTACAAGCTTTTGCACAGCAAAGAAAACCACTGACAAAGCAAAAAGACAACCTACTGAACGGGAGAAAATATTTGCAAATGATATAACCGATAAGGGGTTAATATCCAAAATGTATAAGCAACTCATGCAACTCAACAACCAAAAAAACAAATAACCCAATTAAAAAATGGGTGGAAGTCCTGAAGAGACTTTTTTTTCCAAAGAAGATATACAGATGGCCAACAGGCACATGAAAAGATGCTCAACATTGCTAATCAAAGAGATGCAAATCACAACCACAATGAAATACCACCTCACACCTGTCAAAATGGCTGCCGTCAAGAAATCTACAAATGATAAACGTTGGCAAGGATGTGGAAAAAGGGAGACCTTGTGCACTGTTGGTGGGAACATAAATTGGTGCAGCCACTACGGAGAACATTACGGAGGTTTCTTAAAAAACTAAAAATAAAACTACCCTATGGTATGGCAAGTCCACTCGAGTATATTATCTAGAAAAAATGAAAACACTAATTTGAAAAGATACATGCACCCCAATGTTCATAGCAGCACTATTTACAATAACTAAGATGTGACAGCAACCCAAGTGTCCATCAATAGATGAATGGATAAGTACACACACACACACACACACACACACACACACAGGAATATGACTCGGCCATAAAAAAGAATATTTGTCCATTTGCAGCAACATGGATAGACTTGGAAGGTTTTAAGCTTAAATAAGTCAGACAAAGACAGATATTATATGTTATCACTTATATGTGGAATCTGAAAAATGTAACAAATGGATATAACAAAACACTCATAGATATAGAGAATAAACTAGTGGTTACCAGTGGGGAGAGGGAAGGAGGGAGGGGCAAAATAGGGGTAGGGCATTAAGAGGTATAAACTACTATATAAAATAAATAATCTACAAGGATATATTATACAGCACAGGGATTATAGCCAGTATTTTATAATAACTTTAAATAGAGTATAACATATAAAAATATTCAATCATTATGTTGTACATCTGAAACTAATATTATATATCAACTATACTTCAAAAAGCAAAAATAATAAACTGAAAATCTGAAGAGTTATGCTCTCAGGGTACTAATGACTCAGAATTAAACCTGCCCCCTCCATCCTGCTCCAAATCTCAGGGAACCGTAGGTAAGACTGACTTGGTGCTAAGAGAAGCAAAATCAAAATGCAACAAAGTTCCTGAGAAGTCAGAGCTACAGATCTGCCCTTTCACTGATCTGAGACCCAGGGATGTGTAAGCTGGTTGGGCAGAGAACTCCAAGCAGTGAATTTGGAATGATGGGGGCCCCTTCACCCTAGGCTTCCAAGAATCCCCACATATAAGTTTTTGAAGCCAGTGATCACCACACATTTAAAGATGACCAAGAACATGTGAAAACAACAAGCCACGAGCAGACACGTGTGGCCTTTGTGTCCTGGAACTGGGTGCACTGTGGCAAACCCCGGCTGGTCGGTCCCATGCACTTGGCCCTACTGCATTCCTGAGTCCTTCGTAGTCAGGCATGGCCAAATGACTGAAGTCTGGGCCAAAGAATGTAGGTGATAACAACTGTGCAACTTCTGGGCCTCACCCATAAAAACCTCTATCTGAACCTCCATAGTCTTCTCTCATTCCTGGATGCCTGGCCTGGGCCCAAACTCTACGGGAATCTTAGGAACCATGGGTTGATGATGAGAAGGCACCAGAATGAAGGGACCTGGGTCCCCATTTCACCACCTGGGGGAAAGCTGCCCAATGGAGAAACACCTACAGTGCACTACTCTGTGGTTAGTGAATAAACCTGCATTAGTTTAAGCCATGAAATTTTAAGGTTTGTTTGATAAGCAGCTAGTGTTACTGTAATACAGACATGGGTTATAAAACAACGGAGCTTCTTAGGTTTGAAGAAGTCAAAGGTAAGCTTGAAAATATCGGCACAGAACAGGAAGCTAAAGTGTTAACAAATGTTTAAAAGCACAAACACAACATACAAAAATCAAAAGACGGAAAATAGTGGAGAGATTAAAAGATGTGGAGAGAACAATGAGATCGCAGATGTATAGATTTCTATTCTAGGAGAGAAGGAGAAGGGGGTGGTGCTAGAGAGAGAACCTGGATCAGAGAAAAGCACTTTGAAAGCATAGCGGCTGAGAATTTGCCAGAACTGGTGAAAAACACCAATCCAGATTCAAGAATCCCAAGAATAAATTTAAAAATTCTCACCTATCCATGGTAGTAAAATTACAGAAAAACCAAAGACAATGGGAAACTTCAGAACATCCACTGAAAAGATAGGCTCCCTCCAAGAACAGCAGTTAGACTGACAGTGACCTCTTGGCCGCAACAATGGAAGCCAGGGCATGGTGGAATGCACTCAGTGTATTTCAGTGTGTTGGAAGGAAACAGACACTAACTTAGAATTTATGCTCAATATATTCAAGTATGACAGTGAAGACAGTTTTAGACAAACCAAAACACATACTTTTATCACCAGGCTCTCCTGTTACGCTTGTTAAAAATGAAGGTTCAGGACTTCCCTGGTGGCACAGTGGTTAAGAATCCGCCTGCCAATGCAGGGTACACGGGTTCGATCCCTGGTCCAGGAAGATCCCACATGCTGTGGAGCAGCTAAGCCCGTACACCACAACTACTGAACCTGCACTTTAGAGCCTGCAAGCCACAACCACTGAGCCTATGTGCCACAACTACTGAAGCCCATGCACCTAGAACCCATGCTCCACAACAAGCCACCGCAATGAGAAGCCCACACACCACTACGAAGAGTAGCCCCGGCGCACCACAACTAGAGAAAGCCCACGTGCAGCAATGAAGACCCAATGCAGTCAAAAATAAACTTTTTTTTAAAATGCAGCTTCACGGGCCCCACTGTGGACCTCCTGCTTCAGAAACTCAGATAGAGGGCCCAGAAATCTAAGCACTGCCAAGCGATTTACAGTCACACGCTGGCGATTTTCCAGGGTAGGGACTAAGGTAGGGCTTTGCAGGAGACTGTGCTGGAGATGTCAGGTGCCCAGCCTGAAGGGTCTTGTGTGCCAGCCTGTTGCCAATGGGGAGACACAGTAGGGTCTAGGCAGGGGAGTGAGAATAACCAGGTTTGGACAGATCGCTTCAGCCAGAGAGGGTAAGAGTAGAGGAAGGGAAGGCTGCTGGAAGGAGGCCCTTTGAGAAGTGACTTCAGGAATCCACTAGAGAAGCAGTGGACGCAGCTTAGTGTTGTCACACGTGCAGGGTCCTTGTCCTATCCCAGTGCAGCTGACCCACTGGCACTAGACATGCAGGTCCAGGGCTCAGAGAAGTCTGACAGGAGTCCTAACCTGTCGGTGTGAGGGTTGTGTGTGAAGCCAGGGAACTGAATTAACTCACTCAGAGGAGGTGGGCAGAGCAGGAAGAGAAAAGGCCGATCCACACAACCTTGGGAACAGCAGTTAAGGGAGGGGAAGGACTAAAGGAAGAAGCTAACACCTTCTTGTTGACTATCTTCTTTGTGAAAGTCACAATGTCAGGCATTTTATTCACCATGTCTCAGTCAGTTCTCAACAGCTTGGGGAGGTCCATCCCCATTTCATAGACAAGGCCAGGCGAGTGGAATTAAATGACCTGCCCAAGGACAGAGCAGCCTGTAAGTGGTGAAGCCAGGGTTTGACCAGGTAGGTCCGTCTGATGGGCGTTTGCCTTAGTGAAGGAGTGAGAAGACAGACCTGCTAGGCCTGCACCAAGAATGCAAATTCTGCCCGAGACAACACCAGCTGCTTTCCACAGGGCACAGCATCTCCCAGGAACAGGTCCCCTGCTGTCCACACACACCTCTCCCTGCAAGAAGTTTCTATGACACAGCAAAGGACATGGGTCTTTCCAGAGGCTGTGGGGTCACCTCTCAGCCCAACCTAAAACCTGAGGATAGTAAGGGGTTTTGCCAAATGCCTTTCCTGCAGCTGATACGACTGTGCTTTTTCCTGCTTTACCCTGTTGATGGGATGGATCGCTCTGATTTTCAAATGCTGAACCAGCCTTGCATACATGAAGTAGACCCCACTTGATCTTGGTGTATAATTCTTTTTATACATTGTTGGATGCAATCTGCTAATATTTTGTTAAGGACTTCTGTATCTATGATGAGAGATACTGGTTCCTAGTTTTCTTGGATATTTGTCTGGTTTTGGTATTAGGGTAATGCTGGCCTCATAGAATGAGTTAGGAAGTATTCCCTCTGCTCTATCTTCTGGAAAACTGTAGAGGACTGGTATAATTTCTTCCTTAAATGTTTTGTAGAATGCACTAGTGAAGCCACCTGGGCCTCATGCTTTGTTTTAGAAGGTTGTTAATTATGGACTCAATTTAACACATACAGGCCTACTCAGATCATCTATTTCTTGTATCAGTTTGGCAGACTATCTTTCAAAGAATTAGTCCATCTCAGGTAGGTTATCAAATTTGTGGGCACAGAGTTGCTCCGTGTTCCTTTATTATCCTTTCAATTATCATGGGATCTGCAGTGATGTCCCCTTTTATTTCTGGTACTAGTAATTTGTGTCTTCCCTTTTTTTTCTTAGCCTAGCTAGGGGCCTATTGACTTTATTGATCTGTTCAAAAACCAGTTTTTGGTTTACTTGATTTCCTCTATTGATTTCCTGTTTTCAATTTCATTGATTTCTGCTCTAGTTTTTCTTATTTCTTTTCTTGTGCTTACTTTGGGTTGAATTTGCTCTTTTTCCAGTTTCCTAAGGTGGAAGCTTAGTTTATTGATTTTAGACGTTTCTTCTTTTCTCATATACGCATTCCATGCTATAAACATCCCTCTGAGCACTGCTTCTGCTGCATCCCACAAATTTTGGTAAGTTGTGATTTCATTTTCATTCAGTTAAAAATATTTTAAAGTTTCTCTTGAGAGTTCTTCTTTGACTGTGCTGGGTGCTTTAGAACACTGACACACTTACCTCTGGGAGGCAAAGAGTAAAATTCCCATTTTACAGATGGGGAACAGGTCAACCCAGGGTCGCATGGCTGGGAAATGGCAGAGCTTGGGCTGGTGTACCGTCTGTTTGGTCCCCTGAGGACCAGCCCAGAGCTGAACTCCCCTGATGTTACCACTGGCGACCCTACGTGCCTGGTGAGTTGAAATGGTGAGCTCTGAACCGTTACAAAGTCAAGCTGATCCTGGAGGTTCAGAGACTGAAAACCTGGCTTGGTTAGACCTGGGGTCACTACCGTTAGGGACCAGGGACCAAGGCCAGACACTCTCTAGCCTGAGCTGCTTGCTCTCTGACCTTGGGTGCCCCTGGGGCACGGTGGGATCCAAGCAGAGGAACCACCCCTCCATGCCAAGGAAGCACGTGGCCACTGTGCAGAGGGTCCCCCCCAGATGTTTCTCCAGCCCCCACCAGGCCTGGGGCCTACCCTTGGGCAGTCTTAGGACACTGTGCTGACCCAGTGGCACCATCAAATCACACTTATTTTGAGTAGAAAATAAGCCACTTCTTCAGCAATACATCAAAATGTGGGGCTCTTTGAGCTTGCTGGGCTCACCTAGTCCTGGCTTCCCCGGAGGGTCCCTTGTGCAGCCAGGCCAGACTAGAGCCCTCAGGATGGCAGGGCCCAAGGAAGGGACGTGGTGCAGCAGCAGGGTCCTGGGGAGGTTGCCACTAGGCTGGTCAGTAGCAGTCGGCCTCGTTCTCCCCAAGGACGCCCACGGCAGCCAGCATGTCCTGCAAGAGTGACTGGGGGCTCTTCTCCACATGGTCACTGCTCTCAGCCAGAGTGTCCCGAAGGCCCTCCAGGTCTACAGACCTCAGCAGAGCTACGACGGCCCCGGGCTCCAGGTACCCCAGGGGCTGACCCTGCTCACCTGCCTGCCACCTCTGCAGGGTGGCCTCCACAGAGGCCACGTTGGGACTGTCCCCCGCCTCCTGCGGGCTGCCACAGGGAGCAGCCTTGGCCCTCAGGAACAGGAGAAGATCACAGGACTTCTGGGCCACAGGTCGGTCACAGTCAAACAAGGCACGGAAGGCAAACTCAAAGAGCTGCACACGGCAGAGCACCTGCAGGGCCTGGGCCAGCACACCAGGTGGGGCTGTCTCGGGCAGGGCCACGGCATAGGGACAGTGGGAGCCGCGCTGACCCAGCAACTGCTCCAGGAACACCAGTGCCAGCTCGAGGCCCTGGGCCCGCACCTCCCAGTCCAAGTCCCTGCTCGCCGCCTGGAGCGCTCCAGCCACAAACCGCTCCGCGTCTTCAGCTACATCAGCGTGGCCATCCCTCAGCCACTCAGTGAAGACCTGCATGACGGCCCTCCGGGGGAAGCCCTCCGAGTCTGTGGAGAGGATGTGCAGAAGCTCCACGAGCAGGCTCTCCTGGAGGACAGAGTGGGAAGAGGGTGGAGGGACCAGGGAAGTCGAGTTCCCGCTGACGGGCTCGGGGTGCAGCAGGGAGAACCCCCATGAGGACCCCCTGCCATGCTCGGCTTCCTTCAGGCGATGTGCCCTTCAGCCCCCCATCTGCCCACCGTCAAACAGGGGTGGCCGTGCCCAAGAGACAGGGCTTCCAGGAAGTGGAGCTGGAGATTCAGGGGACACGCCCGACCCTGAATGCCACCCCTGGACGGCAGACCCACTCCACCCTGGCATCAGGACAGCAGCCAGGTGGGCGCACGGCCACAGGACCCACTGCCTCCTACCTGCTGAGCCCCTGGGCACTCAGGGCCGGCAGGGGTGGCACACAGCCCCCAGCTAGACAACTGCCCTGTGGCGGTCACTGCGCTCGCGCGGACGTAACTCTCAGGGTCTCGCAGAAGCTGCTTGGTGAGCTCAGGCACCTCTGAAGCAAGGAGCGCTTGTCTGAAGCCGGCCTGCCCTGGGGGTCCAAGAAGCCACAACCAGCTATGACCGAAAGCTGAGTCCACAGCCTCTCCTCCCTCCCCAAAGGCAGCCTAGGTAGTCCGAGTTCCCAACTACCTGGGGACAACGGTGTGCCAAGGCCAGGCCAGCCCTCCCACAGGGACCCCAGGCCCCGGCGCCGCACCCTGCACTCACCTCCCCAGTGTCTGGTCATTTGGGTCAGGAACTCGAGGCCTGAGTCCCTTACCTCCCAGCAGGGGCTGCACAGGCGCTTCTGTAGCACAGGAAGCAGCTCTGGGGCAGGAGGAACGGTTCAGAGGGCCCGGGCCATGTCCACCCTGCCTCCCACCCAGCCCCCAGTCGCCTCCATCCCTGCTCCTCCCTCAGTTCACCCCTGGGAGGGGCTGGGATCACCTCTGAGGAACAGCTGGGTGTGGGGGTCCAGGTCGCAGCAGTCGGGGGTCTTGGGTGAGCTCAGGAGCCACCTGAGTGTGGCCTGGAAGGCCTTCTTCAGAACCTGGAGTGGGAAGAGTGGGGCTGCAGGGCCAGGAGGGGTGAGCTGGCCCACCTGCCCCCGTCCCCGCCCTGGGGTATAAGATGGGGACGGGATACATGGGGACAGGGAACACCGGACTTCATTTTTACGAGGCAGAAGCCTCTGGAAGTGGCCGACTGGCATCCAAGACTAGAGAGAGAGGAGGAGAGGCCAGCTCTTGTCAGGAAGCCCCACTACCGGGGAAATGAAACTTCTGCACCAAAACAGCAGGAACTACCCACGGCACCTTTTCCTGAAAGCCCCGGAATCTGCCAGGCTTATCATCCAATCTCCCCACTGCCTGCTCAGTACATATGCTATTCCTGCACCCCCAGAGCATGACTCAACCCCAGGGCTACGAGAACGGGGAGATTTGCAGGAAACCTCAATGAGAGTTGGGACCCCAAGCGTAAGGCCCACCTGGTTCTAGTTTACATCTCTCATGGAGAATTCCTTGTAAGACTGGATCCTCTCCCTGCTTTCCATGGCCCGGCGACCCCTCACTCAATCTCCACCGATGCCAGGCCCTGGGCCGAACCCTGTGCAGCTGCCTGCCCCTTGAAACTCACTTTAAGAAGCAATTCTGGGGACTTCCCTGGTGGCGCAATGGTTAAGAATCCGCCTGCCAATGCAGGGGGCACGGGTTCGGGCCCTGGTCCAGGAAGATCCCACATGCCGCGGAGCAACTAAGCCCGTGCGTCACAGCTATTGAGCCTGTGCTCTAGAGTCCGCGACCCACAACTACTGAGCCTGCGAGCCACAACTGCTGAAGCCCACTGCACCTAGAGCCCGTGCTCCACAACAAGAGAAGCCACTGCAATGAAAAGCCCGTGCACCGCAACGAAGAGTAGCCCCTGCTCGCCACAAGCACAGAAAGCCCGCGTGCAGCAACAGCCAATATTTTAAAATTAATTATTTAAAAAAAAAAAAAAAAGAGGCAATTCTGGCCCCAGAGAGGCCTGCAGGGGTGCCCTGCCTCTGCCTTCCTCCCCCTCCCCTTCCCTCCACCCTCCACCCTGCACCCTGTGCGTGTACCATGGAGCTGGACTCAGGGCTCACGAGGTACTCCAGGAGGACGGAAAACACCTGCGTCACCAACTCTTGAGGGCCTGAGACAGACGTGGATGGCTGAAGCACCCAACCTCCTACCCTGGGGCCTCCCCAGCCCACAAGTATGGCAACCCAAGGAAAACAGGGGACAGAACCCATCGGTCAGCTGAATCCCAGCCCCTGCCCCAGAGGAGACATGCAGAGGACAGCAGTCTTGGGATCTCTCTGAGCAGCTGTGGGGCTCGCCCAACACCCGAGCTGTGCAAGAGAAAACATTCTCACTTACCGGTCCCCTGAGACAGCGCCCCCAGGAAATCCAGGGCAGCTCGCTGGACCCGGCCACAGCCCACCAGGATCGCACAGAGACGGCTGCCCACATCGGAGGGGGGGGCCGCTGAGCCACTGCAGAGCCGCAGTATTGTCACCGCAGCCCCAAGCAGGGGCGCCTGCGGCCAGGGCGAGGGGCGCTGGGGCTGGGGGAGGACGGAAGGTCAATGCAGGCCACAAGTCCCACTGCCAGTGTGGACCTGGGCCGGGCCTTACCTACCAGCGGCTGCAGCAGCCCCAGGTGGGCCAGAGCACAGCACAGGAGACCCACACAGGCCGACTTGGAGGAGAGGAGCGTGTCCACCGTCATCGAGTTGCCTGCGGCCCCCTCCAGCAAGCCTAGAGGGCGACCAGAAACAGCCCCTGGTTAGCGGGCACCTCCTGTGTGGCCACTGCAGGCCTTGCCGCTGGTCACTGCTTCATACCAGAGACCAGGCCCGGAGGTTCCGAGCAGGTGGCTCATCCAGGGTGGCGTCCAGCCGGCCGGAGCTGAGGTCTGGACCTGTCTGCAGGGCTCTCAAGCAGTCCCACTCTCCCTGCAGCCCATGCCTGGGCCGGTTTCCGCTGGTCAGAGGCCCATCTCTACGCTCAACATGGGGCTCCGAGGCAAAGCTGGCCCCCCTTCTCTAATCCTCACCCCATCGTGCGGCTGAAGCAAGACAAGCCGCAGCGAGGAAACTCACTCTCCCATCACAGAACTGACCTTCTGGGAGGACGAGTGCCAAGCCCGTGTGCCTGCTCTGGGTCAGGAACCATCCACGTGGCCCAGGCCCCCGGTAACCACCACCAACTGCCGGGTCAGCTACTCTGGGGGCCACTCCAGCTGATGCCCACAGGGGGCAATGCTGCCCTATGAACTCCCAGGCAGGGACGTGAGCAGCGGTCACACCTGTGACGGCAGCCTACACCACAGCCACCTTCACTCTTAGGTGGGGTGGCAAGCCAGGTGTCCCGCTGCCCATCAGCCTGCCCTGGCCCCAAGGACATTCTCAGGACCCCAGGGTCCTGCCTTCCTGCACCTGCCCACCCTTCCCAAGCAGCCTACCTGGGGGTCCAGGGGCCTGAGCAGCAGCTTCCAGGACACAGGCCAGGGGCTGGAGGAGGATGCCAAAGGCCTGGGTCCTCAGCGCCTGTGGACTGAGGACAGAGGACACGGTGAGGGCTGTCCCCGCCCTCAGGCAAGCTGGCTACCCTCCTAATATCCCCAGCAAGTCTGGGCCAAAGGGGTCAGTGCTGGGGATCTGGACACCCCCTTGAGAAACAGCCTCCCTGTAAGCACTGTGACCAGCACTCACACCACTGGCAGGGGACTCGAAGGAGCTGCGAGAGCACCACCCAGGCCCCAGGAAGAGCCTGGGGAAGGCCTGGCCACACCCACTCCGATGGGCGGTACCTGCTCAGGGCCAAAGGGATGGGATGCCCCAGCTCCTGGAAGTACTCCCAATGCTGAGATATCCTTTCCTACGTTCCAGAACATGGTCTCGCCTCTCGCCGACGTGCTTGGGCCCAGGGTGCTTGGGAGGCCAAGCTGGTACAGAGCTCTCCCTCCAAGCCAGCTGCCCAATCCTTCCCTCTTCCTTAGGACCACTCCCTCTCTCTGAACATCTGGAGACCCTGGAGCCCAGAGCCAGGCTTGCATCGTAACCCCAGCGCCCTGTGCCCACTTTCACCCCAGACCTGGGCCAACAAGACCGGCTCTAGTCCGCCTGAAACCCTGGAATGATTTCTCTTCCTTCCCACCTCTCCAGACCCCACACCCCCTTCCTGGTAGGGCGCATATCTCTCTCCCTCTGGGAATCTGTCCTGTCACTCCTGTCTACTGGGTCCCCCTCCACCATCCCACAGCCCCTAGTACGCCCCCCCACAGTGGCACGCACACAGGGTGGCCCAGGATCCACAAGGTGAGGCCACTGGGGAGGTGGCAGAAGGCAGCTGAGCAGATCCTGAGTATGAACCCAGCCCTGCTCTGAGCAGGGCTGCTCCAAGATCTCTTTTATCTTTGGGGAGCCTGTGAATAAAGCTATTCCACCACTAAAAACTGTAGAAGCCGGAGCCTGTGCCAACACCTTGCTGATAACCACGGACGGCCCGGCCACGCCCCGGCCAGCTGCCTCTGACCGATCTCTGGTTTCAGGAGCTCCCCTGAAGCTCCCTGACCTCTCTGCCCGCCTCACACAACATGAACCCCAATCCTTACCAGTCCTGCAGTTTCAGGATCCCCAAAGCCAGAGGCCCTGCCTGTGTGGGGCTCAAGTGGCTCAGTGTCTGGGCCAAAGTCTCCCACAGGCCACGGTAAGAGCTCGGCGCAGAACTGCAGAGAGGAGCCCAGGAAGAGAACGTCATTCCCCCGTCCAGCCCACACCGTGCCCAGCGGGCCGCCGTGGCCTGGGCTGGGTGTGCCGGCTGAGACGGAAGGCCTTTCCCAGGTGTGCGGGCTTCCAGACCCCCTCTGGTGTCCCCTCTACTCGAGGCAGCGCTCTCGGGCAGCCAGGGAGATGTGGCCCAGATGTGATGGCTGCCCCAAGACTTCCCGAAGAAAACAAGCCCCACCTCCTGCCCACCCCACCAGCTGCGCCCTGGGGGCCTGACCGGGCCACGCTGAGGAGGAGATCCACGAGCGAGTGTGAGGCTGGGACAGGGTCTTTCTCGAGCAGGCGGGCCACGAGGGGGCTCAGCCGCACCCAAAGGCCTTGCGTCCAAAGGCCGTGGCAGTGCCCGAACGCAGTGGTCAGGACACTCAGGGCCTGTGTGACCTGCGGGACGGCTGTGGAGCACAGGGAGTCTTCGATGTGACCCACGATCTTCTGGGCACATGCTGGCCAGTCACAAGCCTGCGGACTGCGGTGGCCCTCGGCTGGGCCCCGCATCGCCAAGTCCAGAATGTGCACCAGGAGCTGCCCAGCTGCCGAGGCCACAAACAGGCTGGGATCTCCCTGCAGGGAGAAGATGGTGTCAACTGCACCTGGGGGGCGGGGAGGGACAACGGGTGGGGAGAGAAACAGGGTTCAGCTGGAACAGAGTCCATGGTGACAGCAGAGACGCTGAAACCACTGAGCAGCTTCAACCACTGGACTTCAGACCCTCATGGACAGAACTCAGAAACCACCCAATGCGGAGGCACTGTCAGAGGCCCAGCCTCCCCGCTACTCAGAGGCAATGGAATCAGAATGGAGGGTTCACAGGGCGAGGGGCTTTAGAACCCTGGCCACTTGGGATTCTTCTCGTCAGTTTCAAAGCCACCCCAACTGCTGGCTCTCACCTACAAGCCACAGGACACCGTACACCCTTGAGGGGCCTCCAACCCTTGGTTACCCCAAATGTTCCTCACAACAGCCCTACGATACCACAGCCACTTTCATGTTCAGAGGAAGAGACCCAGCAAGGTGCAGTGATTTCCCAGGAGTCGCAGAGCATCAGGCACGGCAAGGGCAGAGGCGGAAGGCAGGGCAGACGGGGGCACTCACCACAGGCGGCGAGGAAGCGCAGGGCGCTAGGATGCTGTGCCAGGGTGCGCAGGCCCTGGATCCAGCCGCTGCGCACAGCGGGGGCCGTCCAGGCCGCTCCTCCGAGGGGGCCCACCTCCCCAAAGAGCATGGGCAGCAGCTCCCCCTGCTGGGAAGCAGAGAAGGAAGTGGGGACCTGAGCAAGCTCCCAGGGGACCCCACATCAGAGACGGCTTTTCTATCCTTCACAGCTGGTCGAAGCGCTTCTTTGGGGGAATTTCTCGTGAGCGGCCGACAAAGAGCCTGTGAGAGGTGGCAGGTGGCCACCAGAGCAGGCCGATGGCAGCCACAGCACTGCCAACTGTGTCTTCCAGGGGACAGAATTTCGGAAGGGAGAACTGGGTTTTACATAAAGCCTCATCAACCCTGTCATAGAAACCCTTCCCCCAAACAGCCCACCAACTGCAACACCAACGGTCCCCCTCTGACCGTGACATGCTGCGCTCAAGGACCCCAAAGGTCTCCACGGCCTACTGAGCTCTTGTGCTTGGCACTTGGGGCCCTCCAGGGCAGCTGCCCTCCTCCAGGTGTCCCCTACCCTGGATCCCCCAGCACACACCCCCCATACACCTGCTCAAACCCCTTACAACCCGGCTGCAAGACCACTGCCCCTACGAAGCTGATCACCCCGCCCCGTCAGCAGGCAGTGGCTAACTCCCCGCTCAATCCCCACCTGCTCGTGGACGTCCATAGGACAATAACGCATTGTCCTGATCTGCTGCCACGTGCACAAGGCTCTTGTTCACTACAGGGTGCCAATGAGTGGGAAACTCGGGGGCTGCCTCTTACCAACGGAGCCCCTCACTGGTGTAGCTACTAGCTCTGAGCCTTGTCTATCTTGACAATAAAATGCTGGTCCCCACCCTCAAGTCATCTCAGACTCCAGCGTAAGGGACCACGGGGCCTCGGAGACACACTTCCAATCGCTCAAGGATGACTCTAACTCCGCAGTGGCCTCGAGGCCTTGAGGGGTGTTGCTGGAGGCGGCGGCTCACAGGGCAGGCCCTCTGTGGGATCTCGCATCACCGAAATGCGCCCCCAGAGCTGCAGCCTCTCCCTGGGGGCAGCTCGCAGCCAACGGGAAGGTACAAAGGCTCAGCCCCCCACCTCAGGTAGTCTGTCCACATGTCCGCTGCCCAGGCACCGTCTGCTGGTGAGCATCCGGCTGCTGAAGGGCCCTTAGGGCTACCAGACCCCCTGGGAGGCTGTGAAGGGCCAGGTGAAAAGGGAACAGGAGCCCAAGCCAGTGCCACGGGCCCAGGACAGAAAGCAACCTTCCACTGCGACTCAGAGCCCGAACCTGCCCGTGTCCCTCGTCCCCACGTGCAGGGGGCCGACCACCAGACTGAAGGGCAGTCAGTGGCCTTCTAAGCCCCTAGAGCCATGGGCAACCTTGGGAAGGAAGAGGAGGCCGTGGAGAAGTAGAGACGGGAACTGGGAAGTACTCAGGAAGTCAATGAGGTCGGGGAAGGCCCTCTGATTGGGGCTGAGGCTTTACTTTCAGAGCAACAGGTGGTGTAACAGAGCATTGGAGCAGTGCGACTCTTCAGGGTCTAGTGTGAGCTCTGCCAGCTCCGTGGGGTTCTTATACTGAGCCTTCACTGTCTCCTAATCCAGGAGACAGATGAAGACTCCTGACCTGCTTACTGGCTAGGGCGCCCAGGATAACATGAATGTGATTTTGCAAACTGAGGTGTTCTACCAACTGCAAAGCACCAGAGGTATGGGTGGATTATCACACATGAAGTCATTTCCTAAAACACCCTTCCGTGTGGAACATCCTGGGAAGCCTGTCCCGCAGCGAGCTGGTGTGGGCTGGGTCCCTGGAGCCTGCACTGCTGAACTGAGGAACACCCATGAAGGGCAGCGCCAGGGCAGAGAGCCAGCCCCAGCTCTGCCGTATTTTAAAATGTTCACCGTTCACCCCAACATCATTCCTGGTCGGTTCTTCAAAGGAGAACTATACTCAGGAATAAAAACCTTGCGGTACACGTCAAGACGCGGGGCAAAACAAGCTTCAGAGACTCAGGGGTCATGACGGCCACCAGTGCTTTGTGTACCTGCAGGAGAAGGTGGGTCACTCAGGTGGGAGGACCCAGGCTCACCTGAAGATACTGGAAGCAGTTTTCCTGGGCTGCAAATATCCCTGCGAGGCGGAGTGAGAAGGAGAGGATTCTGGAACTTAGGTCCTGGGATTTCAGCACGTGGAACAGCAGCTCTACCAGGCAGGGATTTTCCTGTAGTAACAGGAGACTGGACTCTGGAGACAGGCCCAGCCGGGAAGCATGTTACCAGGGGCAGAGCGCATGCCTCCCTAAGGGACCATTCTTCTGGCAACCCCCCGATTCCCTTTCTCTCAGGCTATTAGACTCAGCAGTCCAACCGGGAGGAAATCGTTGCAACAACTGCCACAAAGGATCCATAACTTTAATTCAATGAGGGGGACAAAACAGAAAGCCAATACCTTAACAACAGGCAAGGGGCTGGGACAGAATATACAAGTGGCCAGCAAACCACGAAAGATATTCTGCCTTGCTGATTACGAAAAAGAAATGCAAATTAAAGCAGAGGACAATTTTCACCTCCAACAGATACTTTTCTCTTAAACTGAGAATACGAAAGCGAGAAGCACAATGGAACAGGCATTCTTTTCCAGATGTGGCATCCAAAACGTCTATAGGCAACTGCTCTGTCATTCCAAAGCACTGACGGGGTGGGGGAGGCGAAGGGGGAGGAAACCTGGGGCAACACTGGGAGGGCTAACACTGGGAGGGCTTCCACTGCGAGGCCCTTGTGAAAGGACAATGAGGCACAGTAAGGAGGGAAAAACAGGGTGAAGGAGAGAGAAGCAAGAATCAAAGAAACCAAAAACATGTGGGCAAACCTAAAAAAGCACTGACTTTAAAAATTAAGTAATTTTGAAGGAGTTTAAAACAAAACAGAATCAAAATACCAGACAACAAAACACGGAAGACTGGACTCAGCTGGAGTTAAAGTGCCCGAGGCTCCGTGTGTGGTTGGCGCAGAAGACAGATTCTAACTGACTTTCAACTTTTACAATCCAGTTTGCACGTAAGACTAACCCCTAAAAACATAAGTGGAATGCTTCAAAACTTCACTTCAAAACCAGAAAGACTGAAAAAACAAAAGCTTTATTAATCCAATGGCGGGGCAGAAAAGGAGATAAAAGGCATAACAACAAGGCATGGAAAAAATATTTTAAATGCAAAAGAATATAATAAAAATAGGTTCAAATATAACAGTAAACTCAACAAATGAAACAAATGAAACTGTCCATTAGAATAAAGACCTGTGCAGATTAGATCAAGAACCAAAGGCTAGCCTCACACTGTGTGTAAGAAACAATGAAGCGTGACAACACAGAAGGCCAGATCTGTAAAGGCTGAAAAGATACAGTTGGCAAATCCTAATTTTTAAAAAGCTGCTGCAGAAAGAGTAATATCAGACAAAACTGACTTTAAAGGAAAAAGCTCTGTCAGAGCTTTAGAAAGAAAGTCATTGCTCCAACAGCCAAACCCTGGAAAATGTAACAGTCTAAGACTGTACATACCTAACCTAACTTCAAAATATACAAAGGGGGAAAAAAGACAGAATTTCAAACAGAAATTGTTGAATCCACCATCTTAGTTTAAAATTTTCACATATCTCTCAAAAACAATTAAGCAAACAAATTAGCAAGAACATCACAGGTTTTAACAACGTAAACTTGAACTAAGGAACAAGTATGGAGACTATATTCTTTTCATCATGTAGAACACTGAGGAAAATACATACAGGCTTGGGGAGGAGGGAAGAGGTTAACTGCTAATGGACAGCAGGTTTCTTCTAAGGGGATGAAAATGTTGCAAAATTAACCTTTGGATGGTGGCAAAACTGTGTGAATTTACTAAAAACCACTGAATTACACACTTTAAATAGATCAATTTCATGATATGTAAATCATATCTCAAATAAAGCTATTTAAAAATAATTTTTAATAGAGTTACCGTATGATCCAGCAATCCCATTCCTGGGCACATATCTGGAGAAAACCATAATTCGAAAAGATACATGCACCCCAAAATTCATTGCAGCACTATTTACAACATCCAAGACATGGAAGCCACCTAAGTGTCCAGTGACAGATATGGATAAAGATGTGGGGTGTGTGTGTGTGTGTGTGTGTGTGTGTGTGTGTAGAATGGACTATCACTCAGCCATAAAAAAGGATGAAATAATGCCATTTGCAGCAACATGGATGAACCTAGAGATTATCATACTAAGTGAAGTAAGTCAGACAAAGACAGATATCATGTTACTTGTATGTGGAATCTAAAAAAAAAAATGATACAAATTAACTTATTTACAAAATAGAAACAGACTCACAGACACAGAAAACAAACTTATGGTTACTAAAGGGGAAGGGGGGGTATAAATTAGGAGTTTAGGATTAGCAGATACGAACTACTATATATAAAATAAACAACAAGGTTCTACTGTATAGCACAGGGAGTTAGAGTCAATATCTTGTAATAAACTATAATGGAAAAGACTCTGAAAGTGTATGTGTGTATATATACACAAAAAAAACAAATGGCTTTGCTGTACACCAGAAACTAACACAACACTGTAAATCAGCTATACTTCAATTAAAAAGATTTTTTTTTAATTTAACTACTAGGTCACGATTGAGGACTCTATAAATACCAAAAAATAATATCCTATAGAGAAATCTATAGAACATGTGCAAAAATGGTCTGTGTACTACGCCACGATAAAAGCCTCAACAGATATAAAAGAATCAAAATCAAATACTTTCTAACTCTAACCAAATAAATTAGAAATCAGTAATAAAAAGACTGAAAAAAACCCCATGTCATGAATCTAAAGATACCCTTTTACATATTGATGATTTGTGGATAAAGAAATATTATAATGAAAAGTATGAAATATTTGGAAGTAAATCACAACAAAAGCACCACATAGTAAGACTTGCAGGGTGCAGCTACAGTGATACCTGCAGAGACATGTGTAGCCTTAAATGCATCTATTAGAAAACAAGACAGACCTAGATATTCAACTCAAAAGAGGGTAAAAGAACAGGATAAACCAAAGAAACAAACAGCAGAAACTTGTGACATATAATCCCCACGAAAACAATCATCAGACAAACATTTACATGGGCGGATTTACGTACAAAGAAAGCCATTATGTCGTTATTTATAATAATGACACGTTAGAAACACAGACATCTAACAACAGTGGACTAATTGTACAATTAACGTCCATTCACAGAGCAAACTGACATACAGTCAATAAAATCAACGTGTCAGTGGGGAAACACGCACTAGGACAGTAAGAGAGAAAAAGCAAGATATGTTATATTTACGGTGTGACTCATTTTTATAAGAAAAGTACAGAATTATGATGTGTTAAGAAAAAAGGCTGGAAAGAAAAAAATGTTCGGAGTGGTTTAATCTTCCTCTTTACTCCTCTGTGCTGTTCAAGTTTCATTTAAAGAATATGTATTACTTACATAATCAGAAAGAAAACCCGATTTCTTAATACAAAAAAAAAACAAGGTAAGTTTGTCCCGTGGCCTCGGCAGCCACCTAGCGTGGCCTGAATACCGGGCGGCCTGCAGCTCAAGCTCTCCTGATCACCCCCTTAGGTTCAGCCTGCCGCGTCCCCAAAGCCAGGGGGAATCTCTAAGGATGAAGGAAGGACACCGGATAGACAGTCCTTCCCGAGGACAGGGGAGCCCGGCACCCTCACCCTTACCTGCTTCGGTTACCGCTGTAAACCAGTCCAGCAGCTTCTCCAAACAAGTGTCATCTGCCACAGGCTGCCCGGGGTCTGCCAGGACGGCACAGAGCGCAGGGAGGAGCCGGGAGCACTCTGGGTCCATGACGAGGCTGGGGCTCCTGCAAAGGCACTGTCAGGGCCAGACCCCGCCTGCCCTAGCCACGGGCATCCCCACGCCCGCCCAGGCCCCAGAACTGTCACCTCAGCCCAGGTGACCACAGTCTTCAGACGGAAGCTGCAAGTCGCCAGGATGGACGTAAAGCCTCAGCTCAGGTGGGACCGGAGGCTGTCAAGAGCAAGCAGAGCCCTCCATCCTGGCGGTGGAGATGGAGGGGAATCTACAGCACAGCATGAGGCCTGAGCAGCTCAAAGTCGGCCAGCCTGGGACCCTGGTGGGAGGGGAGAACGAAGGGAGCACGAAGCCGAGCGAGGCTGCGGGCGGGCCAGAGGGAGGGCGTGTGCGCGCTCTGGGGCCGGCCACGTGCAGGAGGCAGAGCGGCTCAGGACGAGTTGTAAGTGGCTCAGTCCAGACTGGCGGTGTGTGTCTGTCCCTCCCAGGGTCAGTGTGAAAACCCTGCAGCAGCAGTGTGCGGGGCGCGGGGGCGGGAACCACTGCCGGTTCCTCCCGCGGCGGCAACTGGACCTGCGTGTCCGGCCTGGGAAGGGTCCAGGGAGCCCGTCGGTCCTGTGCTCAGGTAGGGCTCTTGCAGGGGGGTGGGGTGGCCAGTGACTCTGTGTGCCGGGTCAGGAGCAGGCCTGCCTGGGCTGGGCCGTCTGTCTGTCCATCCCTGGCCAGGCTAAGGCCTTGCGCAAGGCGCCCTCCCTGTGGACCCCGCTGAGGACGCCAGGCCGGCGGCCGCGGTGGTGCCGGGGCCCAGCCCGGGCCACGCACGCGGCCCCCAGGCTGCTCTCCGGCCCCGAACCCCGACCCCGCGGGGCCCGCCACAGCGACCGCGACCCCTTCCCTGGCGCGCGCCTCACCCGCTTCACGTCCGTCACCGCTGCAGGCCCCGCCCCGTACCGTGCGACCTGCCGGGCTTGGAGGGGGCGAGGACGGGAACGGCGGGCGTGGGGAACCGTGAAATCGCCCTGGAGGTGACTCCGAGAGCCCAGAGGGCCCAGGCTCGGGGAACGAGCTCAGGCTGAGAAGGACAAGCCGCCGCCGAACGAATCCACTCACCCACCCCCAGCGGGACGCTCACAGGTACGTGCTCGAGGATCCGGCAAGCTTTGCGCCCGGAAGGCAGGGCTTTCGGCGGAAGGGGCGTGGCTATGTGTGAAGGGGCGTGGCCTCGCCGGCCAAAGGGCCACATGTCTGGGCGGGCAAGCGAAGCAAAGCGCCAGCTGCGTAGTAGACAGATCTTCCTCTGCTCGGAATGGGGTTTCATCCCGTTTGTAAGTCCAAAAAGCATTTAATGCCCCTAAGCCACCCAACATCATAGCTTAGCGTAACCTACCTAAAACTTGCTCAGAACAATTCCATTAGCCTACAGTTGGGCAAAATCATCTAACTCAAAGCCTATTTTATAATAAACCGTTGAATATGTCATGTAATTGATGGAATACTGTACTGAAAGTGAAAAACAGGATGGTTGTCTGGGTACAGAATGGCTGTAAGTGGATGGTTTTTTACCCTTGTGATTGCGTGGTTGTCTGGGAGCTGCGGCTCGCCGCCGCAGCCCAGCGTCATGAGAAAGGATCCTACCTACCGCATATCGGCAGCATGGGAGAAGATCAAAATTCCAAATTTGAAGTACGGTTTCTACTGAATATGTATTGCTTTTGCAGCACTGTAAAGTCAAAACACTGTAAGTGGAAGCATGGAAATTCTGGAACCGTCTATAACTAAGAGAAAGTAAGTGAAACAACAGATGCAGGAGGGGCAGGGGATTTGCGGAGCCCCAGGAGAGGAGCAAGAGATACTGGCGCATAGGTAGGTTAGATCCTGAAAGCACTTGTCTGCCACGTGAACAATACCCCGAGGAAGCAGATGGAAGTTAAGAAGGTGAGAGGCCTGGTAAGATTCACCTTTTATACACAACTCTGGTGGCAGCTCAGAGGAGAGCATGTGGTTTCTTTTAGGATCCATCAGGGAAGGTGTAAATAGGGAACCAGAACTTGGGGTACAGACTGTACCTGACACCACTCCGGAAACAGGGCTTCACAGAGCAGAGGAGCGCCAATGAGTGAAGGGGATAATTTCAGAACAAATAAAATTGTGCCATTTAAAATACCACTCAAGTAATTGGACCAGCGGCAAAGCGTTACCTGGTAGCTTGTTTTTTTGAGGTGCTCACCATGTGCCAGGCACCATGCTGAATTTTAGCTGTTTTCTCCTTTAGTGCCCACAAAAGCCCTGAAACTGTTTCTACTTTGCAGACAAGGAGACGATGGTGAAACTACTAAACCTGAGCTCCTGAGCACTAACCAGCTTGTGGGGAGACAGCGTCCGACCACCGTGTGGCTCACCCCCTTTGTTGTACAGATGAGGAGACCGAAGAAACGAGGGTCATGGACTCATAATAATTGGTGGTGTTAGAATTCGAACAGTAATAACCTGCCAGGCATTCCTCCTGCTACACCACGCTACCCTGTGTGGAGACTCATTCATTTGTTCACCTCATAACGGTGTACTAACACTGTCACACTGCGCTCACTCTGGAACCGGCAACTGCACTAAGCAGTTTAGAGATACTGACTCATTTGATCCTCACCACAACGCTTTTCTCCAATTTCTATTTGAGGACACAGGCACAGAGAAGTTATGACTTGCCGGGCACCAAATACCTATTGGAACAGACCCTGTTCCAAAGGAGAGAGATACAGCCGTGAACAAAACACAGCCCTGCCCCAGAGAGCTTACATGCTAGACATGGGAAGTTCCTGTAGATCATAAAGGCCAGGGGGCTGGAAAAATAAAGCAGGGCAGGGGGACAGAGTAGATGCCCTTGGAGGTCTGTATGAAAAGAAAGGGCAAGTTATACTTGCTAATAATTTAAATAAACTTTGCAGCCCAACTCGCCTAAAGATCTTCATGATGCACACTGAATACATACAGTGAGTGCAAACTCTTATTTTTTATTGTCCTGTGGCTACATCAGAACCCTTGAGCCTAAGGTACCGAGATCAGGAAGATGGTTTTCCGAATGCCAGGCGTTCAGAGCTGGCAGACTGTGGACACCGCAGAAGCCCCTTGTCCCTTTCATCGTTAACCTAATAAATATTAATATCCGGCTCTGGTGACTAGTGCACAGGTTCACATTGCAGCCTCGGCGGTGGCTGGACTGTTCCAGCTCCGCCCCGCTCTCCGCCCCACACTCTGGGCGCGCAGCCTGTCGACCCGCCGGGGCTCCCCGAGCACGCTTACTGTCGGCCCGCCTCGCGGGGCGCCGGCCACATCCGGGGCTCGGGGGCCCGCGCGGTTGCCATGGCAGCGGGGTCGCGGCGGGCGCGCGGGCAGGCCCAGAGGCTGGCGGTCGGCGGAGCCCCAGAACCGGACGGCCGTACTCGCAGCGCCTAGGGGCGATCGGGCAGCGCCGCCGCCATGTCCCTGAGCACCGGGGAGCCGGCCTCGGAGATGGTAAGCGCGGAGGGCGGGGAGGCCCCCTGGCTGCCTCCCCTCGCCGAGGCGCGGGCTGGAGGAAGGGGGCGCAGGGCCGGCGACCGCCGGTGACAGCTGCCATTGTTGTTACCGCATAAGAGCGGGCCTCCAGCCCCCGCCCGCGTGCGGCTGGCCGGGCGTCGCTGCCCCTCGCCCAGCCTCCAGCCACCTCTAGTTCCCCGCTCGTCCTTGCACTGGCCGTCGCTTCCGGAAAGCCCTCCCGGACACTGCGCCCTCGCTGCTCGGCGCCTGCGAAGCCGGGCCTGTGCCGAGCCAGCGACCGCGGCCCGCCGGGTGACAGAGCTTACTGCGTAAGTGTCCGCCCACCCCGTGTCTCCAGGGCGGGGGACTTGGTTTACCTAGTGTTTCTGCCGCGCCAGCCATCTGCTGGAGACATTATTGTGGATGAATAAACTGCATTCCAGTGGCGTGGGGTGGGGTGGGGGAGAACAAGGTAAAAAAACAGATCATGTCCATCAAGTCAGAAAGTGGAAAGTGCGCTGCAGAAAATAAAACAGCCCATGTGACGGAGGTGGATTGGGGAGGCTGCTTTAGACTGGGTGCCAGGAACAGCCACTCTGAGAAGTTGGAGTGTCCTGATGTCACTGACGAGAAGGAGGCATTCTGGTAAAGATCAGAGACCAGTGGGACCAGCAGGTGCAAAGGTCCTGGGGTGGGAAAGTGCAGTGGTTCCAGAGCCTGAAAGAAAGCTTGCTGGGATCTCCTCAAGGGCATGGGTGTGGATGGAAGGGAGCCACGGGCCTGACCATGGAGAGCCTTGCAGGCCATGCACGGAGTTTGAATTTATTCGGGCCACAGTGGGAAGCCTTTGGAGGGCTCCAGACAAAGGGAACCTGACTCACTTTGCTTCCTTCTCCCAGAGATGGCAGTACCCAGCATGGCTGTACAGAGCTGACCCCAAGCAGGGGCTCAGTGCTGCTGCCACTGGAGCTGCTGAAAGTTTCCTACTTGTCCCTCAAGGCACCAAGTCCTGCCTCATCTGGAAGGCCTGCCCGTCTACAGTGGCCTCAGTTACTGCTCCTTCAACTTCTCATATTGTTATTATAAATGTTATTCATGCCCAGTAGAGAAAATCAATTACCCATAATCTAACTGCCTACAGAAAACCACAGATAATGTTTGGTGTATTTCCTTCCGACCTTTTTTCAGTGCATCTTTTTTTTTCACGTGCTTTTTAAAACTTGAGATCATTTTTATATTGTTTTGTAACCTTTGCCGCTTTCT